>NC_141136.1:175660564-175979453 GCF_053477565.2 Lygodium microphyllum
ACATGAAATGCCTAGGGATTGATGCAGTGAATGATGTAGTGATTGCAGTCTCATTTGCTCCAGTCCGACTTGGCCTAGTGGTTCCCAATGAGTTTATGGACAAGTCAATACATGCTACCATTGTCGGAGGGGTTTTTGTCGAAAGGTCGAATCCACCGGGGATCAGAAGTAGAAGGAAGTAGAGATAGGAGATGGAAGAGAAGATAGAGAATACCCAAGTGGTAAACACGACAAAAACAAATCACAATGAATTGAAACAATATGTATTGAAAGAACCTGGAATCTTTGCTCTACTCAGAAGCAATCTCCAGGCATTAGTTCTCCTGGAGCTCCTTCATAGACAAAAAACGTGGATCAGAAAAATCAGCTCTTTCTCTACTGCCCAGAACCCAAATCTGATGGCTCCCTTGGCTCTGAAAGGGGGGTAAAACCTCAGGACACCTACCCATGGATCTCCCAGATCACTCCTTCTTCTTCTTTTAGTTCAATCTGCAGTTTTCAACTTGTTTACAGCGATCGCGACGCGCACGATTTTGTCAATCTATCCTCTTGTGAAAATCCCGTAACTGGCTGAAAAAACAACTAGCTTTTCACATGCCATTCTAATCTAGAAGCTTTTTCTAACTTTTTCGGATTTTTACAATAAATAATATAAAAAATAGACTAAAATTATCCAAAAATATAGTATTTTTGGATAATTCATGCAAGTCACACTACTACTAATGGGTCAGATCACATTGACTCTCTAGATCAATAGAGAAGTCAGATGATGCTGCATTCCATACATTTTCACACTATGTCCTCATAACATCACGACACCGTATGGGTCGGTAAGGATCTTGTGCCACCATCGCTGCTTGAAGATGACACCATAAATTACTTCTATGATATAGTGGATGCATTGGATCACAATTATCCTTTTGACCGCTGTCGTCGTGTCAAGGGTTGAAGGTCTACCACCGGGGCTTTAGTGCAGAAGAGGAGTTTAGGATTCAAAGTTCAGGAAGGGGAAATAGATTGGGGTTTAATAAGATCCGGGATTTAGAAATGATTTAGGTACGGAAGAAGAATTCAAGCTTTTTCTCTATGTATTTAGCATACATGAACGGAAGAAATAACTCTATCTTGATAACATCAAATGCCTCTGGATACATACATCATATCATAAAGGACATTTTCAGATTCTCAATTCAATTATGAATATCAAATGCAAGTTCTAATGGCTTTTATTTCAAGTACATAGATGGATTTCAACCCTTTGGAACAAGTATTATGTTGATAGACTCAAATGCATTCAAGATTTGGGCCAATGATACATGAAATGAATTGAAGAAGCATAATTTTAGCTTCAGCCCTATTTTAAAACAAAAAATTCCAGCCCATAATCAAGCTCAAAATGAGTGCATAAACTCATGAAGAAGCTCCTCTAATCATTAATGAACAAAGTCCTGATGAAAAGAGGTCATTTCCTTCCATTACAACCACATAAATCTCTTGTTTGCTCATAAAAATGGACCATAATAGTGGGCTTCCCTATTTATGAGTGGTTATTTCGGCCCATAATAGCCCATATACCTTCAAAATCCTCACCCTTTGCTTGCCCCAAAGTCACTCAAGTACTTGGGTACAAGTCGGGCTTCATTGGACCAAGAATGAGGTAGACAAAAATGAGAGAAATCGTGCATAAGAGCAGGCTGAATACTTTTCTCTCAGATTTCCCTCTTTTATAGACTGTTTCAACATGCATTTTTGTCAGACCAAATGGACAGAGAAGTGGAGCTCTCACCATGTTTACATCTTCAGCTTTTGGGCCTGTTGATCTTAAGTTTGCATTCTTCAAAGCATGCACTATATCTCCAGCTTTCTCCAGTTGTGCTCAGACTGTGCAGCCCACATTTTGCGTCGAAAAATGCGGGCTGCTCCCTACTCAGGCCCAGTTCACTTTTTGACCTACCCAGGTCACTTGCTGGTCACTTAAGTCTATTACTTCAGGTCCCATGTGAACCTAGTGGACTTTTGGCAACTTTTGGCATTTTTCTTGAGTTCTGACCATATTTTTGCACTTGAATCAATGTGATTTATTTTGCAGACTATCAATTACTTCCAGTTGACCAAGTTGTAGGTTCCCATAGACTTATTTTTCATCAATATACATGGTATAACTGAAAATTATATGCTAAATACAAAAGAACTTGTATAACTAAGTTGGTTATTTTATAACAATGTCTAAATTTTGTATGCAGATTCCTCATATAACTTCCAGTGAAGCTCTTCTGTGTTCATAAGAATCCCATGATTTATATTATGAACAGTAAACTCTTTGACATTCACCCTCTCCTAACCTGCACATCCTCCGGCATGTGCCATTTCATAAGATTACAGGTCAAGGAGGGTCTTCTTCTGATATTTCTTCATCTTCATTCTCTAAGTCTTTTTCTTCCTGCATGTCTTCAAGTAGAGGGCTCATATCTAAGTCATCAAGTTCATAAGTTGAAGATTCTCTTCGTTTGAAGAGTTTGATTCGTTTCCCGGCTATTGGTATCTTAATCATGGTCCCATCCATTTCAACCAAAGAGTAAGTAGCATTATTATGTACTACTTTTACAACATATGGTCCAAACCATTACTTGGCTAACTTCCTATGAGCACTATATTGATTGTCCAGGCTGCTATCATAGACAAGAACTCAATCATTCTCTTGAATAGCTCTTGGACGGAGTCGATGATGCTTGTCAAACCTTTTCTTATTTTTTAATCTTGCTTTTTTTAGCCTTTCAATGGCTGTTTTGACATCTTCTGGCCTTCTTTCGAGTTGCCTTATGCGCAAAGACAGCAGCTCTTCTCTATTCATGCCTTCATCCCAAGATACTCCATGTGACAATGGATTCCTCAATAGGCATAACAGATGGCTGTCCATATATAAGTTCAGCTGGTATATATCCTGTCACTGCACTATGGGTAGTTCTATCAGCCCATAATGCGAATGGTAGCATTTTAGGCCATTCCCTCAACTTTCCTTTGCATGATTTTGCTAAAGCTTTAAGAATTGGTTGATGACCTCTTTCCACTCTTACCATTGCCTTTAGGGTTGTAGGCTGAAGTAAGAGATAGCTTAATTCCCAATTGAGCAAAGAAATGACGAGTCTCATCAGCATCCAATTCTCCTCTATCAGTAGTTACTTTAGCAACACATCCATACCTGCAAAATACTTCTTCAAGTAAAAATCTACAAACAGCATGAGTGGACTTTGTTGTCAAGGCTTTTCCTTCCACTTGATTTGTGAGATCTTCTCTGGCAAGTACTAGATATCTCATGTTCCAAATTCCTGTAGGCATGGTTACTAAATCAATAACCCATCTATAGTGAATGGAGAAAGGATAGGTAGGCTGAAGCCCATCTCTATGCTTTAGCATAGAATACATTTGACAAACATGACAAGACTCAACAAAATGCTCAATGTCTTTATACATGTTTTGCCACCAAAATTTCTCTTTTATTTTGGCAAAAGTGCCCCATGTGCCTCTATGACCAGCCAATAGGCTTTCATGAAATTCTTGCATGACCTGTCTTTGAGTCTTTTTGTCTCCTAAGACACGAACATGCGCCCTTCCTTTCTTTTTCGCATGCCTCCAAAGGTAACCATCTTTAAGAAAAAAACCATAATTTTTTCTCTTAATTCTTTTGAACTCTTCATTAGTCCACTCTTTCTTCTTTGTCATAGTGCTCAAAAATTGGCTAATTTTTAGCCAATCATCTGCATAATATTCTTCTTTAAAGTGTGAACAAACCATAACATAACATTGAACATGCTGTTTACTAGCTGTCCATTGTCCTTCTTTGGTTGTTTCATCCTTTCTTGCTGATGTAAAATTTGTTTTAGCAGCTGAACTTGTTGTACTTGCTATAATTTTTGTTGTACCTGCATTTTTGACTGATGAATCAACATTAGATTCAACTATACTTGTTGTTTTCAGATTTGTACATGCATTTACAGCATCATTTATAAATTCTGATTCTTCTTCATCCATCATTTCTTCTTTCTCCCTATATCTAGTACGCGAAAGCATGTCAGCAACTGGATTATCTCTACCTGCAATATATTTCAAATCAGGATTTAAGGATTTAATATAGGCTATCCATCTTAGCATGGCTATGTCGGGAGTGGAACAGTTGGCGATCATGCCCAAGAGTGGAAGGCAATCTGTTTCAACTATAACGTGTGCGCCCATGAAGTACTCCCTGTCACATTTTAATGCAGTTACTACTCCCCAAAGTTCTCTTTTAATTTGAGCATACCTTCTTTGTCGTTCATTAAGAACCTTCGCTCCAAAGCGGATTACATATCTGTTGCCTTCAAAGTCGTCTTGACCAACTGCCCATCCTATTCCAATAGGACTTGTGTCCACTGTGAGTATAATGGGTTGTCCATTAGAGTAATTAGCCCTCTTTAAAGTGGGGGCTGAAATCAGCATTTTCTTGAGTTTCCGAATAGCTTGAGTGTGTTCTTTCTCCCATATAAACCTTTGGCCCTTTCTTAGAAGCTGATAAAGACTTTCAGGAACATGGAAAAAATGTGGTATGCAAATAAGGTAGAGGATACATGCACCAAGAAATCTTCTCACCTCTGAAACATTTGTACATTCTTCCTGCATTTTGCTGATAGCATCTATTTTGGATGGAGAAGGCTTTCGGCCATATGGACCACACATATGTCCCGACTACAAGGACTTCTTCGACTCCAAAAACAGATTTAGCTCCTGAAAGAGTAAGATGGACTTCTTCTAATTTAGACAAGATTTGAGCACAATCATTAATATGATCAGAAACAAACTTTCGACATCCAAGTTCGTTGAGTTCTTCATTTTTCTCATGAACTTCACATCCTTTGATTGGAACATCATCAAGAAAAGGAAGAGTCAATTGAGGAATATAATCCCTCAATACTTTATGCATAGCATTCATCATGTGAGCTACTGAATTCATAGCCCCTTGAGGTAGAGTACACATGCGGACTAGGCCAAGAGGCGTCTTCATTGTGGTAATGTCTCGGCTTTCCAAAGCAAGCTGAAATTGGTCGTAGCCTGAATATAAATCTCCCATGGAATAGATTGCCCTACTTGCAAAAGCTTCAGCAAACTCATCAACAATTGGCCCTGATCCAACATTTCTAATAGTGACTTTATTGACGGGTTGTAAATCTTGAATGAATCGCAAAGATCCATTCTTCTTAGGTACGATAAACCATCGGTTGGAATATGGAGCTGAAGATGGCTCCAATATTCGCATTTTTATCTTTTCATTTAGAAGTTCCAATAACTTAGCCAAATGAGCCCTTGGAACTGGAATTGGTTTAAGATTCCAAGGAACATGTGGGACTGTAAAAATCACCATTTGTGCCACAATGCTTGGATCCACACAGCCAATTTCATGTGGCTGAAATGAAAAGGCTTTGCCATGATTCTTTAACATCTGCATGAAGATTTGCTTTTCAGCCGGCAAGAGGAAAGAGTCTTCACCAATTTTCAGCTTTTGTAGACTTTCTGTTGTAAATTCGTGACCAATATCTTAAGGATCACGAAGGCTTGGCTGTTTGGATACCCTTTCTACCAGTCCTTCGCTTTCAGGCGGTAGAGGAGTAGCTACCGGCTTGACCTTTTTATCAACTGTTTTATACTTTGTTTCTACTCTTACTTCATCCTTGTTTGGCTGTCCAAAAGCTTCATAATCTGCAAATTCTTGAATTATGTCATACATATCCAATGTACATACTTGTATGGACTGATTTTCAGCATTAATGGCTGTATAAATTTCAGCCATTGTATCATTATAACTCAACCCATAAAATAGTCCTGAAATTTCTTCATCTTTAGGTAAAACATCAATTTTCTTCAACTCTTGTTCCATATGGCACAAATATTTTCTTTCAACCCTGTTTATGGCTGAAAACTGTTTATAACAGCCCACACTATTGGTTGTAAAAACCTGCAAATCAGCTTTTGGCCTTGCCTCCTTTATAAGTGGAGGCAATTTTTTGTGACATGATGCACTGACATAGCCTCCACTTATAGCAGTACTACCCAAAAACCCTTAAATTCTCGAGCATTAGGAGGAACATGATGATCTCTCAATCGATCCCTATTCTGGTGGTAATTAACACAGACGGTCAGGAATTGGACAGCTTTGTCATTATCCTTACTTCTTATCCGAGCATATGATGAATCATCATCGAGAGCCTTTGTCTCTAAACGAGACTCGAAAATAAATGGTTGTCCAAGAATGATAGGATAACTGCAGGAATCTTGAACAAAGAAATGAAATTCATCTTTTACATTACCAATAGTAACTTGTACATAAGGACATGCTGCATAAAGATCGCCAGAAGAGTTATTGGCTGCCTTCATGCGCCATCCTGGGTCCACATCAATGGGCCATCCGCCATTCTCATAGAGACTTCTTGACATAACATTAATTTCCGAACCATGGTCTATAAGGGCAATGCATGGAGTTTCTTTTTCACCAATTTTAACAACAGTTTCAGTAGTCGCCCTTGCCCAATGGGTACGGGAGTAGTGACTACTAGGAATAAAGTGAGCTTCACTTTCTTCTTGCATGTTGTGAAGAAGAGTCTCTTTCTTACACATGGGCTGCACTTTAGATTGAGAAGTCCCCACCATAATGGCTTCTTCAGTTTCTCCTTCATAAATATCTTCATCTTTGGCTTCTATGGCTGCAATCAATTCTTTGATTGCCTCCAATCGAATCCCTTGAGTTTTTAGCTTCTCTTCATCCTACAAATACACATGAAGTACTTGCAAAAAAGCATGTACAGATTCTTCAGTTTCCTCACCAACATATTGTCTTTTCTGTTTAATTACATCAATTATTACATAATGAAATCCTCGTTTTGCAATACCGAGAATTTCACCTAATGTAAATTCAATTCTACTTCCAAGAATCCTTTCTTCTAGGATCCGTTTAAGATCCGTTGCAGTCTCTATGTCAAATTGCAACTTGTAACTGGGATGTTTGCTTTTTCTTTTTCCTTCTATCTTCTTTGCTTGAGGGACTTCTTCCATGTCAAACTCTGGTGATGGTGGATTGTCAGCAGCCTTCTGTTGGTCTGGTTTACTTCTTGTTATGCGTTTAGTTGGTCCTGAAGAAGAAGGACCGGCAACATCTTCTTCTCTTCTTCTCTTTTCTTCTATCATGGCTTCTTGATTATTAATTTCCGCTAATCGGGCAAAAGCTGAAAATGAATTCTCAGGCTTGGTCCAGCCGGTTCTTCCTCGAATACATTGATTGGCAGTGGTTAAATCATCTTTACTTGCCTTGCCTTGCTCCATGCGATCCAAGGACTACATCCACACTTTAGATTTTGCATTAGTTTTACATGCTTGAACAATTTCATTAGTTGGCTCAATTTGCAGCCCATAAGTTGCAGCATCAATAGTTGCATAGGCCATTCTTGTTGCCAAATCCTCTAATCTTTTCTTCATGCCACCGTTGCCGAAGTTTGGCTCAAGAGGAAGCCCGGTTTCGGTTGCATGAATTTTACCATCCTTCCAAAAGACTAATTTTTGTGCTTTAGCTTCACGGAATGCACCGCACTCCCTTTTGTCATGCTGAAGGCTATCACACTAAATACAACGTCTTTTGAAGCCTTCTCGTACAGGCCTTTGGGCAGTTGACCGACCCCTTTCTTCTACTTTTACATCAAGCCTTTCCACTTTAGAATTAATCTCCGTTAGATTAAGATGGAGATCACGCATGCTTTTAATTAGCTCGTCCATGACATCCTTCTTTCGAGATGGAACAACAGAATTTCTTGGTTGCTCAGCCATAGAGACAGGAGGTCGAGAAACTGGAACAGGCTCCTTCATAGATTCAGTTGTTGCAGGGGTTGATCCCCATCTTAGACGCAATCGCTCTCTTCGAGTAATCATATTAACTGCTTCAATGACATCACTCCAAGCAGTCTTCAATCCCGTCTCAGAGTCAGGGTCTTCAAGTCGATCAGTTAATTTCTCCTGAAGAGAAGAATCTGCAGCCTTTAGAAATAATTCAATCTTTTGACTTTCCATATCTTGTTGGTCGTCAGGATCTAGTTGGGCAAATTTGCTTTCAAATTCTCGATGAAGAGTAGTGGGGCAATTAGATCCTTATTGGGCGTTTTGACCCATTCGGTGAAGACTTTCTTTGTCATAAGGCCAGAATCTTCAAGGAAAAATTCTTCTCGAAGAGCCTTCTTGAACACAGTCCATCCTGCATCTTTTTGGAAAAGACCATGAATTCGGTCCTGGAGACCATGCACAGCCAGGCGGGCAAAATAACGGCTCCAGGCATGTTGAGGGACTCCAAAGAAGACCATCTTGTCACTATAAAGGTGGATAAAAGAGGATACATTTTGCCCATTAAATTGCTTGAGCTCTTGTCCAACTGCTTCTAAAGCTTTAATGGCAGCAGCATCAATTCGCTCTTCTTCTTGTCTCCGTTGTTGTTGCAATTGCAACTGCTGCTGAAATTGCAATTGTTGTTGTTGGATTTCTTGCATTAGATGAACCAACTGTTGCAAGGCATCTCCTCCCGAACTTGATGATTCTCCCATTGGACTTCTTCTTCCGCAGCGGACCTTCACGTCGGGTTCACCACAGTCGTCGTGTTAAGGGTTGAAGGTCTACCACCGGGGCTTTAGTACAGAAGAGGAGTTTAGGATTCAAAGTTCAGGAAGGGGAAATAGATTGGGGTTTAATAAGATCCGGGATTTAGAAATGATTTAGGTACGGAAGAAGAATTCAAGCTTTTTCTCTATGTATTTCGCATACATGAACGGAAGAAATAACTCTATCTTGATAACATCAAATGCCTCTGGATACATACATCATATCATAAAGGACATTTTTAGATTCTCAATTCAATTATGAATATCAAATGCAAGTTCTAATGGCTTTTATTTCAAGTACATAGATGGATCTCAACCCTTTGGAACAAGTATTATGTTGATAGACTCAAATGCATTCAAGATTTGGGCCAATGATACATGAAATGAATTGAAGAAGCATAATTTTAGCTTCAGCCCTATTTTAAAATAGAAAATTCCAGCCCATAATCAAGCTCAAAATGAGTGCATAAACTCATGAAGAAGCTCCTCTAATCATTAATGAACAAAGTCCTGATGAAAAGAGGTCATTTCCTTCCATTACAACCACATAAATCTCTTGTTTGCTCATAAAAATGGACCATAACAGTGGGTTGCCTTGTTTATGACTGGTTATTTCAGCCCATAACAGCCCATATACCTTCAAAATCCTCACCCTTTGCTTGCCCCAAAGTCAGTCAAGTACTTGAGTACAAGTTGGGCTTCATTGGACTAAGAATGAGGTAGACAAAATGAGAGAAGTCGTGCATAAGAGTAGGCTGAATACTTTTCTCTCAGATTTCCCTCTTTTATAGACTGTTTCAACATGCATTTTCGTTAGATCAAACGGGCAGAGAAGTGGAGCTCTCACCGTGTTTACATCTTCAGCTTTTGGGCCTGTTGATCTTCAGTTTGCATGTTCCAAAGCATGCACCATATCTCCAGCTTTCTCTAGTTGTGCTCAGACTGTGCAGCCTGCATTTTACGTCGAAAAATACTGGCTGCTCCCTGCTCAGGCCCAGGTCACTTTTTGACCTACCCAGGTCACTTAAGTCTATTACTTCAGGTCCCATGTGAACCTAGTGGACTTTTGGCAACTTTTGGTATTTTTCTTGAGTTCTGACCATATTTTTGCACCTGAATCAATGTGCTTTATCCTGCAGACTATCAATTACTTCTAGTTGACCAAGTTGTAGGTTCCCATAGACTTATTTTTCATCAATATACATGGTATAACTGAAAATTATATGCTAAATACAAAAGAACTTGTGTAACTAAGTTGGTTATTGGATAACAATGTCTGAATTTTGTATGCAGATTCCTCATATAACTTCCAGTGAAGCTCTTCTGTGTTTATAAGAATCCCATGATTTATATTATGAACAGTAAACTCTTTGACACCGCGGTGGTAGTACGGTGACCCATGCTTATATGGATGACCCTTGTGCTCTTGATGCTTAGTATGGAGGTTATCCATTTGATCTCGGGGGTTGAAAAAAGCTCTATCTACATCAGCACTCCCTCGATGCAGTCCCCTCACCTTGAGGCGGCAACCTTGACTGAAGGGCAACTCGATTTGGGCCTATTTTGTAGTAGACAACCATCTGTTTTCGGGCCTACATTAATTGCACCCATGCATGACCTACTTGGGCTGAAAGTATGCTCAATGAGCTCTGTTTTGGCATGTGGAACATCTTGTTTGGAGTTGCCCATGGTAAGTTATGATCAGTTTTTCATTGCAGGCCTGTTCGGGACAGCATGCTATCTAGTGTTGTCCAACCCTTCTTGTTTGGAATTGGCGCCTATCCTTGTACTGAGTTACCTTCTTCCCTCATGCTCACACTGCATATGTACTCATAGGCCACCGTTCCACAAGATTGCACCCCCCTCCCCCCACCTAGCCATATCAATTCGTCATCTTTTTTATTTTTGAGGGCAAAAACCTTCTGGGTCGAGATGGAATGTAAAGAATGGGATTAGAGGGTCTTACACGGGGTTAACAGGGGGTTAGCACATACGAATACCCGGTTACATTGATGGGGTATTTAAGGTGTACAAGGACCTGATTAGGGTACCATTTTTTGATATATACAAATTTGTCTCCTCACCTTCTCCTTCAGCTCCCATGGCTTCCTCTCTCTCTCTCCCCTCTTTCCTCTGTTTCTCTCTCTTCTCCCTGTTTTTCTCTCTCCTTCCCCTCTTCTTCTGCAATCTTTCTCTCTCTTCTTTCTCTTAGTTGGATTAGTTAGGTCTCCTTCATTACACACTACAAGATACAAGCCTCATATCAATGTTCAAAGCAACAAAAATGTTCATTAAAGAATTTATCCCCATCCTTCTAAATGCATTGGTATTAGAATCTCCATAAAACTGTTGCTATTACATCAGTATTTGCATTGATATTAGCGTCATAATTTGCTTCGGTTTTATGACACAAATATCGATATGAATTGCAATGCCAATAGTGACGCATGTAGTAAATTTGCGATGCTAATAGCGATAGTTACAAAGAAAAAAAAATGGTAGTATTAAGTGTTGTATTTATATTCTACAAATAGATTACATATTAAGTGTGCAATGGTCATCAAGATGAGCATAAAATGTACTTGAACCCACAAGACTGATAGATAGAATAAGTACAAGATCGTTGATGAAAATTCATGGAATTATGGCAATATACAAAGGATAATAATAACATAGTACATAGAAGATGCCTACATAAATCACATGACAAAAAAGAAAGAGGACATGCACTCCACGAATCCAAGTGCGAG
Source organism: Lygodium microphyllum (assembly GCF_053477565.2). Classification (NCBI taxonomy): domain Eukaryota; kingdom Viridiplantae; phylum Streptophyta; class Polypodiopsida; order Schizaeales; family Lygodiaceae; genus Lygodium; species Lygodium microphyllum. The sequence goes on from NC_141136.1 coordinate 175,671,975, forward strand.
CTATAAATTCTCTCCATATGAAAGCTCGTCTCGATGCAAAGGAGTATCAAATGGAGTCTAATTTACAACTATACATGAGTCCACCATACATAATGCATTTTAATAAAAATAGTAACTATAGACAAGAAAGATGAGTGACTTACTGGACCACCACAAACATAATATTAATGAGTTTGGGAATCTCCCAATTCCCATTTTTTGAATACTAAATAGGTGACACTCGGATAACGTGCCCATAAGTTTCTCAAAACTATATGATGTGACCTATCATTGGAAAGTGCTTGAAAAATGGAATCTATTGAGCTATAGAGCGCTCGATTTGGAGTTATAGTGTTCAAGTTGTGACAAATCTAAAGATTTGACCATATGTCCCAAACTTATGGGAAATTCCCATATTCCCCAATATGGTGTTCACATGTATATAGTCTATTAATCAATGCAGTGACATCCTGTCTCTCTATATATCGAGTCTTCAGGAGGCTAGTGGGATTGCAATTTGTAATGGAGTATTACAAAGAAAATAGAATACAATTGTTAGAAACACAATTGTCAGTACAAGCAATATTGCAAATAAGAAAGCAAGAAGAATAAATGAAAAACTTACAAAGTCCTCTAGATAAGTCCTATGGCCACCACTCCCAAGATGATAGACCATCTCTGCCTCTAGGTCGTGCCCTCATTGCCTCCCACCTCTACTGTCACCAATGTCATGGAGAATTTGTAGCCTCCTCCCTAAGTCTTCACCAGTCATCTACGTCTAGCCACTCGGGCTTTCAGGTGCCATTTTTGAGTGCCTTGTGTGCGTGTGATTGTCTATGTGAGACATACGCACGCATGCACTCCATCATCTAGCCTATGTAGTCATTGCTCCTCTCGAGTATGTTCTTCCAATGATCCAAGATGTTGTGCTAGAAAACTTGTTGACAGAACTCTCTCATATGAGACATCACCCTCCTTCCCTCATCATTCATAATCACGGCTTCTATCTTGTCATCTACAAGGTATCCATACCCCTCTAGGGTATGTCTAAGATGTGTCCTCTCCCACCTATGACCGTGCTCCTGGTCATAACTAGGAGACCCTTGTACATCTTGTATACCCACCACCGGGGTGGTATCTCTTGGAGTAGCACCCATAGAGGTGCCACATGTGAGGTGGCTAAGAAAAAGCTCGAGTCATTGAAGTAGATGTCCCTACAGGTGTGACAAATCCTACAGGTTATGCAACTCCACCAGCACTGCATCAGTGCCTTCACAACAAGCATGTGAGCCACCCTCTCTTGAACCTGTACAAGAGCGAGGAGTAGCACCTATATCTCGAGCCAATTGCGGGCTCACAGCATCCACGTCTCCACTAGCAGCACCCCCCCAAAACCACACTCCCTCTCTTCAGGCCCAGTCAAGAGCATTGACCTAGTGTACTGGAAACCGAAGCATACGAGCATGCCAAAGTAGATCTAACGGAACGACCTAATGGTGTTCGAGACAACTCTTGGCTGCCATATCTCTAAATGGAGCCATTTAATCAAGAGACATACGTGTGAATATCTTCTGCAACTCCTCATCACTCATCCCTTGACTCATCCTGCTCTCCAAATATGGTCAAAGGTCACTTGCACAAAGAGAAAGTGATGTTAGCATAACCAATATAAAGATTCAAGCAAAGCATGGTAATATAACTCTAAAAAAAATGATGTTACTTAAAATGCATATTCTAGAGTACCCTTATAAGTGATGCATCAACGAATTGAGTGGGCGGATGCTGCAAGTATGACGTAGCCTATGGTTCCATGTCAATCTCATGGCACAACTTTGCATTCATTGGAAGGTCGATAGAGAGGTCACCACAAAATGATGAGTCCACCTCCTTTTCTCAAAGAATTCTTTGCCTCCTATCTTTCCATTATCGTTACTTGATTCTGCCTCCTCTATACACTCCACTAAACCATCTTCGACCTCCATCCCTTGTAGCAATATCGACCCCTCTATCTGCATATTGCTTTTATCTACGCTGAAAACATTGCTTTCATCATACACTCTTATACTTCGGGAAGCTGAAGACACAACATACCACCATCGAGGTTGTTAGGGACTCGGATAGAAAGTTCAAAATCACATATTAGAGAGATTCAACATTTGTGACACATTTGTGTCGTGAAAAAAAAAAGTTCATGCACATGTTCACAATGGACCGTCAAGATAAACATGCTGCGTAGATTTGTCCATCTTTTCTCGAAATCTATTTTGAGAAATCTAGATGGACTTCATCGAACGATTGCCTCAACTCCTGATGCCAAGAGGCATAGTCACGATGAATTCCGTGAGATTTTACGATGGATTCTATAAAATTTATTTGTTGACCGAAGCTCGTATACATAAGGTGGATTCCTTGTGGGAGAAGTTGAAGGGACGTATATCCTTCTCGAGTGTTTTATTAATTAATATGCACATGACTGATTCCACAACGGGTGATTTCGTAAAGTTCATAATAATTAATTAATATTTTATGAGTTTAGAGTGCACACTCGAGTTAAATTAAGGTTAGGACAGTGTTCCAACATTTTTTAATTATTTATAGCTGAAGACTACTAGATATTCACTATTGTTTGTTTATTTTATTTATAAACAATTGTGAATTCTTTAGTTGATGTGTAGAGCATGTAGCCATGGCTTTGGGAAGCCCTGTGGACGTTAGTGAAAGTCCAAGCATAATTTTTATAATTATGATTAGTTATCTTAAGTATAATATATAATATTATAAATTTATATGATATTATATGATGAAAATTATTACTCTATTTGTAAGTTATAAGTTTAAACTTATTTAGTAATAATTAGATCATTATTCTTAGTACTATTAATTTATTTATTTTAATAATAATTATTTTAAATTATGAGATTTAAGATATGATTTTATTGAAATAAGCTTTTCTAATGGAATACCTTGCATTTTCTTAATGTGGTTAAGTTTTAAAAGGCTTTTCTATCTTTCTTTATAAAAGGAACAGGACCATACGCAAAATAAAAGAACAAGGTGAAAACTAAATTTTTTCATTTGTCCCTCATCCGGAATCATAATTCAGGGTTTCAAGAGTCATTTCAGGGGTTTTGGTACACTCTGGACACGATGTTGATGTCAAAACATCAAGATTCAAAGCACAGATTTTTTTGCAACAACTACAGCATGTTACATGATACCTCTTGACTCTTAACACTTTGTATTTCAATTGATATTTGTACTTTCTTTGTAATTATATGTAAGATATGAATGCAAACATCCATGTAAAACTATAATATATAATTAAGGATAGCAAACCATACACTACAAGGATATGGAGGCATAGCGACGGCACTTTGCGACGCAAAATAGCAGCGTCGCTATTTGCGTCGCTAAAAGCGACAATACTCAAACGAAAAAAACGCGGGCCAAAACCCGAGCGCATTATACACGAAAGAGAGAGCGAAAGGGAGAGCGAAAGAGAGAGTGAACATCTTGCATTTGAGAGGGAGATGGAGATAAAGAGAGAAAGAGAGAGAATGAAAGCTTCTCACTGTCGCGGCCACTGCTCATGAAGAAGAGGAGGAAGTGTACGAAGGGCAAAGAGGAGCCGCAAACCCTTCTTCAAGCCTTTACGGCGAATGCATTGTTCCTTCTTGCTTTATTTTTGTGTTTTCTCTTTCTCTTTTACTTGTTTTTGTTAAAATTCATGTGTACTGAGAGAGGGAGAGGAAATGAGAGAGAGAGGGAGATGGAGAGGGAGGCAGAGGAATGAGAGAGGGAGAAGAAGAGGGGAGGGAGAGAGAGGAAATGAGAGAGGGAGAGGAAGAGAGAAAAGACATTAAACATAATAGGGAAAGGGAGAAAGAGAGGGAAGGGAGGAAGAGGAAATGAGGGAGGGAGAGGAAGAGAGAAAAGGAAATGAGGGAGGGAGAGGAAATGAGAGAGGGAGAGAAAGAGAGAAAAAACATTAAACATAATAGGGAAAGAGAGAAAGACAGGAGAGGGTGAGGGAGGGAGAGGAAATGAGAGAGGGAGAGAAAGAGAGAAAAGGAAAGAAGGAACGAGAGAAAGAGGGAAAAAACATTAAACATAATAGGGAAAGAGAGAAAGAGAGTGAGGGGAAATGAGAGAGGGAGAGGAATAGAGAAAATGAAATGTGAGAGGGAGAGGAGAGAGAAAAAAGATTAAACATAATAGGGAAAGAGAGAAAAAGAGGGAAATATATCTATTTTGTATTAGCTTGATGCTTCCTTTGGTTGGTTTTGTGCAGATCTATTGTGGGATTCGACGGGCTAAGTCGCCCTATCCCGTGGTCCCCAATGAAAGCTCGATTTTAGGGTAGAAAATGGGCCTAAAAATTGGGAAAAAATGTGGAATTTAGCAAAAAAATGTTCAATCACAAAGGCGGCGCCTCGACCTAGGGTGATTTTAAGCGTCAAGTGCTTTAAAGGCGCCTGTGCAACACTTCCATATTTTTAGTAATTTTTTCGTGCGCCTGTGTGAGTTAGGGAAGCTTCTGGCCAGTCCAGGATGCCGAGACGGATGCCTGAAATTTTTCGGAAAGCAATTCGGTCACTGGACGCGGGAAAGGCCAAAAAAAAGGCCAGAAATGAAGAGGTGGCCAAGGAGGAGGACCAAAGGGGGTGCCTCTTGGGACCTCCCCTCTCATATTTTTTCGTGAGGTAGAGGGGCATGTCATCGCGCTAATCAGCGTGACGAAAATTGACCCCCCCTCCCCAAAATCAAGATGGTATGGCTACAAAGAAGCCATAGATCAGATGCCAACAGGCAATTCCACACTTCTTGCTGATCATATCGCCGCCTCTCACACATGGAATGATGGCCTGGTTGGAGAGAGAGAAACTCAATATTCCTCCCTCTCTCTCCTCTAAGGGGTGGTGCATGCGGGAAGAAGAAAGAAGAAGAAGGAATGATGGATGCTCGTCCGGCGAAGATCGGATTGCTCCATGAATGAAGAGGGACTGGAGAGGGCAATGCGGGGTCATGTTGAGCATTAAATGCATGCTGGAAATCAGTCCTGTAATCAAGACCAAGAAATCGAAACCTGAAAATAAGCGGTAATGCTATTTTTATAAAGGAAAATGATCTTTTTATGCTATTTGCTTTATGAAACTTTGTTCATATGGGATGAAAGTTCATTATGATATTGTTTTCCATGAGTTTCAATTGTTTGCAACCTGAAAATCAGAAAATATAAGGCTACATGGCCGGAATTAATGTTAAAATACATAGAAAACACGCATTTTAAGGGTATAATTGGGGGTTTTGCTATATAAATGAGAAATATGATATGTCACATCAAATAAATCTGAGTTTTCGCAGTCAATGAACCTAAGGGCCACAGCCCACAATCAACTTTCATTTTCAGTCATTATTTATTAAAGGAAAATAGGGAAAAATGCCCAAAAATGAAAAAAATGGATTTAAAATTAGGGAAAAATAGGAAACCGGCTTAGGAAAATTAGGAAAAATTATATCTATGTTTTTGCAATGTGTAACGATGGCAAAGCACAAGGTTGGCCTCGGTTTGTCCTCGTTTCTATGTTTTGTGCGTATTTATCATTCTTTTAAAAGGGAAAAATGCATAGAAACCCTATCTAACTTATCAATGATGCAAAATGCTAAGAGTTGGATGAAGAGGGGATAAATCGCTGAAAGAAAAAGAAAAGATTTGATTTATGCATTGCACTTGGCATATAAGAAATGGTTTAAATAAAGAGGATGGTAACATGAGCATATGGCTCGGTGCCTCCTTTCAACGCAGCACGCGCTAGTAAAATTCATGGAAAGAATGCTTTATGCACCATTCACGATGCTGATTTTTCTTTTGTCTGAGCACATAGTCATACACGATTTGCATTCAGCATAATAATTAAAAGGTATCAGAAAAACTCCTGGATGCATGGCACCTGTTTTCCTTAGGTTGTGACCAACGATGAGCGTGAGAGAATGTCCTAAGCTATAGGTTAGTCGTTGGGTCCTAAGGGGAAAGTGTAGTGAGGAATGGTACATCCTGGAACGTAAAATATTGGTACCTTGAGAGGAGTATGTATGGAAATGTTCTATATGTTTAGCAGCGCATCAAAGGGCCAATCCCTGCGATGTAGGAGAGTTGCAGTGGGGCTCCGACTATTAGTCGATGGAGTGCCTCCATATGTGTGTGATCGTGGCATTGGTGTGTGATCGTGGCATTGACAATAAGTATGGGTTCTCCCTTTGAGGAGTTTTTGGGAAACGTTGGACTATAAACTATAAACACATGAATTAAGCTTTAGGGCAGTTCGTCCTTTAGCATTTGATCGACGCTCCTGGTCCGTGAGGCCGTGAGGGTGTTTGTGTGTCATAAGTATGAGGTCCGGCTAGTGCTATAGCTAGTGCCGGCCAATTTCAGGTCCCATCATATCCATAACTTTATTAAATGTAATCATTTGTCTATCATTCAACATTACCTCTATAAACAAAATATTAGTGAGTTTGGGAATCTCCTAGTTCCCATTTTTTGAATACTAACAAGGTGGCTTCCGAATAACATGCCCATAAGTTTCTCAAAACCATATGATGTGACCTTTCATTAGGAAGGGCTTGAAAAATGGAATCTATTGAGCTATAGATCACTTCCTTTGGAGTTACAGTGTTCAAGTTATGAAAAATCCAAAGATTTGATCATGTGTCCCAAACTTATGGAAAATTTCCATATTCCCCAATATGGTGTTTATAGATTCAGAAACCTTATATTGTTATGATCTACTGTATATATATTCATCTTGCAAAAGGGGATTAGCATGTAGTTGAGAGTTTGGTTGATTATATTCTAGCAACCCATCAAAATAAGAGAGTCTTCACCCTATATGGCGTAAATGGCCTTGAAGATATAACAAAGCTATATTAGATACCTCATGCGAGGTATGCATATGCCATAGCTACAATCTATGCATGATATCCTCTACCATTGGTACCAAATATCTTTTCCATAGCTAGCTAGGCCAAGAAAGCTGACAAAAGACCAAAATTGCAATAAACAAACTATGAAGTTGAGCACTAGGTTGCATGAAGGTAGCTTCTTCCAAGCACATAGCATACTCATCACCACTCTCCAACATACCTCTTGCAATGCAAGCATCCCTAAAAGTATCATAGATTACATTACCAATAGTACGTAGATCTTCAAAAGAAGTACATCCCTGACAATCTGTTAAAAGCATCCACAAATGGTAAAGCTCACAATAGGTGCACAAAATACATCAAGTCACATGCATTCTCACACTTTTTCTTTGTCCACATATTATATTGTGTGTTCCACACCAAGTATATCGAAAAGTCTTGATAATGAACAATTCTAGCCTTTGGATGAATGTGATTGCACATAGACCATTCAATAAGAGTAGTTTTTTGGAGGTCTTCATTTTGCACAATATCTAGTATATTATTTGTATCTTGAAATAAGATATTATTCTCATCATGTGAGTATACCTAAAACCGCTATATATCAAGATTTTCATTATGCAATGGATAATCATTGATTGCCAACATGCCTTAAAGGAAAAAACATATTGTGCATCCAATTAGCTTTGGATCTCATCTACTTCTTGAAGATTGCCACCATTTTGTACCAAATCAACCCTAATAGAAAATTTGATGGTTGCAGGGTCACGTCTCCTCATACACATACTTATACAAATGCTTAAGAGCTGCTACTATCAATCACACCTCTATATTTATGTATGCATTGTATTTCTTACTCAAGTAAGGATTATATGGAACAACCCATTGATTATAAATAACATTATCATTTATAATCACCATGTTTCCATAATCTCACCTTCGATAGATAGGATAGCTAGAACTATCAACCATTGTCATGCCCACTAATTTTTTAGGGTAGTCCTTAGTACATTTACCCTTTTCCATCCAAGGACTCTTGGGATTCAAATCTCTATAAAGGGCTATGAATATTGCATTTTAAAATCTCATATAAGGCTAGAAACTTAACTCTATCCATCAACTTAGCACAAACCATTCTATAATAGTGATATGCTTTAGAAGGTTTGAAAGACTACTCTAAAATTAGCAAAGTATGAGAATGTGATAACTCTCTCTTTTGAAATTCAATCACACTAACATAGTCGACAACCTTTTCAAAGAGATGTTTTCACAATAATGTGTATCATAACAATATTTTTTTGTGAAACACACAACCAATCAAATCCGAATGGTCATAAGGACTCTATCCACGTAAAAAAGCATTTGTTATCCCAACCACTTTTGGTTACATTCCATTGTTATAAAAATATTAGGTTTTATCTTACATCACACTATAGCCATGGCATGCTAATACAATTGATGTATGTGTTAAATGATGATCATACAACTATCCTTTTACCAACAAAGGCACCAACAATCTGTACTCACCCATTATCATTTGTCCCCATCATGTCTGCCAAGCCTTTGTAGGCCTCTAATTCATAGTATTTCCTAATTTTGGTGACACCAGGTTTAGCTACACTAAAATAAGCATCAACAAGAACCTCTTGGAAATAGTCGACCACTGTGCAACATGCGAATCTCAGAATCTTCATGCACCTAAAGTCAAAATGTATAAAATTATATTTGGGTAACAATTTTTATTGGAAAATTCATATATGCTAATAAGAACATTGACATTACTATAGGGAATCTTTATATTCCAACCTCATCACCCATACGGAGAATGATGACATATAACATTAGCATATATGCTTTATAGAAGTTTGAAATAGCAATACATTAACTACCCCGAGTATAAACATGAATATCCTAGCAAGTGATCAAGAGTATTTTCGTCACCTTGCCCTAGCATGATAGCTACAATCTCACATGATCTAGGATCCAGGTACTATTTGTTGGTTCTTTAAATACAAAAAATACCAAAATTCTTAATTCTTGCACAAGATTATTTTGCAGTTGCATATCCACCCATATACCTAAAAGCTTGTGCATATATGTTGTATTGATGCATCATAGATTGAAGCTCCCTAAGCAAATTTGATAACAAATCATGCATAACCCCCGATCTATGAAACAACTCATTCTCATTATCATAAACATAAAGTTGTCCAAATCTTGGCCTTTCTTGACATTCTATATAAGGAAGCCGAGCACCTATATGTTAATAAATAGATCCATGTGCTCTAAAAATGTAACTATTCCCAACAACAAGTAGCTCTTAAATATTAGCTTGGAGTGATACAAATACAAGAGTACTATTCTATGCTCGTATGGTATTTCTTAATATCCTACTCTAACAATATATACCATGCAACAAATCATGCAATGACTATAGTGGACATTACAATGATGGCAATATTACTTTTTCATTTTGACAATAGTACTTTTCAAACAAAATCAACCCTTGTATGCGAGTCTCGTATCTCCACAATTTAGCTAAAAACCTCTCACATATTTCAATAAAACTCCCCACGGAATTCACATTTGGCTCCTGAAGTAGCAATACCATTGTTGCTAGATGAACATCTACGATAAGCAAAGTATGCAAAATGGAGTAAAATCCACCATTTTGCGGATAAAAATTTACAATATTATTAACATGTGACTCATTAACTATGGGATTTTTCACATTGAAATAATTACTAATATCACAATCATTGGTTGATGTTTAAATATTAGGCAAAAACACGATCATTATGTGTCATAATCAAATCTATATCAACATGTTGTTCAATTGGCTCATTATCCCCATTTGCAATTTCAACACATGGTGAGACACTCTCATAAAGTACTCCATTATGATTTCCTACATTTTGGTAGCTAAACATCGAAACATTACTAACATGTGACTCGATAATCACATGATTTTCCACATTCTTGTATTCATGGCCATTGCAACTACTCAACGATGATAAAGAATTAGTCAAATCTACACCAAACTGTCATTGAGATGATTGATTATTGCCACTTACAATCTCAATGTGAAAATGTATATTTCAAATGTCATGACCTAGAACCCCTCTTTGGAAGTTAAATATCAAAACATTATTAGCATGTGACTCACTAATCATATGCTTTTCTATATCCATGTGAACTTGGACATTGCAACCAAGTGTTGATGGTAAAGTTCCCTAGTACTCCACAAAAGTTTGTCTCAATCCAAATGGCCAATGTGGAAAAAATGATGGACATCCTTCCTAAACATGGATCTATCATGACCTTAAACCCCTCTTTGAGCCCTAAGCCTACCAATCTGCCTTCATTCACACCTTGTGGAGCTAAGCATATCCCTATGAGCATGCAACATATAGTCTTTGCTAGTTGCTTGATCTGAATACTCCATATTGATTGGATACCCACAAAATCTGTTATCAACACATTTTATCAAAGGCATGGCTTAATTTTTAATATATACATACAAGCACATTAAGTATATAATGTATATTTAAATATGAAATATGAAATATTAAAATTACATAATACAATAAGCATAATCATGATTGCATAAAATCATGATCACTTTGTAGTGATAACATTATATATGCTATCACTACAAAGTGAAAACTCTCATTCAAATAATGTTACCTTCAATGAAAATGCTTTAATCCAAATGATATCAAAGCATGCTCAAATATGTGAGGGCCAAGGCAATTGGTATAGCAAGCACGTGAGTGTTGAGAGTATATAATGTTCAACATATTGTTTAACCAATAAATATCAAGTCAATGTATTTTCGTCAATACTTGAAGCTCAATCCTACTGATTATAAAGATTTTGAGCTCACCCATATGAGAGAGAGAGAGTCTTTTTAGTGAGATAGAAAATTTAGTTATAAACTCATGCATGATTGATCTATTCCAACTAACAAAAAAAAAAGTAAGCATGGGATCCCAGAACTCATTATCAACACATGTTGTCAAAGGCATGGTTTGATTTTTGAAATTCAAGTGCATGCACGTTGTTTCATGAGTGGTGATTGAGACAAACCCAAGTCACAACTATGAGAAAAATGTTTGTTTATAAATTGAATGACATTGTCAAAGAACAGAACTCAATAACATTAAATTTTTAAACATGGGTAAAAAGATATCACTTATTTCTCATGTAGCCATAGAACACAAACACACAAATCACAAACAATTACGAAGAAATAAATATCATACCTTAATATTCACACATCCACAATACATGTTACTTCCAAGATGCTTGAATCATTCATGGACCAAATCTCTACATGAAAGCCTTTGACTTCTTTTTCCGACTTGTCTTAGTGTGACCCCCCTCTCTTACAATAAAAATTTTCTAGATCATAAGAGAAGGGCCCCTAGCTCAAAGCCTTCAAGGGTTCATATAGTTTTCTTCTCACCTTTAAATACACCATGTGTTTAAAAGTATTTTTAGCTGTTTATTACTCTTTCAAGACTTTTAAAAAAAAGATTTTATTGCTTTTTTCTTTTTGAGTGCTTTTGATTCGTGATGTAAGCCTTCTGCCTTTCTCAACACCATGGCTTTCAAAATTAGATTCCACCTCATCATGTTGGTTTCAATCATTATCAAACTACCAAAAGTCATGTTCTTAGGGATCTTCACACTCAATTATTCCTTTTATTGTTGGAATCATAACTATAGCAATTCACAAATTCCAATAAACAAGCTTGTTCCCTTCTTCATAAGGGTTATTGTTGTTGCTAGTTTGGTGTGCTAGCTTGCACCAATTAACTTTCCCTATTTGTCATGTTGACCTCGTTGATTATCATGATGACTTGCTACTTTAGTTAGCTTACCAACCTCTCCTAATGGGATTAATATTTCGTTTGATTATTATGATGATCTTCTCTTCTCATATAACTGTGCTCCTATATCTGAGCTTACACCTATGGAGCTTGATGCCCTTTGTTGAGATTTAGTGTAGCACGTCATTCTCTCTTTTATCAATGGCTATTGATGATCTAGTTTCCTCCTAACACCATATTAGAGAATTTGGGAATTTCCTAAGTCACAATTTCAAATAAGTGATAAATATTTGACCATGTGGCTAAATCTTGATGCATATTTGAAAGTGGAATTTAAAAATGTAGCTTATATAGCATTTAGGATAGACTCCACCTTTCACTAAGACAACAAGATTCTTACAAGATTTGAGCATGTGGTCAAATAATAAAGGAATTGGAGATTCCCAAAGTACATGAAAATTCCCAAAATCCCTAATATAGTGTCTCCTCCCTAGGTGTCTTGCTTTTAGCAACCATTGATCATGCTCTCAAACTTGAGTACATGTTTGCCATGCTAGCCAACAATCCAAAAAGAATCTCTCTCATGAACATGATTGTTTTTAGAGGTCATGAACATAATAGCAGCACAATGCCTCTACCATACTCCATGGTCCTTCCTCTTTCCCTCCACACAAAAAACAAGACAATCTGATGATGACTCCACTTTTTAGCATGCTATATGGAAAAAATAAATACTCTAAACGAAGACAATGGATAAGCAACTATTTAGTAACCTAATTCTTCTAGCTCTATAGGAGTTTAGATAGGGGTTTTCCCACTACTCTCCATCATATTTTCCATAGACTTGGGTGTGCCCATAGCTACAATACAAAAGGCCCTCATCTCTTCTTTTAAACAAAGAGCATAAGAAAAAACTAAATTGCCCCACCATCATTGAGTCAATATTAAAATACACTCCAAACCATCCAATCAGATCTTCACTATCAATCTCAAGCTTCTTGTGTGACAAAAGAGAGCATACACACAACCTCAGAGTGATTCATTCCAATCCCATATATGTACACCCACTACTTTGAATAAACTCTTATTTGATGTTAACGTCAAACATTCTAGTTAGTGCATTTCATATATTATCCACAAGTTCTACTAATGTTCCAAAAATCCAAGATGCAATGATTTTGACCTAGTATCTCAAGATAACTAGGATGTGTTTGAGCAAATCTAGTTTTGTCATTTAGTGGTTTTTTTGTTGATTTTTGTATGATTACACTTTGGGGACTTCTTTTCTATGAGCTTGAAACTCCACTTAATTGATTTGTGAACAAGTATCTCTCTCTTTTTCTATACACCCACTATCTCCCTTAAGTCTTCAACAAGTGATATTATCTTATATATACTTGTTGTTGTTTTAGGGAAATATATCCTAGTAAAACATGCTTTGAGGATGAACTTTGTCCTCCCTAATATAGTAATGAATATCCCAAGTCTCGTGCATGCAAAGAACTATGCATACTCAATGGAAGGTGCTCTCTCAAGTGCATGTGCATCTAACACTACAAGATATAGGCCTTATACCAACGTTAAAAGCGACGAAAATGTAAATAAAAAAATTTTCCCATGTCGTCGCAAAAAGCGTCGTTATTGGCGATGCCATAGAACAGTCGGTATTAGCATCATTATCAGCGTCGCAATTTGCATCGGTATAAGGCCTATAACGATGTAAATAGCGACGCTGATAACGACGCTTTGCAACGCTAATAACAACGCCAATAATGATGCATGCAGGTAAATTTGAGATGCTAATAGTGATGGTAACAAAAAAAAAAATTGTGGCAAGCACTATGTGCTTTATTTGGGCCATACAAAATAGTTTCTACACAGTGTATAATGCTCGTGTAAATAAAGACAAAGTGTACTTAATCATAACACTGATACATAAAATAAATACATGATCACATAATGAAAGCGACTAGTACAATCATGGCAAGATATCACTACTAGATAGAAAATATCTACACAGATCAGGTGACCAAAAAAGAAGGGTGTGTGAGCTCCAAGGATCCAAGGGCAAGCTATAGATCCTTGCCATCCGAAAGCTCATCCCACTGCAAAGGAGCATCCAACGGACTCTGCAAAAAAAGAAACAACTACACATCAGTCCACCATACAATAATGCATTCTAATTAAACATGGTAACTACAAACAAGAAAGATGAGTGACTTACAGGGCCGCCACATCTATATAATTGGTCGATCAATGCAGTGAGACCGTGTCTCTCTGCATATCGAGTCTCAAGACCGGTCGGATCACGATTTGTAATGGATTGCTGTAAAGGAAACAAAATACTAATTGTTAGAAACATGATTGTCAGTACAAAGTGTCAAGATTGTGGGAGAGAAGGAAGGAGTCTAACTTGTAGCTTTCTTGCTTGCACAATGGGGGAATACACACAAGGGTGGAGGCTGAAAACAGTTTTCCTCTTCTCAGTTGTGTAAGCCAAAAAGAACTCACGTACAAAGAAATAGAAGAACCCTAGATATGGGTCTCAAACCAAACTCAACTAACTAAGGTGGCATACTAACTGAGCCACGAACTAGAGTAGATAAGGATAGCTATCATGTAGCTATTATTCATGGGCGGTGTACCAACCGCGTCTGCAACTGACAAGTCGGTGACATAAATACACAACGGTCACCCTGGCGTATCAGGAGTGGAGCTCGATATCTCAACACTCCCCCTCGAGCTCAATCCCAATTCCTGCATACCAAGCAGGTCTCTGAACTTGCGCAGCTTCTCTGCGCCCAATGCCTTTGTAAATATGTCAGCTACCTGATCCTCTATGCTGACATAAACTAGATCAATAAGACCTAGTAAAACCCTCTCCCGCACATAGTGATAATGCACCTCAATGTGCTTTGTTCTAGCATGATAGACTGGGTTATTTGCCAAGTGTATACTACTCATGTTGTCACAATAAATGACAACTGGCCCATCTGTAGACTGATGCATATCATAAAGTAGCTTATGCAACCAAGCTACCTCACATGCAGCCATTGCTGCACCCCTGTACTCAGCCTCTGTGCTCGACAAGGCAACTGTAGGCTGTTTCTTGCTACTCCAAGTGACTGCAGCACTCCCAAAAGAGAACACATATCCACTGGTAGTTCGTCTATCAGAAATACTACCAGCCCAATCAGCATTAGTGTATCCATGCAGCTATATCTGAACCCCAGTCTCATAAAATAGTCCATACTGCAATGTGGACTTCACATACCTGAGTATGCGTCTAGCCGCATCCAAATGCGATTTCCTTGGAGCCTGCATAAACTGACTTACCAATCCAACAACATAGCTCAAATCTGGCCTGATAATAGTCATATAAATCAAACTTCCTACTATGCGTCTGCACATAGTAGGGTCTTCCAGAAGCTCACATGCATCTGCGCTCAGCTTCACATTCTGCTCCAAAGGAACTGAAATAGGCTTACAGCCTGTCATCCCATATTTGGACAGCATGTCCAATCCATACTGCCTCTGCAAGAGCTGTATCCCACTTGGTGATCTAATCACCTCAATGCCCAAGAAATAACGCAGCTCTCCCAAATCCTTCATCTCAAACTTTTGCTTCAATAGCATTTTCACATGAAGGATATATTCATTACTGTCACCTGTCATAATCAAATCATCAACATAAATGACAAGTAGCATAATACATTTCTCTGTTTTTCTCACATAAAGTGAGAAATCTGCCTTGGAAATCTGAAAGCCAATAGTGACAAGATACTGTCCTATCTTGTCGGACCATACTCTAGGTGCTTGCTTCAAGCCATACAAGGCTTTCTTCAACCTGCAAACAAACTCAGGATGAACAGCATGCACATAACCTGGTGGCTGCTCCATATAGACCTCTTCTTGCAAATCACCATGCAAGAAGGCATTCTTTACATCCATCTGATGTAAAGACCATCCCTTTGATGCAGCCATAGCAATGACTGCTCTTACGGTTGCCATCCTTGCAACCCGGCTAAATGTTTCTTCATAGTCAATGCCATATGTTTGTGCATACCCCTTGACTACTAGTCTTGCCTTGTATCTGTTCACAGAACCATCTGCATTGTGCTTCACCTTATAAACCCACTTACAGCCAATTGCATTCTTACCTTTAGGCAAAGGTACTAACTCCCATGTAGCATTTGCTTCCAAGGCATCCATTTCTTCATCCATGGCTTTCTCCCATTTTTCTTTTCCCATGGCTTGCTCAAAAGAAGTGGGTTCTGGTTCCTGTATCACTTTGACCATATATGCATAGTGAATGGCTGTAAATCCATCATATTTCAGCCTATCCATAGGATACCTAACTCTGGTTGACCTGCGCAAAGTAGGTTCACTCCGAGGTGCTCTCAAAACATCCCTGGTCTTCCTTACTCCAGGTGTAAAATTAGAAGGAATACCCAACTCATCATCAATGCTCTGTTCTGAGCCACTGGATTCACCATCCACATAAGAGTGACCTGCATTCACATCAAACATGGGCTGATCAACCTTCTCTTTTCCTTTTCGTGATACCTGCATACCACTATCTGCATTGCTTTGAGAAGATTCTCCTGATCTCAATCTGCCTGTCCATGGCGAAGAATGTGAACCACTGCTAGAGGACGCTCCAGGTCCACTAATATTTTGTGACTGCTGCTGTGAATTCTGTGCAGCATTACCATTTTGTGCATCTACATCATCAATCACATTTACTAGTTTATACCAGCTACTCATCTCATCAAAAACAACATCTCTGCTCACTGTAAACTTACGAGTAGAAGGGTTATAGCATCTATACCCTTTTTGCTGCAGAGAGTAACCAATAAAGATGCACTTCTCAGCTTTTGGATCCAACTTGGATCTTAGCTCATCTGGCACATGTACATAGGCAATGCAACAAAAAATTTTCAAGTGAGAAATATCTGGTTTCCTACCAGTATACCTCTCCTCTGGAGTCATTCCATGTATTGCTGCAGTGGGAGTCCTGTTCATTATGTAGACTGTTGTAGCAACTGCTTCAGCCCAATAAAAATCTGGCAAGTCTTTTTCATTGAGCATGGCACGAGATACCTCTCCAATATGCCTGTTTTTCCTTTCTGCAATTCCATTTTGTTGTGGGGTATAACTGCATGAATATTGCTGCTTTATGCCATGCTCCTACAAGAACTTTGCAAACTCATTTGAGAGGTACTCTCCCCCTCCATCTGACCTTAGGCATTTTATTTGCAGACCTGTTTCTTTTTCAGCCATAGCTTTAAGGGTTTTGAAATGCCCAAAAACTTCACTTTTCTTTTTCATAAAATACACCCAAACTTTTCTGCTATAGTCATCAATAAAAGTGACAAAATAATGACAGCCTCCAAGAGATGCAGCTTTAGTAGTCCACACATCAGAGTGGATTAATTCCAATGGCTTCTCACTCTCTTAAACATGTCTAAGAAATGGTTTCCTTGCCTGTTTTCCAAACTGACAGGCTTCACATACCTTATGCATTTCTACAACCTTGAATTTTGGCAATCCTGCAACAATATTTTGGGCCTGCATTGATTTAAGTCGCTGTACATTAACATGACCAATGCGTTTATGCCAGATATCAATATCTGCAACTACACCGGTCCCATGTGCAAACATTGCTGCACTCAATTCAGACATGTCTGCATCCAACGTAAACATTCTGCCCTTCTTCTTTCCTTTTGCTATCAAGCGACCTTTATTTTTCATATCCTCAACAAAGCATCCATGAGGATTAAATCTGACCTGCAAGCCCTGCTCAACCATTTGACCAACAGAAACCAAATTCTTGGTGATATTCGGGACATGAAATACATCGGACAGGTATTTCTTTTTTCCATCCTGCATAGACAAGGGAATTTTTCCAATCTGCACAATAGGATGTGCAGTATCATCACCAGTCTCCACAAATCCTAGTTTTTCCATTTTCCTTGCATCCTCCATCCATTCTGCATGACCTGTCATGTGGTTTGATGCACCTGAGTCAACATACCATACATCATTGCTTTCTTCTGCACTTGTCACAGAATTGTTCATGTGCTGCACCATGAACAAATGCTCATTTCTGTCATCACCCTGTCTGTTAGAAGATGCATAATTCCCTTATTGCAGTTTTCCATTCATGATGTCATTCTGCTTTTTATAGCAGTCTTTAGCCATATGACCCATTTTACCACAGTAGTAGCATTCAACATTACTGTTTGCATTTTGACCTCTTTGCCATCCACCACGACCTCTTTGGCTCCCCCTGCCTCTAGAGTTACCACGTCCTCCTCCATAGGACTGGTTTTCTTGAGTTTGCTGCATGTTCTGATTTCTACCACGGCCTCCAAATCGGCCTCCTCTACTTCTGCCTCTACCTCTTCCAGCATTTGAGTAGAAGACAACTTCTTTTGAAGTTCCTCCTGAAGAAGATGCACCACCATTTCTTTGTTCCTCAGAAATTAGAAGAGCAATCAACTCCTCAAAATCAGGAAATCTTTCAGGAACTGAAATGGATGTCCGAAACTGTACATAATCCTTTCCTAGACCATTCAAGGTCACAGAAACTAAATCATCATCTTCCACTGGTGACCCAATGGAAGCAAGTGCATCTGCAATCTTCTTCACCTTCATGTGGTAGTCGTTGATGCTCATATTTTCTCTTTGCACATTGTGCAACTCTTACTTGAGTTGCATTTTCCTGGCTTGCGTATTTGTGCTATACATTTTTGACAAAGTATCCCATGCCTCCTTTGGCGTACTTACATCCTGAATATGCACAATCATAGAGTCTGAAATGCTGATAGACAGCCAATACATAACTTTCCTGGCTCTCTCATGCCATGCTTTAAATGCCTGCATTTGCTGTTGATTGGGAACATCAGGAAGAACTGGTTCTTCTTCATTTCCTGCAACAAATTCCCAATATCCTTTTCCCATAAGGAAATTCGTCATTCTAAACTTTCATGCTTGGAAGTTGTTCTTGTCAAGCTTTTCTGTGACAATCTGTGAAAGAGAATCAGATGCCATTACAAAAGATTGCAAAAAATTCTGTCACTGCAAAAACCACAGCTTCACCCTCACAAGGGAAAATCTGCAAAACTGGTGAAAGTGGTATTTGACCACACAGTCACTTCTTAGTGACGATTTTGCATAAACAGGAACCAAGGATGATTCTGAAACTCCCAATGTCTCTGCGCACAAGCATACAATGCAATTTCTACAGTAACTTTTCACCGACCTGTAGAACAGTGGTCGCACAGCATAAAACTGGGCCTTTTCCTGAGTGCGTGCATAAAACTTCCGCCTCCAAAACAGGCCCTGAAATGGCCTCAAATCAAAAAAACAAGGTTGCCAAGGGCAAAAGCCCTTTCTCGCAGCATATACTGCCCTCTTGCTTCACCGCGAAGGGCGTCTCAACGTGAGACAATGCACTCCTGCACTTTCCGGCTGTGCTACCTGCAAAGATCTGCTCCCAAAACGGAAAATGAAAGCAACACTGCTCCTCTTACCAGAACACCGCGAGCTTGGCTTGCTTTCTTGAACTCCTTACCACGAACAAGGCTCTGATACCATGTCAAGATTGTGGGAGAGAAGGAAGGAGTCTCACTTGTAGCTTTCTTGCTTGCACAATTGGGAAATACACACAAGGGTGGAGGCTGAAAACAGTTTTCCTCTTCTCAGTTGTGTAAGCCAAAAAGAACTCACGTACAAAGAAATAGAAGAACCCTAGATATGGGTCTCAAACCAAACTCAACTAACTAAGGTGGCATACTAACTGAGCCACGAACTAGAGTAGATAAGGATAGCTATCATGTAGCTATTATTCATGGGCGGTGTACCAACCGCGTCTACAACTGACAAGTCGGTGACATAAATACACAACGGTCACCCTGGCGTATCACGAGTGGAGCTCGATATCTCAACACAAAGGATATTGCAAAAGAATAAGCAAGCAAAACAAAAGAAAAACTTACAAAGTCCTCCAGATATGTCCTGTGGCCGCTAATCCCAACATGATGGACTACTTCGGCCTCTAGTCGTGCTCTCATCGCCTCGCGCTACTGACTTCAATGTCCTGGAGAATTTGTAGCCTCCTCCCTCAGTTGGCGCTAGTCATTCGCGTCTAGCCACTCAGGCATTACAGCCCCACTCTTGAGTGCCTTGCGCGCGTTCGATCGTCTGTGTGACATATATGCATGCATGCACTCTATCATCTAGCCCGTAGAAAAGCTATCTGCTGTGGTTGGTACCAAAAACTCCTCATGCAAGGATGCTACTATGTAGTTCTTTCTCCCCTCCGCTATGTTTTTCCAATGATCCAAGACGTTGTGCCGAAAAACTTGTTGGCACAACTGTCTCATGCGAGCCATTACCCTCCTCCCCTCATCATTCATGATGATGGCTCTTGACCTATCATCTACAAGATAGGTATACCCCTCTGGGGTATGCCTAAGATGGGTCTTTTTCAACGTGCGACCATGCTCTTGGGCATATCTAGGAGACCCCTGTACATCTGGTATACTCACCAGGGTAGTATCTATCGGAGTAGCACCCATAGGGGTGCCACCTATGGACAACTGAGAAAAAGTCGGAGTAATTGGAGTAGACATCCCCACATGTGTGACAAATCCCAGAGGTGACGCAACTCTGACAGAACGATGAGACGGAGACATCGCGTCCGTGCCTCCACAGCAACCGCCTGAGCCAGGCTCTCTAGAACCGCCATGAGAGCGAGGAGTAACACCTATATCCTGAGTTGACCGTGGGCTCACTACATCCATATCTCTGTAGCATCCCCCTGACCCTCACGCACTCCCTGCGTCTGGCCCAAGTCTGGAGCGTCGACCTTGTCTGCTTGAAGATGAAGCATCTGATCGCCCCGAAGTAGATCTAATAGAGCAGCCTGACAATGTCCGAGAAGCTCCTAGTTCACCATGTTTCTAAATCTCACCATGTGATCTAGAGACATACATGTGAAGATATCCTGCAACTCCTCATCACTCATCTCTCGACTCATCTTGATGATCTACATATCCACAAAGGTCACCTGCAGAGACAAAAAATGATGTTAGTGTAATCAATTTAAATCATACAAAGCACGGTAATATAAATCTTAAAAAATTGATCTTACTTAAAATGCATATTTTATGTATCCTTATAAGCGATTTGTCGACCAATTGAGTAAGTGGATGCTCCAAGTATGAAGTATCCTATAGTCCCATGTCAATCTCCTGACACAACTCGGCATAAATTGGAAGGTCGATAGACATGTCACCACAAAGGGATGAGTCCACCTTTTCTCAAAGAATTCTTGGACTCTTGAATTTCCATCATTATTACTCGATGCTGGCTCCTCTATATGCTCCAAGCTTTCGGTGGCCTCCACCCCTTGCAATATTGACCCCTCTATTTGCATATTGTCCTCATCTATGCTCAAAACATCCCTTTGATTATATACTCTCGCACTTTGGGGAGCTAAAGGTATAACATACCACCATCGAGGTTATCGGGGGTTTGAATAGAAGACTACCTATTTACAAACATGTACAAGAGATATTTAACTATTGTGACATATACCATGTCGTAATACAATTAACAAACAAATGAGTTCATGCACCTGTTCACAACGGGCTGGCAACACAAAGGTGTCGCGCAAATCTGTCTTTTTTTTTTTTAAATCTATTTCGAGAAATCCAGATGGACCTCGTCGAACTGGTGCTCCAGCTCCTTCAAGTACCACTTTGAACCACTGCACATTGAATAGTATCATAGAGAAGCTACGGTAATCCACCATAACAATACTTTGCAAGTTTCCAAAATACTCCATCTCATCTATAACTATGTTTGGATCTGCTGCTCGTCATCAGCTCTTTTGCTCGAACCTTGCCATGATACACAGTCTGTTGTGGAGTGCATTTTGTCAATACGCTCTACACGGAAATGCCGTTCGCGCGACCACGTTGCACTATATATTTTGTATTGTACATTGAAACACTCAATTAGTTGTCACATATAAAATATAGATACGACAAACCCTAAACACGTCATCACCTTTAGACTACATCCCCTCGAGAATTCCCACTCCTCGATTGAGATCTCTGCCCCTTCGCGAGATGCTACTGTTTTGGTCACTCGCGAAAAAAGGGATTTTGATGCTGCTTTTGTTGCTCGCAAGCGTCCTGCTTCACGTTTTCAGCAGGGTGGACGCCCTAATCCAGGTAGTAAATCTTCTCGTCTTGCTTATCCTAACAAACATTGTTCTTATTGTGATAAGAAAGGTCATGTGGCTTCTGATTGCTGGGCACGTCAATATGATGAGGAGCATGGAGTTACTACAAAGCAACCTCGCTCGTCCAAAAGTTTTCCTCCTTGTGATTATTGTGCATATACAGATCATCCATCTCATCATTGTTATAAACGCAGATATGATGAAGAACGTTCTCGAGCTTATATTGTTCAACAAACTACAACTGATGATGATCATACTCATCAGGAGCTCAATTTTGTCCATTATGATATCTCTCCAGAAAAGGTACTTCATGTTCATGATGGTTCTCTATTCATCGTTGATTTAGGTGCCACTGGAAACATGACATACCAATCGCAGTGGCTTCACAATTATCATTCTCTTCATGTCAAGAAGTTTGTTTACCTTGCGGATGATACGACTTGTCAAGTCAAAGGAGTGGGTGATTTATATCTGGGGACTGTTTCATCCACTAGAATATTAAGAGGAGTTCTTCATGTTCCAGATTTGCAAAGAAATCTTCTTTCTGTTGCTCGTCTAGTTGATCTTGGTTTGTTTGTTGGCTTTGATCATAATCAATGTCGTATAGAGAAAGACGGGCATACTATAGCAGTGGCTCCTCGACATGGTAATCTATTTGAGCTATCATTGAACGATATAGTTGCAAATGTTGTTACTGCCCCTGGAGATGCAAGGTATCAGCGATTTGCACACTCCGATTTTGCCAAAATTCTTGATCTTCATCATCATGGTCTTGTGCAAGGTATGGATCTTAAATCTCATCCACGTATGGGAATATGTGAGTACTGTGCACTTGAAAAACACCATCGTTTGCCTTTCCACACTTCGACTTCATCACATTCCTGTGCTCTCTTGGATTTGGTTCATACCGATATTTGCGGTCATTTTCCTGCCTCAAAGTCTCAATATCGATATTTTATAACTTTCATTGATGATTTCTCACGGTACACACATGTCTATCTTCTTCGACATAAGTCTGAGGCTTTACCTATATTTAAACAATACAAGATAATGTGGAGCTTCAAACTGGATTCTCTATAAAGACGCTTCACAGTGACAATGGCGGTGAATATGTATCCAATCTATTTGATGACTTCTGTAAGGATCAAGGTATTCATCATGAGTTTACAGTTCCTTATTCTCCTCAGCAAAACGGTGTTGCTGAGCGCAAAAATCGCACGATTCTTAATGCTATACGTTGCATGCTTATACACTCTGGTTTGTCTCGAAAGTTTTGGACTGAAGCACTTCTAACAGCTGTTTTTATTCAAAATCATCTTCCAACTACTGCACCTGCTGGTAAAATTCCTATAACAATTTGGACAGGGAAGACACCTTCAGTCTCTCACTTTCGCACATTTGGCTGCATTGCTTATATTCATGTGCCCAAGGACACTCGACATAAGTTGGATCCTCCAGGTTTGAAGGTTATTTTTCTTGGTTATTCAAATCATTCCAAAGGTTACAAATTTTATGATCCTTCTTCTCAAAAGGTTATCATTAGTCGTGATGCTATATTTGATGAGAAGACTATGGGTGGCACATGGTCGTCAGATGTTTCAGATGATACACAGTCTTTGCTTAGTACATTTCCTTACTTGCTTTGTGATTCTACTAATTCTGATGATCATAAACCTCTTTCACCTCCAAAGAAGATTGATGAAAATTTGGAGATCTATGTCGATCTTCCTATTGAGATAGAGCATGGATTCTATTCTATTGAATATGATGTCTTTGATGATGCTATGTCTGTCCAAGATGATCCAATATCATATATGGAAGCTATCAATTCGTCTCAAAGGGATCAATGGCAAGAAGCTATGCAAGCTGAGTACGATTCTTTAATCTCCAAAGGTACATGGATTCTTACTGAACTCCCCCCAAATCGTGTTCCTATCAAATGTAGATGGGTTTATAAAACCAAGACCAAAGCTGATAGCTCGTTTGATAAGTTCAAAGCACGACTTGTTGCAAAAGGTTACTCACAAATTGCAAGAGTAGATTATCAAGAAACATTTTCTCCCGTTGTGCGCTCCACAACTGTTCGTATGATTTTGGCTTTTGCAACACTATTTGATCTAGAAATTCACCAAATGGATGTTAAAATGGCTTTTCTCAATGGAGATCTTGAAGAAGAAATCTATATGGAGCAACCTGAAGGTTTTATGATTGCAGGAAAGGAGCATCTTGTATGCCAGCTTCATCGTGCATTATATGGATTGAAGCAAGCCTCTCATGCTTGGTATATTAAGATTGATCAGTTCCTCACATCTAAAGGTTTTGTTGCATGTTTTGCTGACCCAAATCTTTACATCAAAAGGGAGGACAAATATTTTATTATTCTTGCTCTATATGTTGATGATACTATTCTTGTGTCAAATAATATTGCTTTCTTGGATGCTACGAAGAAGCTTTTATCGACTGCATTTGAAATGGTGGATCTTGGTGAGATACATTCTTGTTTGGGTATTCAAGTTCAACGACACCGACAACAAGGCATTCTTCTTCTTCGCCAGAAAAAGTTTATTAATGATATTGTTAAGAAGTTTGGGTTGACAAATGCGCACTCTGCCAACACTCCCATTCTTTCAAGCTCTACCAAGGGTACATCTACAACACGCAATGAAGAATCATCCATTCATCAACCTTTTGCTAATCTTGTTGGTTGTCTTCAATTTATTGGTTTAAATACAAGACCAGATATTTTATTTGCAGCTAACTTTTTGGGACAGTATCTTTCTTCCCCTTCCACTATTCATTGGAGTGCTGCAAAACGTATTCTTAAGTACCTCAAGGGTACTAAGGAATTTGGTCTTATTTATCGTCATCGAGAGGATTCTTCTTTATCTTCTTCAACTTCTCTTGACCTTATTGAATATACAAACGCTGATTGGGCAAGCTCACACTTACCCATGTGATCTACAAGTGGGAATTGTTTTTTTGTAAATGGATGTTTGGTTTCTTGGTCCAGCAAGAAAGAACGATGTGTTGTGGTTTCTACAACTGAAGCCGAATATGTTGCTACATCATTAGCAGCTCGCGATCTAGTTTGGCTTCGACAACTACTTGCAGATTTGGGACATCCTTCATTATCTAGTACACCTCTTTGATGCGATAACCAAAGTGCTATTAGTCTTACCAAAGACTATATACAACATAGTAAATCAAAGCATATTGCTATTCATTATCATTATGTTCGACATGAAGTCAAGAAAGGTTCCATTATGGTGAAGCATTGTCCTAGTGATCAAATGGTTGCAGACATCTATAGTCTTACCAAAGACTATATACAACATAGTAAATCAAAGCATATTGCTATTCATTATCATTATGTTCGACATGAAGTCAAGAAAGGTTCCATTATGGTGGAGCATTGTCCCAGTGATCAAATAGTTGCAGACATCTTCACAAAAGCTCTTAGTGAAGCTCGCTTTAGCTCATTAAGACATGCACTTGGTATTGTTCCAAGTTCTTGTCTCATTGATTGAGGCATGTATCATTGTATTCAAGAAAACTTTATAGTAAATCATTTTTGTATCGTAGGTATGTGTAGGGGCTCGGGTTTTTCCCTTGTTCTCCCCAAGGGTTTTTTTTCACTCGCAGCCAGATACCTTTGTTTGAGTGGGGATGTTACAACTATATATATCATCTCTCACTTGACTTGGGTCTCACCTATATATACTAACTCTACATCAATATGAATCATTCTTTGGGAGCATGTCTTGTGTATCTCTCTTGTATTCTCTCTCTCTCTCAACAGAATGGATTGTAAGTGGCACGTGCATTTTGCTATTTGGAGTGTAGTCATTATTCATAATGCTTTCTCATTTGTGGCAGTTTGTACTACCGATCGCGATCGCAGGATGCCTTACACTAGAAATACGCAAGGCCATTCACAGGTTGTCGACTTTAGTGCAATGGATCTCATAGAAGGAGATTAAGATGTCTTCTATTGAATCCATGAGGTGAGGAGCAGTGGAGATGGTATGCCTCTTTGAGAAATACCTACCTACTAGTATGCTCACGATACAAATCCACCTTCTTATGCATCTTATAGATAAAGTGGAGATTTTTGGACCTGTCCATACGCGATGGATGTTCTTCTTGGAGTGCTTCATGAAAACCGCCTATCAAAATATAATCCAAAGGTCGAATACTCGCTAGACTCCAATGCTTTCCTCCACCACTGCTGCTATCTCTACACATCAACTGAAGCATTCACAATCGTTAGTGAAATAATACAATTAAATCGACAAAAGTGAATACCTAGCAGTCTTCAGCTACATAAATAAATCAACTGGTTAGAAATAAATCCTAACCTTAATTTATTACGAGTGCGCACTCTAAACTCATAAACATTTATTAATTTAATATGCGTTTTGCGGAATCACCCGCTATGGAATTACCCACGTACACACTAAATTAATGAAACGCCCGAAAAGGACAGGCGTCCCCATCAACTTCTCGCACAAAGAATCCTCTTTGTGTATGAGCCCCGGTCATCTAAGTTTACGGAATCCACCGTAAAACCTCACAGAATCCACTGTGAAATATGCCTCCTGGCATCACTAGGGACTCTCTACGGAGGTTGGAGGAGGGGCGTGGAGCCTACAGCCAACCACCTATGTGCCACCGCGTAGAGTGGAAGAAAGCCAAGAAGAAAGCAGCTGAGAAAGTGAAGAGTCGCCAGCACGCAGAGGCGCGACGGATCCAAATGGAAACAATGGGATCGTCGCATTACGGATCGGGCGGCAGAGAGTCGTGGGAGGCAGAGTTTGTAAGTATATTTTGATTTCTAGTTTTTTTAAATTTATATTTCTTTAAATTTTTTATATATTTTAGTCTAATATATTATGACATCTAATTGTTTGTATATCTCTAAATGTTTTGCAGACTACCATCGTTGGTAGGACACCTACCCCTAGAGAGGTAGGTTACCATCGAGGCCATTAACCGCGCAGTGACATGGCTTCACTTTTATGAGGAGGGTCTCATCACTGAGGACCAATACAACCGGGCCATGAGGATTCGACAGCCAGAGGAGGTATGTTTTTCTTACTTTCCTATTAAAAGTATAACTAATTATAACTTTTTCTCCACCTTGTCTATGTAAGCAACCCTGATCTTTTGTGTGTGTAGGCGAACCCGGATGTGGAGCATAGTGAGGAGGGGGATAGCGACGCTAGTAGCCATGGTGGTACTAGCGAGGATGTTTCCTCTTTAGATTCGTAGAGGAGCACCATACCTCCTCATGAGGCCTTCTTTTCTTGTATATGTATGATATCTCTTTGAGCCTACTGCTTGCGGCCACGCTTTAGGTCGCAAGCACTCAAAACTTCCCTTGTAAATGCTTTGATATATAATGAATAGATGGACTTTTACTTTCAATTCTCATGCCCGTAAGATACAGTCTTTTTCCCAAATCCACAATCTGATGTATGGGAGGGGGAAAAAAAAAACCAGAGAGCATGTGGTTGGTGGTTGCTTTGCAACCACATGCTCTCTGGTTTTTTTTCCCAGTTCTGTTTTGCGCGTCTAAATTGCAGGTAATTCGCGTTTATTCACGCGTCTATAATGCAGACTACACGCGCTTATACACGTGCTGTATAATTCAAATTTAAAAAAAAATTAAATATATTTTTTAAAAAATGACTTTTTTATTTTCCGTTCGCGTCTATCAGTGCTTGTAAAAGCGCGTCTACCAGCGTGTCTATATGCGCATGTATATGTGCGTCTATTGCGCGTCTATTTGTGCGTGTAAATTAATGTTTAAATCACTTTTTTTTTTTTTGTTTAGGAAATGAGAGAGAAAGAGAGAGAGAGGGAGAGAAAGAGAGGGAGAGGGAGGGAGAGTGCATTCTCTCTCTCACTCTCCCTCTTGCTTGCTTAATGCTTGAATCACTTTCTTTTTTGCTTGTTTAGGAGAGGAAATGAGAGAGAAAGAGAGAAAGAGAGGGAGAGGGAGAGAGAGGGAGAGAAAGAGAGGGAGAGGGAGGGGAAGGAAATGAGAGAGGGAGAGAAAGAGAAAGAGAGTGAGAGGGAGAGGGAGAGGGAGGGAGAGTGCATTCTCTCTCTCCCTCTCCCTTTTGCTTTTGGAGAGTGTTAAGATATATTGTGAGAGGGAGAGGAAATACGAGAGAAAGAGAAAGAGAGGGAGGGAGAGGGAGAGAAAGAGAAAGATAACATATATTGGAATGATAGCATATCCATGATTATGGTAATGGTATCCACTTTACTTTTTTTATAGGTACCATTACATCGACTCCTTAAGGGGGCTAAAAATTAGTCATACCGTTTATAAAGTCTAATTAGGTGATTTAAGATGCACGATAATAGACTTATCGATAATGGTATGCAATGTGCTTTGCCATGGGCTACGTACATTGGTGACTCTTTAAGATGGCTTAAAATTAGTCATGTCCTTCATAATGTCCAAGTAGGGAATCTAATTGTGATATGCATAATTCATTGTTTTTGTATTAACTTTATAGGCATAACAAATTAGAAATCATGCCAACTAGTCAACGGAAGGACTAAAAGAAAATGATACCCTAGCGAATGGTCATTACGGTACTTTATCAAAATGAACCCAAAAGTATTGTTATAGAAGAAGAATCTCTTAAATTGAGTATAGGATATTTTCTCTCAGGTCTTATGACAGAATTGATTGAAATAAATTTTATTACTATAGTTGATAAATTTCATAGATGGCATTAATTTTAATACGCGATCCTAGGACAAAAAAACCACATTTCTAAGATGCTTTTTGTTGAGACTGATTTATTATTAGACTAAGAGATCCTCAATGATGCTCATAAATGGATTACTTATACTCAAAGCCCTCTAGTGCAGTTTTTTACAATAACGAATAATTATCTACCGGGACAAACAAATCCTTGAGCATGATACAAGTTCGAGATATAACATCAATAAATCTCTCAACTACTATGTACAATGCAAGATTTATGGTCAACTTGCAACTTGACGTACATCTCCATAAAGCTATCCATTTAAGCCTCGTTTGCTGTAATGTAGATAAGATGGAAAACGAAGAAGGTTTTATTGTTCAAGATCGCGAGATGTATCTTAATCAGCATGTCCCATGTCCTTGGTCTCAATGCAAATTGGCAATTAGACGAAAACGATGATTGTCTATAGAGCACGTACGACGATTTGGCGAGTTTCAATCTGAGATCATTGATCAGGCGATTGCAGATTTTCAGCAAACGGTAATTTGAAGTTAATATTAATCATGCATTGTACTCGCAAGCTAATTGAAAACCATACATAATAAGATTGGGTCTTGTTGGCAAATTTTCTATCCAGGGGTGTGATGTCTCGACCCAAGGGGGAGTGCACCCTTTGCGGCCAATTAGAAGAGTTCGTGGACGTGTGATGGATGGATTGCAGGAGCCAATCCACCACTCGCAAGGCCCATCTATACCATCAATGCCAAAGGAGACAGACAACCTTCCCGACCTACCTACAATCTTGGAGCCTGAGATGGAGGCAATGATCGATGCATTGATTCCCATGGATGTTGAGACATCTGACCCGCTTAGAGAGGAAGCATCCATACCATTATATGATGGGTGCCGAGTATCTCGGCTAAAGACATTGCTTGCACTCTTAAGTGTGCAAGCAAAATACGGTTGGAGCGATACGAGTGTGACCGAGTTATTCAGGTGCCTTGCACATAGGCTTCATTGATTATTTTTTTTAACAATATTATTGCAAACATTTGTGCTTTTTCAAGGTGTTTTATCATTTTTTTTTCAGGTTATTGAAATATCATATATTACCACCTGCAAATACCATGCCTGAGTCTCGTGATGATGCACGACATGTTTTACGGAAGCTTGGCATGGACTAGAATAACATCCATGCATGTATCAACGACTGCATACTGTTTTGAGATGAATACGAGACTATGGAGATATGTCCAAAGTGTGGTGCTCACAGGTATCAATAGGACTTGCAAGGGCAAACCATCCCTCAAAAAGTTCTCACACTTTTCGCTCATCCCCCGCATAAACCACATGTTTCGCACGTCTCGCATGGCAAGCTTGACAACGTGGCATGTGTAGAATAGGTCCATGGATGGAGTTCAACGAATATCAGCGGATTCGCGCGCATGGAGCCACATTGACTCTACCTTCCCAGGCTTTGCGCGAGAGCCAAGGAATCTTCGGCTCGGTCTCGCCATGGATGGTGTGAACCCATTCGGTCTACGCTCGACTTCTTACAGTGTATGGCCCATAGTGCTTGTCAACTACAACATCCCTCCATGGCTTTCTACGAAGAAAGGACATCACATCCTTAGCTTGCTCGTCCCGGGCCGCTACAAAGTAAAAAATATGGACATGTATCTTCGTCCATTAGTCGATGAGCTTAAGATTTTGTGGAGGAGGGGGTCACTATGCAAGATATGAGCAGGCGCGATGGTCAGCGCGGTCAGCCAACATTCGAGCCATTCTCATGTGGACGATGCATGACTTTGCGGGATTGGGAGAGTGCTCAGGTGAGCAGACCTCCGTTCTCGCTAGTAATATCTATATTTTATTTCGTTCAATCAAGTATTCACTAGGTCATGGCTCGCCTTACAGGTCTGGTTACCTCAGGTTATCATGCATGTCCATTGTGTGGGCCACAGCTAGACTCCCGAAGGTCACAAACCATGAAGAAGATGGTATATCAAGGACACGCCGCTTTCTTGCCGGAGGATCATGAACTCAGGGAAGGTTTTCTTGGACGATCTCCAACACGTATGAACACTGCAAGCTGGTACGAGCTGAAAATGGTAAACCCGGAATCAGATCCAAATAGAATGCGACAGTTCTCATTTTTCTACGAGTTGCCATATTGGACCCACTTACAGGTCAACCACTTGTTGGATCCCATGCATATTTTCAAGAAGGTGGGCAGCTTGCTATGGGACTATATCACAGGAAAGAGAGACACTATAGGGTCACGAATGGATTTGAAGGAGGTAGGTAAGATGGAGGCGCTTTGACCGCAGTCGAGTGCTGAAGGGGGAGTGCAGCTTCCTCGCACTCCTTGGGTTTTGTCCACCAAAGAAGAGCGCATTGTGAAGCAAGTAATCAAGTCTATCCGCACTCCGACGGGTATGATGCGTTCTCTCAGGTCCGCATTTTCTAAAGATGACCAATTGTCGGGGCTAAAATCCCATGATTGGCATAAGATATGTCAGGTTTGTGAACAAAATGGATTGTAATTAGCGTGGGCATTTTGCAATTTGAAAAGTGGCCATTATTCATAATGCTTTCTCATTTCTAGCAGTTTGTCCTACAGATTGCGATCGCAGGATGCCTTACTCCAGAAATTCGCGGGGCCATTTACAAGTTGTCGACTTTGGTGCAATGGATCTCACAGAAAGAGATTAAGACGTCCTCTATTGAATCTGTGAGGCGGGGAGCAGTGGAGACGGTCTGTCTCTTTGAGAAATACCTGCCCACTAGCATGCTCATGATACAAGTTCACCTTCTTGTGCATCTTGTGGACGAAGTGGAGATTGCTGGACCTGTCCATACGCGATGGATGTTCTTCTTGGAGCGCTTCATGAAAACCCTGAAAGGCTTGGTGCGACAACAAGCTCGTCCAGAAGGTAGCATGGCGGAAGGTTGGTTGGTGTCAGAGGCGTTAGTGCATATCTCACAATGGCTACCAACGGTGGAACCAGACAATGAAATGCTATGGATGCTGGGATGATGATAGACTGACTGGAGATGTGGTTGTTGGAAATGGGGTAGAAAAAAGAATGGATGCCTCGATGGAAGAGAAGGTGAATCGCTTTTGTATGTTGCACCATGCCTCCATGGAGACGTGGCTCGCCACGTACCAGATTGCAAGGCAAGATTGAGAGGAAGCGCGAGCTGAATTCCCACGCAGTACGCGTCATCGACCGATTCGATATCCCGAAGGCATGGAGGAGATGCTGCGGTTTATGTCAACACGATGGTTGCATGGAGCCTTGACCGTAGCATCCAGCGAAGGGACAGAGGTCTCAATGGAGGAGTCGGAGTTCTCGAGGGGATGTAGTCCAAAGGTGATGAGGGGTTTAGAATATGTCATATCTAAATTTTATATGCGACATCTAATTTGAGTGTTTCAATGTACAGTACAAAATATATAGTGCAGCGTGGTCGCGCAGACGGCATTTTTGCGTGGAGCGTATTGACAAAATGCGCTCCACAATGGACTGTGGTGTCATGGCAAGGTTTGAGCAAGAGAGCCGGCGATGAGTAACGGATCCGAACACGGTTGTGGATGAGATGGAGTATTTTGGGAAATTGCAAAGTATTATTACGGTGGATTACCATAGCTTCTCCATGATACTATTCTCGATGTGCAGTGGTTCAAAGTGGTACTTGGAGGAGTTGAAGCAACAGTTCGACGAGGTCCATCTAAAATTTCTCGAAATAGATTCCAAAAAAAAATAGACGGATTTGCGCGACACCTTTGTGTTGCCGGCCCATTGTGAACAGGTGCATAGAGTCATTTGCTTGCTAATTGTAATACGACATGGTTTATGTCACAATGGTTTGAACTCGCTTTGTACGTGTTTGTGAACAGGTAATCTTCTATCCAAACCCCCGACAACCTCGATGGTGGTATGTTATACCTTCAACTCCTCGAAGTGCGAGAGTATATGATCAAAGCGATGTTCCGGGCATAGATGAAGATAATATGCAAATAGAGGGGTCGATATTACAAGGGATGGAGGCCGCCGCAAGCTTGGAGCCCACATCGGCTAATAATGATGGAAATACTGGAGTCCAAGAATTTTTTGAGAACGAGGCAGACTCATTCTTCTGTGGTGACATGTCTATTGACCTTCCAGTGTATGCAGAGTTGTGTCAGGAGATTAACATGGGACCATAGGATACTTCATTCTTGGAGAATTGTATTACTCAATTCGTTGTTTAGATCTTCCATAAAGGTACATAAGATATACATTTTAAGAGGGATTTTTCATAAATGATTTATATTACTGTGCTTTGTATAGTTTAAATTGATTATTCTAACATCATTTTTTATCTGTGCAGGTGACATTTTCAGGATGAGTCGAGGGATGAGCGATGAGGAGTTTCAGGACATGATGGCACGCATGTCTCTAGACCAGCTTGCGAGATTCAAAGAGATGGCAGACCAGGAGCTGTCTCGTTCTTTGTTAGGGCGCTCTGCTAGATCTGCTTCAGCGCGATCAAATGCTTCAGCTTCGAGCAGACGATCTCAACGCTCACGACTTGGGCCAGAGGGAGGGACTACATCAGGATCAGGGGGATGCTATTGTAGAGACACGGATGTGGTTTCTCCGTCTCGTCGTTCAGCTGAAGCTGCGTCACCTCTAGGATTTGTCACACCTGTGGGGACGTCTACTCCAGTTACTCCGGCTTTTGCGCAGCCGTCAGCAAGTGGCACCCCTTTTGGTGGCACCCCTTTGAGTGCCACTCCGAGAAAGGTTATCCCCGTCGGTACACTGGATGTAAAGAGGTCTCTTGGATATGCCTAGGAGCATGGACGGAGATGGGAGACGACCATCTTAGGCAGAATCCTAGGGGTTATGGATACCTGGTTGATAGTAAGTTAGGAGCCATCATCATGAATGATGAGGGGAGGAGGGTGATGGCTCGCATGAGAGAGTTGTGCCAACAAGTTTTTCGGCACAACGTCCTCGATCATTGGAAGAACGTACCGGAGGGGAGCAAGGACTATATAGTAGCATCCTTGTATGAGGAGTTTCCGGTGCCAGCCGCAGTAGATAGATTCTCTACGGGCTGGATGATGGATTGCATGCGTGGATACATGTCACATAGACGATCCGACGCACGCAAGGCAATCAAGAGTGGGGCTGCAAACCCCGAGTGGTTAGATGCAGACGACTGGCGCCGACTAAGGGAGGAGGCTATAGATTCGCCAGGACGTTGGAGTCAGCACGAGAGGCGGCAAGGGCATGACTCGAGGCCGGAGTGGTCCATCATCTTGGGAGTGGCGGCCACAGGACATATTTGGAGGACTTTGTAAGTTTCTCTTTTGTTTTGCTTGTTTGTTTTTTTGAAATATTCTTTGTACTGACAATCATGTTTCTAACAGTTAGCATTTTATTTTCTTTGTAGCACTCCATTACAAATCGCGATCCGCAAGGCCTTGAGACTCGATATGCAGAGAGGCACGGTCTCAATGCATTGATCGACCGATTGTATAGACGCGGCAGCCCTGTAAGTCACTCATCTTTCTTATCCGTAGTTACCATGAGATATTTGAATGCATTATTGTATGATGGATTGATGTGTTGTATCTTTTTCTGCAGAATCCGTTCGATGCTCCTTTGCGGCAGGATGAGCTTTCGGGGGACGAGGATTTGTAGCTCGCCCTTGGATCCTTGGAGCTCACACACCTTTAGTTTTTAGTCACCTGATCTATGTAGACACTTTCTATGTATTAGTGATATCCTTTCATGATTGTACCAATCGCATTTTATGCGATCATGTATTTATTTCATGTATCAGTTTTATGATTTCAGTATACATTCTTTTTGTTTGCAAGCGGTATGCAGTAGTGCAGAAACTATTTTGTATGGCTCTCATACAGCACACATTGCTATATATGGCAGGGCAGCTTGCTGCCCTGCCACAAATTTTTTTTTTCCCTATTACCGTCGTTATTTGCGTCGCAAATTTACTGGTTGCGTCGCTATTGGCCTCGCTATGTGCGTCGCAAATTTACTGGTTGCGTCGCTATATAGCGTCGCAAATGCGACGCATATAGCGACGCCAATAGCGACGTTTCTATGGCGTCATCAATAATGACACTTTTTGTGACGACGGGGGCAAATTTTGTTGTTTGTATTTTCGTCGCTTTAAACGTCGGTATAAGGTCTATATCTTGTAGTGTGTTGATCCAAAAACAACCAAAAGCTAGCATCTAATCAATTTAATTGTTAGTGTGCGTCTGTTAGCGCGTGTAATAAGTATTATCTGTGCATATACACGCGCTACACAAATATTAAAAAAGTTGTGGCTTTCTTTTCAAACCAGTGCTTTCCTGCGTTTTTTGCGCGTTTTCTGCAATTCGAGCTCGACATCACTAATCATGTCTATCTATCACTTCATAAAGACAATGAGGGAAGGAAGTAAGAGTAAAAAGAGGAAAGGAGGAAGGAAGAGCCAAAGAGTAAAGAACAAGAGCCAAATAGCAAGGAAGAGAAGAAGATTCAAGCAACTTACCAAGGGAAGGGAGAAGGAGGACAAGGAGCTTGCAACCTAGCCGCCACCCTTCGGAACAAGCAAAGAAGGTGAGTTCTTCTTCTCTCTCTCAATCTTGTTTGCTTTCTTTGTCTGTTTGTCTCTCTCTCTCTCTCTTTACATGCTATATACTGTCATCTATGGAGGTTTTCTTGCGTGTTTTTTAACCAAGTTTGAAAAAAAATGGTCCGATTGTGCATGTCTGTCAGTGCATCCAGATGACAATGTAGACGCAGGTATAGATGCGGAAATAGACACGCTGACAGATGCACATAGAGACGCAGATATAGACGCAGCATGTAATATGTTTTATCTACATAGGGTAATATGATTTTTCTTGTATAGATGTGGAATCCTGGATCTTCCAGCACTGATCCTGAGTTGGAACGCATGAACAACACCTTAGCGGAGTTTTCTAGAGGTGTTAGTAGCTTTTTTGGAGGTTTTCCAAACAAGGAGCAATTCATGGGGGAGATGACCAATTATCTTGGTCCCCTCCCACTGTAGAGGAGGTTTTTAATGTGATGTCTGGGGCACCTATCACATCTTTGCCTAGCACTGCTGCACAAACACCAAACCTTGGCACACCTCTACTAACAGGTACTCCACGCACTATGCATACACACAAATCAGCTAATGCATAGGGATCAACTGAAGTACATGGATCGGCCGAAGCACGTGCATCTGTAGAAGCATGTGCATTGAGTGAGGTAGAGGGTAGTGCCCATCGAGGGAGGAGGAAGAGTCGTACAGGAGGACAAGGAGGTCGAGGGCTTTGTGGGGGTTGCCTAGGAGGTGGCTCTCGATCACCCTCACTGGGAAATGAGAGAGGTGAGCCTCCATAAATGTACTACTCTGTCTGATGTTGGTGGTATCTTGCATGACTCTGAGGGGAGGAAAGTGATAGCCTATTTGAGGAGCGTCGTGCATGCCACATACAAAGATTGCATGATTCCCTTCAAGCACCAAAAAAATGGTTTGTGGCAAGAGGTGCTGCAGGTAGTACATAGAAGGTACCCTAATTCCGAGAATTCACGATTCTCATATGATTTGGGACGGTCAAAGGTGAGAGACGCGCTTCATAACAAGAGGTCTCACCTTATGACGAGGGCCAAGGAGTCACTGCGGAGACAAGAGCAGGGGCACCCTGGATATGGCCAACCACCCAATTTCCACCACAGGGAGTGGAAAGAGGCCAAGAAGAGAGCAGTAGAGAAAATGACAAGTCGCCAGCATGCTGAGACGCGACGTATCCAGATGGCAACCATGGAATCGTCGCATTATGGATCAGGTGGCAGGTAGTCATGGGAGACTGAGTTTGTAAGTATTATTTGATTTTTTAAAAAAAATAAATTTTGTAATTTGTTTTACTTCATTATGTAGTGTGTTCTAATACGTTGTATGTTCAAATTGTTTTGTAGTATCATATCGTTAGTAGGATGCCTACTCCTAGAGAGGTAGGCTACCATCGAGGTCATAACCGGGCGTCCACTTGGCAGCATTTCTACGAGGAGGGACTCATCACAGACGAGCAATATAATTATGCCATGAGGATTCCACAACCAGAAGAGGCATGTTTTATTTTTTACATGAAAACTATAGGTAACTCTAATTTATTGTTTGTAATGGTATTTATATACCTTAATCCTTTGTGTAGGTGAACCCTGATGCAGTTGAGGATAGCGAAGGGGGGACTAGCAGTAGCGGTGGCGGCAACAACAGCGGCATAGGCAACGGTGGTGGTAGCGATGATGATGCCTCTTCTAAGGAGATGTAGAGGAGCCCCATGCATGCATGCCTCCCCTTGGCTTGTAGTTTTCATTTTTGATATATATTACTTTCAGCTAGTGCTTGCGACCATGACCATGCTTGAGGTCACAAGCACTAGAACTCATCATGTAAAATGTTTCATCTATATATATGAAATTTTGTGTTCTACATACATTGTTTTGTTTTCAGTACAAAAATCTTTGAAATAATCTTTCTCTGTTTTCCCTAAGCGTACAATTTAATGTTGATGGGGGGAAAAAAAACCAGAGAGTACATGCTCTCTGGTTTTTTTTTCACACCTCTGTTTTGCGTGTCTAATCAGTGCGTCTAAATTGCAGGATAAATGCGCATCTATTCTCGTCAAAAACTTGCAATGTAAACACTTTTTTAGATGTGCAAATACACACGTATATAGACGCGCAATATGAATATATCCACTTTTTATAAATATGTTTTTTGGTTTGGATGGAAGGGGACGATGCCCTCTTTGAATCAAGCTGGGTTCAACGCTCACTCACACAAGAAGGCTTTTTTATAATTGACTTTTGCAGACTAAC
Organism: Lygodium microphyllum; assembly: GCF_053477565.2. Lineage (NCBI taxonomy): Eukaryota > Viridiplantae > Streptophyta > Polypodiopsida > Schizaeales > Lygodiaceae > Lygodium > Lygodium microphyllum. Next base: position 175,709,602 of record NC_141136.1, read on the forward strand.
TATGTGGGACTGGCTGTCTGCAACACCCTACAAGAACTTCTTCAATGAGCATACATTATCCCAATGCTGAGGTGTTTATTCCAAGACATCCAAGGCCTCAATGGTGGTTCTCAATGCCACATAGAGCCATACATCATTTGCATCAATAGTTCTCTTGCTGAGACCATTTCTTGACTGCATATCTTGCCCATCACTGCATACATCCACCATACATTCCCAAGTGATACATCTCATTACCAATACATCTACAAGGTTGTGGAATGTAAATGATCGGGGCTCGGGCTATTCATTCAAGTGTACCTACACTTGCAAGAAATTTTTGGGCTCCCGGGTGGTAGTAAGTTGTAGCAACAAGCAAAACCCCCGACAGATACAAACAAGCCAGCAACAACCACTTGCTGCAGGACATAGCGTACATGTACAAGCACGTGCTATTTCCTGAGACAGTCCATCTGTATTTTCTTGGAAATGTGAAACCACCCTTCAGGAGTACTAGTGGTGTACAAGGTGTGAAGGCCGAGGAAGCTTATGCCAAGGATGGCACATTACTAGACCCAACTTCTACTAACACCCGAGAGTTTCAAATCGTCTTGTCTATTTTGCAGGATGGTATCAACAAGATTCTAAGAAGTATCATAGAATGAAGGAGAGGTTGGTTGGTGTCTCTAAAGAGACCACCACTGGGGTCCATCATCTGTATCAGATACAGGCCAATGGTTCCTTGCTTTTTCCAGCCATTAATGTCAATGATTCAGTGACTAAGAGTAAGTTTGACAACCTATATGGGTGCCGCCACTCACTGCATGATGAACTCATGAGGGCCAGTGATGTAATGATTGCTCGAAAAGTTGTAGTTGTCTGTGGTTACGGTGATGTTGGCAAAGGCTGTGCTGCTGCCATGAAGGCTGCAAGGGCTCCAATAATTGTCATAGAGATTGATCCAATCTGTGCATTGCAAGCCTTGATGGAAGGTATTCTTATCTTGACCTTGGAGAATGTTGTGGAAACTGTTGACATTTTTGTAACAACCACCTAGTGTAAAGAAAATCACTATCAAGCCTCAAACTAATCATTGGGTATTCCCTGAGACCAAGTTTGGAATCATTGTTTTGGCTGAAGGAAGGCTGATGAACTTGGGTTATGCCACTGGTCACCCCAATGACAGTAGGGGAGCTTTATAGGGGCAGACGTGGGCTTGCCTCCCCTGCTTGCCAGATCCGCTCCCCCCTCCCCTAATATGTGGAGCTACATAGCCCTTATGAGAGGTTTGCGGTCCTGTTCCTCCAGATCCTCAGTAGTTCAGGCATTTGACATTGCTTCCAAGTCCTCACATTCTAGATACATATTCAACCAGGATGTTATGCAACCTCCTGAACCTGTAGAGAAGGATGAAACAAAGGTATCTAACATAGCTTCCACGCCCCAATTGTCAGCCTGCTCACGGCTTGTAGTTTACTGGATCACATATGTCCATGAATGTCAGGAAACATCATCTTCACGGACCATTTCTCTGAGCTTTCAGCAGTGCCAATGAAAGCTTCTTTTGCAAGATTTTTGAACCTTGTTATCTTTCGTATAAGATATAGTGGCACCACAACGAGTTTAGTAAATCTACCACCACCATTGACAACTTGTGCTTACTTGTGAATTCAAACAATGCCAATTCATCAAGAGGAACATCTTGGAAGAAAACCAGTATGACAATTGGACTTTACTTCCATCTATAATGATGCATCTGTAGATACTTTAGTCCACAACCGGCAGCTTGTGAATTGCTCTCTCGGCTTCATGCTTCGTGGAGCTACTAGGGTTTCCTTGTTTGCGGCCTCCTACTCCCTCGCTGACTTTTGCACACAGACTTGATGATGGATATGGCTGCCCTGGGTATTCAACGTGCTAGTGCTCCTTTATTTTAGTCTTTGCTATGTCCCTAATGTCAGAGGTCTACCCTAGGACTGTTTTAGCAACTTTGCAGACCTACCTTTTGACAAGATCATTTGATAATGATCGTGGTCAATCTTTTGTGAGGCAAATGGCAGAAGGGAAGACATGCAATGAATGGGAAGAGGAACATAAGGCTTCTGAGATTGTTCATGCGCTGCTTTAGCGTGGGGGTCCTATACATTACTTTGTCCGGTGTTGTATATAAAAGCCCATTTCATCTTGGCTAGTGTATTTCCCATCTCAAAGACAGAAGCAGATGCTCTAAAGAAACTAGAGTGCTACAAGAACATCAAGAATATTGTTGATCTCATGAGTGTAGGAAACTATTGTAAACACACAGTTGCAGTGCTGAATGTGAGCTTGTTTCATGATGATATTTGACCTCCTAGGGCTTGCAAATGGTAGGGTTGCCTTCCCTCATTGGCGCTCTTGGTTAATAAAGTGTCCTTTGAAGCCATAGATTCAAAGAGAAGTCTGATCTTGTGGGGAACTTGATGTTGTGCATAGCACAGTTTGCAAAGCCTCAGAGGCTTAGAAAACATGCTGACCTAGCCAAGAAGGGTTGTGGCTAATCCCATGGAGAAGCAAGATCTGATGCTTTGGGATGCCATAGGAGCTTGAGAGGGAGGGTAGAAGGGAAGTTTTTCCATAGAGCCTTGAGGAAGCTTGAGGAAAGAAGAAGAAGCTTGAGGGAAGAAGAAGACTCACTTTCTAAAAAGTAACCAATGTAGACCTCTGCTACGTGTAGTGACCTCCTTCAACCAAAAAACCCTAAAATTTTACCTCAGAGTTGAAAATGAGTTGCCATTTTTGTCTCCTTGGGTCCAAATTTGGCCAAGCCTCCTACCATAGCTCCTGTGTGTCTTCCAAGAAAGCTACCATCTCTGCCTGTGTACCTGAAAAGTAGGGTTTATTGTTGGAAAATGAGACTAGATTTGAGGGAAAGGAGAGAGAAATGAAGGATCAAGAACTAAGCTTTGATACCAACTGTAATGAAGGAGACCTAACTAATCTAACTAAGAGAGAGAAGAGAGAGAAATATTGTAGAAGAATAGGGGGAGGAGAGAGAAAGATAGGGAGAAGAGAGAGAAACAGAGGAAAGAAGGGAGAGAGAGAGAGAAAGCCATGGGAGCTAAAGGGGAAGGTGAGGAGACAGATTTGTATATATCAAAAAATGGTACCCTAATCAGGTCCTTGTACACCTTAAATACTCCATCAGTGTAACCGGATATTCTCATGTGCTAACCCCATGTTAACCCCGTGTAAGACCCTATAATTCCATTCTTTACATAGTGATTGTAGTTTATTCCATGGAAGGTTTGACAATATTGTAGTGTGAATTTGATTGCAAAGATAGATAACTCATTTTCATACTCCGTTGAATATTTAAATATATTAGATCTTGGAGGTGAACTTTCTCATTTATTGTTGCTAAAGATAAATGCACATGTTATTCTTCTTAGAAATCTAAACCCAAGGAAGGGTTTGTGTAATGGTATATGATCTATATGTAGAGCTATCAATAGAAAAGTAATAGATAATGAGATAATAACAGGAGTAAATGCTAGTGAATGAGTTTTTATTCCTATAATTACTTATATTTGCAATACTATACAATTGCCATTTACTATGAAACACAAGCAATTTTCCATCTGATTGGCATCTGCTATAACAATCAATAAGTCATATGAACAAACTCCATCCATTGTTGGGCTTTATTTAAAAGTACTAGTATTTACTTATGGTTAGTTGTATGTTGCATTTTTAAGGGTAAATCTTCACATGGTATGAAGTACTTTAGATAAAAATGATGGGAATATGACCACAAATATTGTGTAAGAAAATGTACGAACACTGATGTGCAGTTTTTTTTTTGTAGAGATATAGTTATTGATGACTATGTAGAGCCACTAGTCTATCATATGTATAAACTGCTCTTCATAAAATATTTAGCTAGCATATACTCTTTAAAAAGTGAATTATTTTTTATGTTTTAGTATTTATTTGACTTTTACCAATGCTTATCCTAGAATGGGGCTATTACATGGCTTCTAACTATCAAAAGGAGTTATAAAACACATTGCATGTAGTAATGAGTGATGATATCATAAGAAAGACACTTGTAAGAGTTGTTAAGAATTTGCATGTTGTTGTCAATATAGTCATTAAACTTTCACTTTTTATTAAAGTTGAACATTGTGAATATATGCAATGTTTTTGAGTTTATATGTATGAGGCTAATCACAAGAAGAGTTTTCAATGCTTCGATACTAATAAGATACCGAGGCATTTGTTCTAGTATTGGTTCAAAAATTTGGGTTATTTTGTGATACTACATCGTATGTCTGTACCCACTAAATGGTTCACAAATATTCGGTCATGTATTATTTCTTTAAGAATGAAATGGTCTTTATTAGTAATTTTATATACTTATATTTTTATTTTATTCAAATGCATATACCAAAAAGAGAGATAAGACTATCACATCCCCCATGTAATTACTAATAGAAACTACAGGATTAGCCCCCTGGTTCACCATCACATGTTTTGCTCGAGGATGAAGGTTTTGCTAATGATTCCTCAAAGAAGAGGACACTCTGTTTCTATTAGGCTCCTTTGAGACATTGTCTTTTTTTGGTTGGCATCAATCATTTACCTACAAAACTTGGAAATAGTCAACCACGTGTGGATAGAAAGTAGAATGTCTTTAACTTAGCCTTCGTGGCTTGCTAATGGAAAGTAGGATGTCTTATAGCTCTCTTCATAGCATGGTTGCTATAAAGAGACCAAAGATACTAGCATCCAGATCTACTTCACCCTGTGAATATCTTCTTTGGAGATAAAAATAAATTTTCAAAAAGGAAGATAGCTTGGTTTTTACTAGGTCTCTTAGAGAAAGCCTTTTTGTAGTGCTTGGTCTTTGTTTCAATTATAATCTATTTCATTATAGTATTTTTGTTTCTGAATATCACTTGAAACATGCATGGGATTTATTAGTCTCATGCAAAGATAAAAGTTTATGAGTATGGTGCATAGAAGAGATTGTTTGTATATTTGACATTCTGTGTTGCAAATTTTATAGACTACCTTTAGTTTTAAGTTTGATGTGTGTGTGTGTGTGTGTGTGTGTGTGTGTGTGTGTGTGAGAGAGAGAGAGAGCGAGCGATTTCTAAATATTATGCAAAGCAAACATGTGTTTTCTTATGGACATGTGTGGATTAGATCATATGCATATTTGATATTTTCTATTGCAAATTTTATAAAATTTATAATGAGAGAGAGAGATGAAACAATGAGAAGAAAGAGAGAAAGAGGAGAAATAGATTATTGAGTGGAGTTACCACGACAATTTCAATTGTTGCTTTGCAAAGCTACTATAAAATGACCAATAAATTAAAGATAAAGATAAAGATAATGAACTTACAAATAATATAAAGACAATATTAAAGAACGAAATATATCCCCTACATAGATGCGGTACGAGGGAATGATTACATTCAATGAATACATAAAAACCTCTTTAGGTTTTAGGGCTATCGAAATATTAGAGACTTCCTGAATTATTAAAGAACGAAATATATCCCCTACATGGATGCGTTACGAGGGAATGAATACATAAAAACCTCTTTAGGTTTTAGTGCCATCGAATTATTAGAGTCGTCCTGAATCCTAACCACATGGTAGTCAATAGCAGACAGCTAGCTGCTATCGCATGGCGCGATGCTTATAGGCGTTTTAATTACTACTACTTTGGCTCCGGGTTGACTTGGGTAACAATAAACTGCAGTGAGAGAGAACGCAGGTAGCTGAGGTTATCTAGCGTGGCAATCACTTGGTGAATGACAAATCATGAGGTGCTATTTGTCGATCTGGCTCTGGTGGTTGCCGCAAACACAAGCAACTGGCACATGGCATGTGCGACGTCCCCTATTTGTGTACTGGTACAGTACCTGTGTAGGTTTTTCCGTCTGACGTCGCCTGTTCGCTAGCGTAGAGTGGCTGTAAAGGGATCAGCATCAGCTGAGGGCATAAAGTATGTGCTAAAGTATTACATAGTTTCCCGACAATACAGAAACAAATTTGGGTTAGGCATCATCACGAGAACTAAGCCAAAGCTTTAAAATAGCGACAGATGCATGGGTTGAAAATCACGGGGTTGAGGACCTGTAAGCTGTGACTCTGTGAGTAAAAAGCGTCAGCCCAGACAAACTTTTTAGGTTTTCTGCACGTAAACGATATCTCTGTGCTTGTAAGTTGTCAATGCCAGAGGAGCACATTCGGCGCGAAAGGCATGTTTAGTGCGCACGGCTGCGGGGTAAAGATAACCCAGCTTCTGGTTCTCCAGGCTAAGACCGGTCGGCGGCGGTAACCGTAGACGTTTTTGAAGACTAGTGGCTAGTTGCAAGGCCAGACGAGCTAGACTCTTACAGAAAGGCGGAGTTCGCGAGTACGAAATGGAAAGAGAGATGGGAGTAGGAAGACCCCACTCGCCCCACAATCTTGCGGTCGCCCTCAAAGTGAGCAAGGCGAATGGAGTTTTCGTACACCTTCCAATGGAGGGAGGAAGGAAACCTCACTCCCACAGGAGGGAAACCCCACTCCCCCACAATCTTGTGGTCGCACTTAGTGTGAGCAACAGGAGTGGGTTTTTTACAACTTCACTTTGCTTGCTATCACTTCGAAAAAAAACCAAGCGGTAAGGTAGCGCTAGAAGCTTAGCTATCAAGTTTCATTGGTGGACGGTGCAATAGCAGTCTTCGAAAACCAATTAGAACAATGTCTCCGACACTCAACATAGGATTGCTTCTTTTTCCTTTCTCTTCCACTGTATTTTGGGGGGAGTGGTGTGACTCTAAGATTAAGGTAATATCCCCTAAGCCTATTAGCCCCTAGGCCCTGTTGTTGTTGGATGAAACGAGGCATCTAGATACAATTGTTGTCCACGGACGAGGCATTTAGATACAATTGTTGTCCACAGACACAACAAACAAAATGAAGTAGCATGTAGCAATATGCAAGCCAATAATTCACATCACACTTTTGGGCTATGAACATTTTAGAGGGACATGAAGTCACATGGATGCAACAAACAAAATGAAGTAGCATGTAGCAATATGCAAGCCAATAATTCACATCACACTTTTGGGCTATGAACATTTTACAGGGACATGAAGTCACATGGATGCAACAAACAAAATGAAGTAGCATGTAGCAATATGCAAGCCAATAATTCACATCACACTTTTGGGCTATGAACATTTTACAGGGACATGAAGTCACATGGATGCCAATAATGTCTGCTGAATTTTTTGGGCTCTCAACAATTCAAGGCAAGCAACATCCATTCTCTAGGAGGGAAATTGATGCATTATAATTTACAAAGTGTGCTGCAATTAATGAGAGTTGAATAATTTGAGGACGAGCAACGCCGATCACATAGCAGAGAACTTGATAGATACTTTTTGAAAGTGTGTATTGCAAGTGACAAGATTTGAACCCTTGTCAATTGGGAGAAGTTGTAGGCCCTAACCATTATCCCACATCATGTTTGTTGTTAGAATGGGGGCTCACTTAGTATCTAAACAAGGGTGCCCCCTCACTTTTTTTCCCTTCAAAATGGACCAAGTTGCTAGTAGTGTATAGTTTCCCTTTAGCTAAAAAGATTAGTTGAATCATTGATGCACGAGAGAGAGAGAGAGAGAGAGAGAGAGAGAGAGAAGGTGAGATTAGAAGCACTAGGTGAAAAGGGTAGGCTAATTTAGGAAATAAAAAAAGATAGGTGTGTAAGAGAAAGGCTTGAAAGTAAGGATCTCCTTGTTTGGGTTCAAAGAGCACTATTTGGCTTAATAGTAATGATCCACTTGTTTGGGTTCAAAGAACACTCTTTTATTTTACTGCAATAATATGTATTATAAGAGAAAGATTTACAAACCCACCAAAGACAAGAGCCAAAAAAGTTATGCATCTCTCTTCTATACGTGCTATATAAGAGGGGACAAGAAACAAAGAGACTAAAGAACTATGGAATGAAGTTAAAAGCTAGATGGAGAAGCAAGCTTCTCTATTTTCTTAGCTTTTCTCTTCTCTCTCTCTCTTTCTCTCTCTCTCTCTCTCTCTCTCTCTCAATCCAAATTAACACTTTCAAAAAATACATAAATCTTTATTAATGTCCACCTACGTAACACATTCATGCTCTAAACTTTTGAAAATCAACCATGGAAGTGCCAAAGTAAAAAGAACAATAGGAGGGCATATCTCAAACTTTGATGGCATAGAAATGAGGAGAGTAGGGAACTCTCAATTGAAGTGATTTTAACAAGAGTCGAAATATGCATTGAAATGTTTGATGAAAAAAATTTAAAATTACACCACTAGGAGCACCAATACATGCATTGATACATTCATGAAGAAATATGAGTTGCATATATCAACATGCATATTGGTGCATATACTAGTGTTCCGATGTTTTCAAATGCACTTCAAAAATTTCATGTTCATTGACACTAATATCAACCATTTGATATTTGTAAATCTAATCTACTTTGTACATATATGGCTTTCCTACATAGGGAAATTTGATGAGATCATGACTATCTTGGAAAGTATTTCTTTGACACATAATGGACAAGGCATCTTAGAGTAGATGTCTTAATTATTCTTAAAATAACAACACAAAGTTCGATTGTCGAGACTGCGTATACCTCAAAAGAAGATGAAGATGAGGAATATAAATTGTTGACTCCGAGCACACCCGTATGAGAGAGAGAGAGTGAGAGAGTGAGAGAGAGAGAGCTTGATCAACTAGAAACTACTCACCCTTGTGCAGGCTTGGCAGCCTTTTCCTTGTTCTAGGTTACCAAGGTGTACCTACAAATTATACAGAGTAAGATAAAGATGGTGACAAATAGCTAAATATATGTCCTACATGGAATGCTTTTACAAGGGAATGATTATATTCAATCAGTGAATAAATACCTCCTTACGCTTTATCACCATTCATTCGATGAAACGTCTATGTTCTTCCTGATCACATGCTAGTCAATAGCAGCTAATTGCATGGCGCAATGCTTATTCGTGTTTTCTCTTCCATTTTTAATAACCACTACTTTGGCTCCGGGTTAACTTCGGTGCCAATAAACTCATTGAGAAAGAGCGCAGGCAGCCGAAGTGATATAGCGTCGTAATTATTTCTAGCAAATCTTCTCGCCGGAGAATGGCAAATCATACAGTACTATTTTTCGGGCTGGCTATGGTAATTGCCCTAAACACAAGCAACTGGCACGTCTTGGCATGTGTGACGTTCCTGGTTGTATGCGTATCGGTACAGTGCCCCTGTAGGTTTTCCGTCTGATGTCGTCTGTTTGCTAGCACAGATTAGCTGGAAATGGATCAGCTCAGAGGACAGAAACAAAATTGGACTTAAATAGGGATCATCGCGAGAATTAATACAAAGCTTCAAAAGGGCGACAGAAGCATGGGGTGAACCGTGAATGTCACGGGGACCCGGGGTTGACAATCAAATCGGGTCCTGTCCTTTGCAGTCTGATGTCACTCAACACTCACAGAGCGAGAGAGAGAGAGAGAAAGAGGCTCAGAGAGCTGTGTCATCATTCATGTGGTAAAAGATTGTGGACGTGGACGTGCAGGCTGCAAGCTGAGTAAGTAAAAGGCGTCAGGTCTGACAAACTTTTAAGTTTTCTGTGGGTAAACGATATTTCTGTGCTTTTCAAGAGGAACACATTCGCGAATGGCATGATTAGTGCGCACGGCGTCCAGAGTAAAGACAACCCAGTAACTTGTTGAAACAGTTAGAACTTAGAGCCGGTTGCGAGGGTAAGATAACTTCCCTCCCCCAACAATAACTGTGTCGCACCAACCAGCAGGCAGCGGGAGTGGGGTTTTGCAAATTGCTAGTGCTCCACTACCCCACAAACCCTTGCAAGAAAGGAAGTTTTGGCATACTCCCTGGCGTGACCCTAGGGAAGCGAGGTCCCTCGAAAGCTCGGGTTTGCACCGTAAGAGCTGGCACGATCTAACTCATAGAGTTATCGTCCTTGAATTTGAGACGTTTTTGAAGGTTAGTAGCTACTCTAAAAGCTATGACAAAAAGGGAATTCGCAAGTAAAAAATGGAAAGAGAGAATTGAGATGGGGAGTTAGGCTCGGTACACAGGGGTTGTCCACAAATAGGATAGAAAAAATGAAGAATCATGTAGCAACATGGAAGCCAATAATTTGCATCAAATTTTTTGGGTTATGGATATTTTACAGTGCATGTAGTCACGTACACAGAGGCCAAGAAGTCCCACTGAAGTTTTTAAGCTGTCGACAATTTTCAGGAAGCAACATCCCTTCTGCAAGGGGGAAATTGATGGTCAATTTTAGAAGGTGTATATTGCAACTAATGAATGTGAACAATTTATGATGAGCAACATCTTTTGTATAAGCGAGAACTTGATAAACACTTTCAAAAAGTATGCACTGCAATTTATACAGTTTAGACCTATATGGGAAAAGTTCTTGGCAGTTACCATTATTTCACATTATGTTTGTTGTTAACAATGGAGCTCTTATAGGACCTAAAGTGGGGCACTCCCTTTACATTTTTTTCCTTGAAAGTGGGCAAGCTTCTTGGCTCTGTAATTGCCCACAATTAAAGAGATTAGTCGAGTCATGGATGAGAGAGAGAGAGAGAGAGAGAGAGAGAGAGAGAGAGAGAGAGTAAGCGAGATCAGAAGCTCTAGGTAAAAGGGGAAGGTACAATAAGTTAGCAAAGAAGAAAGAGATAAGAGTAAGAGAAAGACTTGATAGTAAGGATCTAGTTTCTTAGGTTCAAAGAGCAATATTTAATTTTAATACCATGGTATCTATTATGAGAAAAATATTTACAAACAAACCAAATACAAGAGTACGAAAAACTATGGATGTCTTTGTTCTATGCCCACTATGTAAGAGAGAGGAAGGAATTATTGCCAACTTACTTTTAGGATGTAGAGAGACTAAATGACTATGTAATGAAGTTAAAAGATAGACAAAGAAAGCAAGCTTTTGTGATGTGATCACTAGCATGAAGATTGCCCTCTTTGGAGATCAAGGCATGCTTAAGGAGGAATCTCTTAAAATTTAAAATCTAGTGCAAGTTATGCAAGATGGGAATGATAGTCTGGGAAAGAAAGAATGGAGCAAACATTGAGAGGAAAAACTTGGCAGTTCTACGAGAGCTAAGAGATAGAAACCCCACCTTTACGATTGTAGCCAACGTATATATATTAAACAAGGTTTAGTGCATTTGCATATCTTGAGAGTCTAGATTACTCTATAATGCCCCTTTTCTTAGGGTTTCATAATACCATTGTTATTCAATCATTTAAGACTACTTGATTATTTTCCAAATACCAAAAGTTTGGCAAATTTTCAATCTTGTAGGGTAAAAATGTGAATAGACCAATAATTTTGAGAGCTTATACAAAAAATTTAATATCTACCATTAATAAGTCTTATTCTAGATTTTGGAGTCGAAGCAAAAGGAAAAAACCCAAGCTCCTATATACAAATGTACAAACACGATCAAGAAGGATTATTGTGTGCATATAAAGTGAATCAGTGCATGTGAAGCGAACACTACAAGGGAATGGGGCAATAGCGACGCCGATTAGCGACGGCGGATATTGGCGTCGCTATTGGCGTCGCAACTGACGTCGCTATTTGCATCGCATTTGCGACGCAAATAGCGACGCCGCAGGGAAAAAAAGTGCGGCCGAAACCAGAGCACCGTTTTCATTTTCTTTTCTTCGCCTTTTGAGAGCGAGAGCGAGGGAGAGAGCGAGGGAGAGAGCCAAGGCTTTGTGAGAGAAGAAGAGGAAGAGACTTGCTGCCGCCGCCGCCGCCACCGCCACCGCCGTTGTTCGCGAAGGAGAGGAGGAGCCCTCATTGCAAAGAGAAGCCGCCCACACTCGCCATATCTCATTGGTGAGTCTCCCTCTCTCTTTCTTTTACTTGTTGAAGGTTTAAATCGTTCTCTTTTGTTTGTTTAGGAGAGGAAATGAAAGAGAAGGAGAGGGAGAGGGAGAGAGAGGGAGAGAAAGAGAGGGAGAGTGCATTCTCTCTCTCTCTCTCCCTTTTTCTTGTTTAATGTTTAAATTACTTTCTTTTTTGCTTGTTTAGGAGAGGAAACGAGAGAGTAAGAGTGAAAGAGAGGGAGAGGGAGAGGGAGAGGGAAAGAAAGAGAAAGAGAAATAGAGGGAGAGGGAGAGGGAGGGGGAGGAAATAGGAGAGGGAGAGAAAGAGAAAGAGAGGGAGAAGGAGGGAGAGTGCATTCTCTCTCTCCCTCCCTCTCCCTTTTGCTTGTTTAATGTTTGAATCACTTTATTTTTTGCTTGTTTAGGAGAGGAAATGAGAGAGAAAGAGAGTGAGAGGGAGAGGAAGAGGAAGGAAATGAGAGAGGGATAGAAAGAGAAAGAGAGGGAGAGTGCATTGTATCTCTCCCTCTCCCTTTTACTTGGAGGATGTTTAAATCACTTTATTTTTTGTTTGTTTAGGAAATGAGAGAGAAAGAGAGATAGAGAGGGAGATGGAGAAAAAGAGAAAGAGAGGGAGAGGGAGAGGGAGAGGGAGGGGGAGGGGAAGAAAATGAGAGAGGGAGAGAAAGAGGGAGGGGGAGGGGGAGGGGGAGGGAGGGAGGGAGAGGGAGAGGGAGAAAGAGGGAGGGAGAGGGAGAGGGAGGGGGAGGGAATCGCTTTTGTATGTTGCACCATGCCTCCATGGAGACGTGGCTCGCCAAGTACCAGATTGCAAGGCAAGATCGAGAGGAAGCGCGAGCTGAATTCCGACGCAGTACGCGTCACCGACCGATTCGATATCCCGAAGGCATGGAGGAGATGCCGCGGTTTATGTCAACACGATGGTTGCATGGAGCCTTGACCGCAGCATCCAGCGAAGGGACAGAGGTCTCAATGGAGGAGTGGGAGTTCTCGAGGGGATGTAGTCCAAAGGTAATGAGGGGTTTAGAATATGTCGTATCTAAATTTGCTTGCTACATCTAATTTGAGTGTTTCAATGTTCAGTACAAAATATATAGTGCAGCGTGGTCGCGCGGACGGCATTTTCGGGTGGAGCGTATTGACAAAATGCGCTCCACAATGGACTGTGCTGTCATGGCAATGTTTGAGCAAGAGAGCCGGCGACGAGCAACGGATCCGAACACGGTTGTGGATGAGATGGAGTATTTTGGAAACTTGCAAAGTATTATTACGGTGGATTACCGTAGCTTCTCCATGATAATATTCGATGTGCAGTGGTTCAAAGTGGTACTTGGAGGAGCTGGCGCAACAGTTCGACGAGGTCCATCTGGATTTCTCGAAATAGATTCCGAAAAAAAATGGATGGATTTGCACGACACCTTTGTGTTGCGGGTCCATTGTGAACAGGTACAACTAGTCATTTGCTTGCTAATTGTAATACGACATGGTTTATGTCACAATGGTTTGAAGTCGCTTTGTAAGTGTTTGTGAGCAGGTAATCTTCTATCCAAATCCCCGACAACCTCGATGGTGGTATGTTATACCTTCAACTCCTCGAGGTGCAAGAGTATATGATCAAAGCGATGTTCCAGGCATAGATGAAGAAAATATGCAAATAGAGGGATCGAAATTACAAGGGGTGGAGGCCACCGCAAGCTTGGAGCCCGCATCGGCTAACAATGATGGAAATACAGAAGTCGTAGAATTTTTTGAGAACGAGACAGACTCGTTCTTTTGTGGTGACATGTCTATCGACCTTCCAGTGTATGCAGAGTTGTGTCAGGAGATTAACATGGGACCATAGAATACTTCATTCTTGGAGAATTGTATTACTCAATTCGTTGTTTAGATCTTCCATAAAGGTAGATAAGATATGCATTTTAAGATGGATTTTTCAAAAATGATTTATATTAATGTGCTTTGTATAGTTTAAATTGATTATTCTAACATTATTTTTTATATGTGCAGGTATCGACATTTTTAGGATGAGTCGAGGGATGAGCGATGAGGAGTTTCAGGAGACGATGGCACGCATGTCTCCAGATCAGCTCGCGAGATTCAGAGAGATGGCAAATCAGGATCTGTCTCGTTCTTCGTCAGGACGCTCTACTAGATCAGCTTCAGCTCGATCAGATGCTTCAGCTTCGAGCAGACGATCTCGACACTCGCGACTTGGGCCAGAGGGAGGGACTGCGACTGCAAGAGGATTAGGGGGATGCTGTTGTGGAGACACGGACACGGTGTCTCCGTCTCGTCGTTCAGCTGGAGCTCGGTCACCTCCAGGATTTGTCACACTTGTGGGGACGTCCACTCCAGTTACTCCGGCTTTTGCGCAGCCATCGGCAGATGTCACGCCTTTTGGTGGCACTCCTTTTGGTGGCACCCCTTTGAGTGGCACTCCGGGAGAGGGTATCCCCGTCGGTACACCGGATGTACAGGGGTCTCCTGGATATGCCCAGGAGCGTGGACGGAGATGGGAGAGGGCCCATACAAGGCACACTCCTAGGGATTATGGATACCTAGTGGATGGCAGGTCAGGAGCCATCATCATGAATGATGAGGGGAGGAGGGTGATGGCTTGCATGAGGGAGTTGTGCCAACAAGTTTTTCAGCACAACGTCCTGGATCATTGGAGGAACATACCGGAGGGGAGCAAGGAGTACATAGTAGCATACTTGCACGAGGAGTTCCCGGTGCCAGCCGCAGTGGATAGATTCTCTACGGGCTGGATGATGGATTGCATGCGTGCATACATGTCACATAGACGATCCGACGCACGCAAGGCAATCAAGAGTGGGGCTCCAAAGCCCGAGTGGTTAGATGCAGACGACTGGCGCTGACTGAGGGAGGAGGCTACAAATTCGCCAGGATGTTGGAGTTAGCAGCGGGAGGCGGCGAGGGCACGAATCGAGGCCGGATCGGTACATCATCTTGGGAGTGGCGGCCACAGGACATATTTGGAGGACTTTGTAAGTTTCTCTTTTGTTTTACTTTTTTGTTTTTTTGAGATATTCTTTGTACTGACAATCATGTTTCTAACAGTTAGCATTTTGTTTTCTTTGCAGCACTCCATTACAAATCGCGATCCCCAAGGCCTTGAGACTCGATATGCAGAGAGGCACGGTCTCAGATCATTGATTGACCGATTAAATAGACGCGGGGGCCCAGTAAGTCACTCATCTTTCTTGTCCGTAGTTACCATGAGATATTTGAATGCATTATTGTATGATGGATTGATATGTTGTTTCTTTTTCTGCAGAATCCGTTTGATACTCCTTTGCAGCGGGAAGAGCTTTCGGGGGACGAGGATTTGTAGCTCGCCCTTGGATCCTTAGAGCTCACATACCTTTAGTTTTTAGTTGCCCGATCTATGTAGACATTTTCTATGTATTAGTGATATTGTTTTATGATTGTACCAATCGCGTTTTATGCAATATCATGTATTTATTTCATCTATCAGTTTTATGATTTCAGTATACATTCTTTTTGTTTGCAAACACTTTGTATGCAGCAGTGCAGAAACTATTTTGTATGGCTCTCATACACCACACAGTGCTATATGTGGCAGGGCAGCTTGCTGCCCTGCCACAAAAAAATGTTTTTCTCTGTTATCGTCGCTATTTGCATCGCAAATTTACTGCACGCGTCGCTATTGGCGTCGCTATAAGCGTCGCAAATTGTCTGTAACCGTCGCTATTTACGCGACGCATATAGCGACGTAAATAGTGACGCATATAGCGCCGATTCTATGGCATCGTCAATAACGACGCTTTTTGCGACGACGGGGGCAAATTTTGTTGTTTGTATTTTCGTCGCTTTAAACGTCGCTATAAGGTCTATATCTTGTAGTGGAAATTAAATATGTATATACGAAGCTGAACAAGAAGTATGAGGTATATATGCATATGCACTACAACAAAAAGGCCTCTTAGATGCACTTTTAGACGCGATTTTTGAATATAGAGAAAATCTTACGGGTGCGTCTATCCGCTTGTCTATTTGCGTGTCTACAGCCTCGCGTCTATTATCGCATGTATAAAGGAATTTACATACAAAAATAGACGCTCAACAGATGCACATATACATGCGTGAATACAAGCGCATAAAAAACCAAAATTGTTATTTATTTAATTTATTTTGTGCATCTACCAGCGCGTCTATGTGGCAAATTAGACGGGCATATAGACACGCCCGTAGACGAACTTTTACAAGCACTCATAGATTAAAAAATCTCATTTTTTAATAAAGATATTTAATTTCATTTTTAAATTTGAATTATCTAGCGCGTGTATGAGCGCGTGTACTCTGCATTTTAGATGCGCTTATAAATGCGCATTTTCTGCAATTTAGACACGCGGATAGACGCGCAAAACAGAACTGGGAAAAAAAAAACCAGAGAGCATGTGGTTGCAACCACATGCTCTTTGGTTTTTTTTTCCCCCCTCCCATACATCAGATTGTGCATTTGGAAAAAAGAAAATAGATCTAAAAGCACAAGAATTGAAAATAAAAGTTCATGTATTCATTAAAGATCAAAAGCATTTACATGGGAAGTTTAAGTGCTTGCGACCTAAAGCGTGGCCGCAAGCAGTAGGCTCAAAGATGGATAATACATATACAAGAAAACAAGGCCATAGAGGAGGTATGGTGCTCCTCTATGAATTTGAAGAAGAAACATCTTCGCTAGCACCACCATGGCTAGAAGTGTCGCTATCCCCCTCCTCGCTATGCTCCACATTTGGGTTCGCGTACACACACAAAAGAACAAGGTTGCTTACGTAAACATGGTGGAGAAAAAGTTATAAGTGGCTATACTTTTAATAGGAAAGTAAGAAAAACATACCTCCTCTGGCTGTCGAATCCTCATAGCCCGGTTGTATTGGTCCTCAGTGATGAGACCCTCCTCATAGAAGTGAAGCCATGTGGCTGCACGGTTATGGCCTCGATGGTAACCTACCTCTCTAGGAGTAGGTATCCTACCAACGATAGTAGTCTGCAAAACAATCATGATATATACAAACAATTATGAGACACAATGTATTAGAATAAATTATATAAAGAATTGAAAGAAATATAAATTTTGAAAAACTAGAAATTAAAATATACTTAAAACTCCGCCTCCCATGGCTCTCTACCGCCCGATCCATAATGCAACAATCCCATGGTTTCCATTTGGATCTATCGCGCCTATGCGTGTTGGCGACTCTTCACTTTCCCTGCTGCTTTCTTCTTGGCTTTCTTCCACTCTATGCAGTGGCACATAGGTGCTTGGTTATAGGCTCCACGCCTCTCCTTCTACCTCCGCAGTGAGTCCCTAGCGCATGTCATGAGGTGGGATCTTTTGTTGTGAAGCAAATCCCTCACTTTTGTGCATCCCCAATCATCTGAGAATCGCTAACCCTCAGGATTTGGATACCTCCTATCGACTCCCCTCAACACCTCTTGCCACAAGCCGCTTTTCTGATTTTTGAAGTAGACGAAACAATCTTTATACGTCGCATGCACAACGCTCCTCATGTACGCCATTACATCCCTTCCTTCATCATCATGGAAGATGCCACCAGTATCTATAACTCTATAGTACTGGCGTACTGGCTCCTCTACATGATCTACTGGTGAGGGTGATCGCTCGCCACCTCCTAGGCAACCCCCACACAAGCCTCATCCTCCTCCTCGACTCTCCCTCCTCCCTCTCTGTCGACTACCCTCTGCCTCGCTAGATGCACGTGCTTCTGCAGATGCATGTGCGTCGGCTGACGCTTGTGCTTCAGCCAATGCATGTACAGCTGCTACACGTGGAGTACTTGCAATTGGAGTTTGGGAAATAGTGCCAGACAAAGACGTCAGAGGCGTTCCAGACATGACGTTGAACACCTCATCTGTTGTTGTGGGAGAGCGGCCAAGGTGTTTGGTCATCTCTCCCATGAAGTCTTCCCTACTAGGAAAACCTCCAAAAAATGCATTGACCCCCCTGCCAAACAAGGCCAATGTATCATTCATGCGATCCAAATCCAGGTCATTGCTAGATGAACCAGGATACGACATCTGCAAAAAAAACACAAGAAAAAGACAAATTTGTTTGCATACAAAAAAATCATATATTACCTTCATCCACACCTAAACATTTTCAAAGAGCCATAATCCTTGATCCAATCCAACATTAATTATGAAAAATCATTCAGTGAGCCTAGAATCATTATGTAAGAGAAGGCTTTTGATGCTCACACATAGAAAAAATACATGGATTCTCATGGCACTTGAAAGTGCTAATAATCTAGCTTTCTTTAGACATTGAATATAAAACTTAAGTGCTAATGCTTCTCATAAACAAGAAAACTGATAAACACAAACATGGGATTGGTCACATTCATCATTGCAAAAATATATTGTTTAGGCAATGAAAATTGTGTTTAATCAGAGCTGGCACTGGCGTGTGTATCACCGCATCTAAATTTCAGGATAGACGTGCTCTCAAATACGTTCTTAAAGTCAACCCTCTGTCCAGAGCGCATCTATATCCGCACCTGAGATGCAGTATAGACATGCTATCAGACGCGGTGTCTAGGTCAATGCTTCTGTCATGCGCGTGTATCTTCGCATGTAGGCCGCAGAGTACACGCACCTGGAGATGCGGCCTCAGACGCAATGAGAGAAAACATTTCTGCGTGTCTATCCTTGCGTCTACACTGAAATGTAGACGTGCTGGCAGACGCGCTCAATCGGCTAATTTCAGTCCGACCGAACGCCATTCATGATTTACAAAATGCAATACTTAATGGAATCAAAAGTCCTAATACACAAATCCTAGTACATAGAGAGAGAGAGAGAGAGAGAGAGAGAGAGAGAGAGAGAGAGAAAGAGAACTCACCTTGGGTGTTTGGTGTGGCGAGTGGTGGCGCTTCTTCCTTCTCCTTCTTCCTCTCCTTGGTAAGTTACTCTCCCTTGATGCTTGCTTGCTGCTTCTTCTTCCTCTTGTTCTCTCTTTCTTCCTCTCCTTGGCTTTCCTTTTTCCCTTCTTGTGTGTTTGAAATGAAAGAAGAGGTGAGTCATGAGGAGGTGAGGCATGAAGAGACTAGGTGAGGCATGAAGAGACTACATGTCAGCTAAACTCGAGCTTCAGAACCGTAAAAAACGTAGGAAAGAACTGGCGCAATTTGAAAAGAAATTATTTAAGTATGTTCTGAATTTTGACATGTGCGTCTATTTTAGCGTGTATATGCGCGTCTAAGTTTACGTAAACGCACTCATAAACGCGAACGTAGACGTGCAAATAGACGCTGATTTAGACGCGTAAGTAAACGCAGATATAGACACGCATTTAGGTTTTATCATAATTTTTTGTTTTTAAGATAAGTTTTGATAGTGAATTCTTATCATAAGTTTTAATGTATTTATGACGAGTTTTGTGTATTTAAAATTGAGATCTTAGAATAATTAATACGCCAGCTTGAAGTTTTTGATGAATGACAAATATTTTGATGTTGTCATGAATTAGGTTTAATCATGTCGTCGACATCACCTAGTGCGGTGCATGCTGATGAGTCAACGAGCACATCCTCAAGTGAGGATGAAACATTACGTATTCATAATCGAGATGCATGGCTATGATGAAAAATTAAATGCATGTGTGATCGTTGTCGAGGGTGTATTTTTCGAGCACGTCGAATTGCAATGTCACACCTCAGCTTGTATGGAGAACGGGACCGAGAAAAATCACCGGTATTCATTTTTTTTTTAACACTAAGATTGCTAGTCTATGTTACTCAATATATATCAACGTACATGAAACTCCCTTTTGTGATTGAGCACGATGCGGTGCCACATCCTCAGATGCTCCCTCCTAGGTGTCGAGAGGTTGCAAAACGTCGACGCGAGGAGGCAGAGTCTTCAAGAAGAGTGGAGACTGACGACCATGATAGTAGCCCTCATGAAATGCCCGATCAAGTCGTAGAGGATGAGATTTTGGACAACATGGTACACCATCTATTTTCGCAACTGGTTAAGGGAGAAGGTCACTCTACGAAGTCAGATGATCCACTATACGTAGCATCATCTACTCCGTTGTATGAAGGTTGTACGTACACCGTTCTTCGTGCGTCCCTCGAGATACTTAACTTGCAAACAATTTATGGATGGAGTAATGTCAATTTGGATGCGTTATTGAAGTAGGTATCAATTCAGTTTGGCTTATGAATCATAATATTAATTGTTCTATTTTGAAATCAGACAAAAATATATGTTGGTGGTTTTTTAACTCACTTTTAAAAATATATGTTGGTAGCCTCGATTATGTCAAGATCCATGCATGTGTGAATGATTGTGTCTTATTTCGTGGGATTCATGAGTTCGCACGAGAGTGTCCTATTTGTGGTGAATCAAGATATGAAGTGGAGATGAAGTCAATGGATATGCCTCGTAAGGTTTTGCGACATTTTTCGATTGTTCCACATATAAAACTTATGTTCAAGTGTAAGTCTATTGGAAAGCTCATATCATGGCATGCTAGTCATCGTTCAAGTGATGGAAAATGGAGGATCCCTGCAGACACACTGGCATGGCAACACATAGATAATTTGTGGTCGTTTTCAAAGAAGAGCCAAGAAATTTGAGATTTGGTTTAGGTATGGATGGAATCAATCCATTTGGCATCAAAAGCACATCATACAGTGTATGGCCAGTGGTATTGGTGAACTATAATATTCCTCCATCCATGGCAATTAAAAAGGGACATGTAATATTGTCCCTTCTGATTCCTGGAAAGCACAAGGTAAAAAACATAGACATTTACTTAGAGCCTTTGATTGAAGAGTTAGAAATGTTATGGGAAGGTATTGAGGTGCAAGATACAAGCGCATATGCATCCTCTAGAGATTTCACATTGAAGGCCATGTTGTTCTGGACCATGCATGACTTTCCAGGATACGGAGAGTGTTCAGGTACATGTATATAACTCTATATTTGAAATTCAAGACTTGAATCAATTGCATTTTATTAATTCACTTTTTTGTTCAGGTTTAACCACATCAGGATATCATGCATGTCCTATTTGCAATCCCTCTCTAGTTTCCTCTAGGTCGGCACATTTAAAGAAGATTATCTACGATAATCATCATCAATTTCTTCCTATTGACCATCCCAAATATGTTCTCCCTACTAATGGAATGACTCCACAATATCTAACCATTCGAGATTGGAAGGAGAGATGAATGAAAGCTAACAGCCACCCTCCACTCGGCATGAGTCGGTAAAAAGTGCATTTCTCTCGATTGACTTTAAAATATTTAGCATGATGAATTGTTTACATAATATATTGTTTGTTTGTTAGGTTCTCTATATTTTTTAGTCTTCCTTACTGGATTGAACTCAAGATCAATCACCTGTTGGATCCCATGCACATATTCAAAAATGTTGTATCTACATTATGGGATCACTTGATAGGGACTCGTGATTCACTCAATGTAAGGGAGGATTTACGTAACATTGGTCGCATGAGACAAGCCTAGCCACGCATTGGACCCAAAAGAAAGATTGAGCTACCCCATGCACCTTGGATGTTGTCAAAGAATGAGGAAAAAATAGTAAAGGAACAAATATGTAGCTTTCGAACACCCACAGGATGTATGAGATGTCTCAAGGGAGCCTTCATAAAGAAAACGAAAAGAGGTGTGGAGCAACTATCTGGTTTGAAGTCCCACGATTGGCACAAAATGATTCAAGTAAGGGTATCTCTAACCATGAATATAGTAATTAGTGGAGTAACTATGTGTAAACTTTGGGATATGATGACTTTTTCCTCAACTAATCATTTAATCTATGAATATTGTTTAGATTCAGTTCGTACTTCCTCCTAGCATATCCCATTGTGTATCCAAAGATGTACGTGATATCATTTACAAGATGGGAGAGCTTGTGAGGTGTGTATACATTGTATTTTTTCATTATATATCTTTGAATTTCTACACAAAAATAAACAATTCTCAAATACATCCTGACAGATACGTGAGCTCGAAGGAAATTGATCCAAACACATTACAATATGCTTGAGTATTATCTGTTGAGGTGGTTTGTTTGGTGCAGGAAATTTTTCCTCGATCCATTTTGACTACTCAATTACATTTACTCGTATATTTGATTGATGAGATCGCACTTTGTGGGGCAGTTCATGCAAGGTGGATGTTTTTTCTTGAGCGCTTCATGAAAACCTTGAAAGATTTTGTGAGGCAAAAAGCATGGCCTGAGAGAAGCATGGCTGAGGGTTGGTTAGTGCAATCATCCCTTGTTTATATCTCTGAATATCTTGCTGAAGTGGACCTCTCTCAACCACGACTATGGAAAGATGATGAAGACTTAAGGATGACCTCTATAATACCTCAAGGAAAAGGAATGAGTAAAGTGCTAACAAAAGAAGAACTTCGTAAGTTAAATAGTTTTTGTGTGCTCAATAGTGATGTAATGAGCAAATGGGTGACACTATATAATGAAGCAAGGGCAAGAAGAAAAAGTGAAAGACAAGCATTTTGCACCAGATATAGACGTAATGTCTCATTTCCAGATCATCTAAATGCGCTCCCACGTCATATTGATATAGATTGGTTACATGAGGAAATGGAGAAAATGGAAAAAGAGGAGGAAATTAATATATCTCAAGAAGAGTGGGAATATTCACGAGGTTGCTTATCCAAGGTGAGACATACTATCAATTAATTTGTTTCTATAAGTTATATTTTATATAAATAATTGACATGTTTGATCTTTTATCTTTTACTACTAGTGCACATTATTCAATGCTATTTGGTGTGAGGGTAAATATCTTCGAACTCAACGTATAGATGAAAAGAGAAATACCCAAGATTATGGTGTCCTTGCTCACTTCGAGAATGCCAATGGTACCATGGAAGGTTATTGTGGCTTGATCCAAGATATTCTGAAGCTTGACTTCAGACGATTCTTTATATATGTACTGGATGTGAAGTGGTTTAAGGAAGTGGTAACAAATGGTGAGCATTGCACAATCAGACATCATCCAAGTGGTTTTGTAATCATTGACTCTACAAAATTTTACTAAAACAAGAATGACACATTAGTACTACCTCAATAATGCGAGCAGGTATATATGCAAAAGCTAATTTTGTAATATGTATACATGTGATACATATACACAATATAATAAGTATTTAAGTTTCTTGCTTTTGTTTTTCAAATATAGGTTGTGTGTCATCCAATGGTACACAATAACCGATGGTGGTATGTCATCCCTATATCTAATCGTTCAAAACCAATATATGGTAATATTACCGACATGGAGATAGCAGATGACAATCCAACAATTAATGATGATATACATGATGACACCATAATGGATTATATGCATGATGTAGTACAAGATGAACCTCGTGAGGATGTTCAAGGAAACACAGAAGAAGACAATAATCTGATTGCCGATGATATTGATGAAGTTATTGAGAAATATAGCAACACATCTGATAGTGGGATAGACTTATTTGTTTCGTTACCTCTTGGTAACATAGACCTAGAAGTAGATAGTTTAGCAAGGGCTGATCTCATTGAAGATGAGATGGATCATTCACTGTAACATACATAATTTGCTTAATGATTCAATGTGTATTCTTAATTCTATGGTTTTTATCATGCGCACACGTGCATACTCAAGAATCAATAGTCAGGGTTAAAGCTAAATTGAATTTTCCATAATAAAAAGGAAATATTTTGTATCATCTTCAAGTAGAGAAATTACGAGATACATATTGCAATGCTTGCTACTAATTGTATAATAAGGTTTCTGTCGCTTGTCGTTAATTACTTATATCAGGCTTGTCAACTGGAAGAACTGCCATTCATTAGAGAGCAATGCAAAAATAATTATTAACTCTGCTTTTTTTATTCAATGATTCAATGTGTATTCTTAATTCTATGGTTTTTATCATGCGCACACGTGCATACTCAAGAATCAATTTCAAGTGGTTAAATAATTATTAACTCTGTTTTTTTATTATATTAAGTCCAATTTCAGGTGGTTAAATAATTGCACGTCTGGAGGTGCGTCTATATTGGCATCTATTTACGTGGATATATAGACGCAAAATTCGTGTCTATTTACATGCTCTTTTACACACACATATAGACACACTGATAGACGCGCCCGACTTTGCACGTCTATGCCTCGTTTCAGTTGTAGTGATGTGAAGTGTATGGTGCCTACAAGGAGTACGTACAATGGCACTACAATGTCATAGTAGATTCATTCCCAAAGATTGAAGTTGAGACAACTCCAAGTTTCGAGTAGAGCAGAGTGAAACATGCTTCAATATTGAATCCTTTGGTGAATATATCTGTAGTCATCTCATCACGTGGACAATGTTTAATCACGATCGTACCTTTTCTAACTTCATATCAAACTTAATGATAATGCACTACAATATGTTTAGACTTGTTATGTTGAGCATAGTCTTTAGTAAGACTAATAGCACTTTGGTTATCACATCAAAGTGGTGTGCTTAAAAGAGGAGGATGACCCATATCTAATGGAACTTGTCGAAGCCATAGTACTAAATCTCGAGCTGCTAAAGATGGAGCTACATATTCAGCCTCTATAGTAGTGGAAACAACAACACAACATTGTTTCTTGCTAGTCCAAGAAATAAGACAACCATTGATAAAGAAAAAAAATTCACTCGTAGAATGCATAGATGAGTGGCAACTTGCCCAATCTACATCTGTATAACCCAAAATTTGAAGTGAATGTAGAGAACTAAATTTTTGTTGGTGTTGATAAACCAACCCAAAATCTTAAGTACCTTTCAAATACTTCAAAACTCATTGAAATGCACTCCAATGTTCAAGGCATGGAGAACTAAGATGTTTTCCAATAAAATTTGTAGCAAAAAGAATATTAGGGCCAGAATTTAATCCAACAAATTGAAGACATCTAGCAAGATTAGCATAAGGTTGATGTAATAAAAATTGTCCATCATTCTGCAGAAAGTGAGAGTTTTTTGTAGAGCTCTCAAGGCAAGGAGTACGAGCAGGATATGCAAAACCCAAACCAAACTTCTGAATAATATCTTCAATGAACTTTGTTTCATGCAATAATAAAACACCACTTTCTCGATAGCGTTAAATTTGAATACCAAGACATGAGTATATGTCTCCAAGATCGACCATGTTAAACGCAGAAGATAAAACCTTCTTTACTTGTTGAAGGAAGTTGAGATTCACTACAAGATACAGGCCTCATACAGATGTTTAAAGTGACGAAAATGTTCATAAAAAAAATTGCCCCCTGTCGTTGCTAAATGCGTTAGTATTAGCATCTCCATGAAATTGTCGCTATTGGCATCGGTATGGGCACTAGTATTTGCATCGGTATGGGCATCGCAAAACCGATGCAAATAATATCGCCAATAGTGAGATGGTCTGCGATGTGCTTTGCGATGCTAATAGTGATGCATGTAGTAAATTTGTGAGGCTAATCGCAACGGTTACAGAGAAAAAATATTGTGGCTTGCTACACTGCCACATGTAGCACTATATGCTATATTTATATTCTACAAATGGATTACATGTTAAGTGTGCAATGATCGTTAAAATGAGCACAAAATATACTTTAACTCACAAGATTAATACATAGAATAAATACAATATCACTAATGAAAACTCATGGAATCATGGCAAGATACAAAGGATGATAATAACATAGTACATAGAAGATACTTGCATAAATCACAAGACCAAAAAGAAAGAGGACCTCTGCTCCATGAATCCAAGTGCGAGCTATAGATCCTTGCCATCTGAAAGCTTGTCCTGACACAAAGGAGCATCGAATGGAGTTTGCAAAAAAAAAACTACATATCAATCCACCATACATAATGTACTTTAATAAAAATAGTAACTAGGAACAAGAAATATGAGTGACTTACTAGGCCGCTGCATGCATATAATTTGCGGTGAGACCATGTCTCTCTACATATTAAGTTTCTAGGTCGGTGGGATCACGGTGTGTAATGAGTGCTGCAAAGAAAACAAAATACAACTGTTAGAAACATGATTGTTAGTACAAGCGATATCGCAAAAGAGAAAGTGAAAAGAACAAAAGAAAAACTTACAAAGCCCTCCAAATAAGTCATGTGGCCAACACTCCCAAGATGATAGACCACCCCTGCCTCCAGTCGTGCCCTCGTTGCCTCATGTTACTCTCTCCAAAATCCTAGAGAATTTGTAGCCTCCTCCCTGAGTCTTTGCTAGCCATCTGTGTCTAGCCACTTGGGCATTGAGGCACCACTCTTGAGTGCCTTGCATTTGTTCGATCATCTTTGTGATATGGACACACGCATACACTACATCATCCACCTTATGGAAAACCTCTCTGCCACAGTGGGTATCGGAAACTCCTCATGTAAGGATGCTACTATGTAGTCCTTGCTCCCCTTAGGTATGTTCTTCCAATGGTCCAAGACATTGTGTCGAAAAACTTATTGACACAACTCTCTCATACAAGACATCACCCTCCTCCCCTCATCATTCATGATTACGACTCCTATCATGTCATCTACAAGGTAGACGACTGAGCAAAAGCTAGAGTCACTGGAGTAGATCTTCCCACAGGTGTGACAAATCTGACAAGTGATGCATAACCACCAAAACGACTAGATGAAGATATTGCATCAATACCTCCATAATAACCACCTAAGCCACCCTCTCTCGAACATGTATGACAGCAAGGAGTAGCACCCATATCTCGAATAGGACCGTGGGCTTACTGCATCTACGTCTTTGCAGCATGCCCCAGATCCACTCTCTTTGTTTGTCGGCCCAAGTCTGGAGCATCGACCTTGTCTAATGGAAACCGAAGCATCAAAGCATGTTGAAGTAGATCTAATGGAATGGCCTAATGGGGTCCGAGAGACAACTCCTTGTCTGCCATATCTCTAAATTCAGCCATTTGATCTAGAGACATATATATGAATATCTCCTATAACTCCTCGTTGTGCTCATCCCTCGACTCATCATGCTCTCCAAATATCGTCAAAGGTCACCTACACAAATTGAAAGTGATGTTAGCATAATCAATAAAAAATTTAAGCAAAGCACGGTAATAGAACTCTAAAAAAAATGATGTCACTTAAAATGCATATTCTAGAGTTCCGTTATGAGCGATTCATCAACAAATTCAATAGGCAGATGCTACAAATATGACGTAGCCTAGGGTCCCATGTCAATCTCCTGGCACAACTCCACATACACTAGAAGGTTGATAGATAGGTCACCACAAAAGGATGAGTCCACCTCATTCTCAAAGAATTCCTGGCCTCTTGTATTTCCGTTATCATTATCCGATTCTGCCTCCTCTACATGCTCCAAGCCATCTTTGATCTCCACCCCTTGCAATATCAACCCCTCCATTTGTGTACTTTCCTCATCTACACTGGGAACATTTGTTTCCTCATATACTTACACACTTCGGGGAGCTGAAGGCATAACATACCACCATCAAGGTTGTCAAGGATATGGATAGAAAATTACTTATTCAAAATCACACACAAGAGAGATTCAATATTTGTGACATATCTGTGTCGTAATAACATTTCAAAAAACAATTCATGCACCTGTTCACAATGGGTCGGCAAGACAAACATGTTGCAGACATCCATCCATCTTTTCTCGGAATCGGAATCTATTTCGAGAAATCAGATGGACCTTATCGAACAGTTGTCTTGACTCCTTCCAATACCATTTTGAATCATTGCACATTGAATATGATCATGAAGAAGCTATAATAATCCACTAAGCTAACACTTTGCAAGTTCCCAAAATACTACCTCTCATCTATAATAGTGTTTGGCTCTATAGCTCGCTATCGTCTCACTTGCTCGAACTTTGTCATGATATCACAATCTGTTGTGGGATGCATTTTGTTGATACACTCGACGCAGAAATATCACCCACGCAACCACACCGCACTGTATATTTTGTATTGTACATTAAAATAGTTAGATTAGTTGTCACATATAAAATCTAGATACAATGGTTTATAAAACATGTGGTCACCTTTGGACTACATCCCCTTGAGAATTTCAACTCCTCAATAGAGACCTCGACCCCTTTGCGAGAGGCTATGATTAAAGCACCATGTAACCATCGTATAGACATAAACCGCGGCATCTCCTCCATGCCCTCAGGATATCAAATCGATCGATGGTGCATACTACGTTGAAATTCCGATCTTTCTTCTTTTTTATCTTTCCTAGGGCTTGCTCGTACCTAGCGAGCCACGTCTCTATGGATGTATGGTGCAACATACAAAAACGATTCACTTTCTCCTCCATTGTAACATCCATCATTTTTTCTACCCCATTTCCAACCACCACATCTCCGATCAGTCTATCATCATTTTATCATCATTCTTTAGCAACCATAACATATTTTTATCTAAATGCACCATTGATAGCCACTATGAAATATGCACTAATGCCTCGGACACCAACCAACCTTCCACCATGCTATGTTCTAGCCGAGCTCATTGTCTTACAAAGCCTTTCAAGGTTTTCATGAAGCACTCCAAGAAGAACATCCATCACATATGGACAGGTCCTGCAATTTCCACTTCAACTACAAGATGCACCAGGGGGTGGATTTATATCGTGAGTATGCTAGTGGACAGATACTTCGCAAAGAGACACATCGTCTCCACAGCTCCCTACCTTGCGAATTCAATAAAGGATGTATTAATTTCCTTTTGTGAGATCCATTGTAGTAAATTAGACAACCTGCAAATCACCCCACATATTTCTACTACAAGGATATAGGAGAATAGCGATGGCCATTTCTGACACAAATTAGCGGTGTTGCTATTTGTGTTGCAAATAGCTACTTTACTCAAATGAAAAAAAGCAGGCCAAAACCCGAGTGTGGCATTTTGCACGAAATAGTGAAAGAAAGAGCGAAAGAGAGAGCGAATTGCATCGTGTGTTTAAGAGGGAGAGGGAGAGAAAGAGAGAAAGAGGGAGAAGAAGAGCTTCTCACTGCAACTGCCACCATTTGTGAAGAAGAGGAGGAAGTGCACGAAGGGCGAAGAGGAAGAGAGATAGAGAGAAATAGATGTTTTGTTAAAGCTGCACATTGGGTGTGTTCGATGCTTCGGAAAGGCGAGTAGTAGTGGTGGTGGTGTGGTAGAAGAGAGATACCTGTGGCATAAGAGTCCCTGCGCCATGAGGAAGAGAGGGAGCCACTTACTGTCGTTTGGATTCACCACCGACCCCCCCAGAAGAGTACTGACGAGCAAGGGAGCGCGGGCATGGGAGCGACGGTGGAATTCCAAAAAGGAGTGTAAAGCTGCTTCCACATTCGAAGGACTACAATTGCGATGCCTCCTCAGAAAGTCCAAGGAGTAGCTGCGGGAGGGTCATCTCTCGGTATCCATGTGGATATCTTACCCCAAACCCAGGTTTTTCCTTCTTAATTTTATATTGTTATAATTCAATCATGCAAGATGAATTGTTAGGGATAGGATATATTTTGTCCTAGTTTTGCACGACGAAGGAATTTAGTTTAATGGAATATGCAAAATAAATAATGCATAAACGTAATGCATGGAAAATGCAAATCATGAAAGGATTCTTACGATGCATAAACTCTAGGAAATTATCGTTGCTAACTGCTTAACTTAGCAAGGAAAAGGTTGCTTATTTAGCATGAGTTTGTTCCCAAAGAAAAGGGAAGATTAGTTGGATTTAACCTAACCTCAAATCAATGAAGTATAAGATTGAAAAGTCAATTGACACGTAGATAACAAATCATACGGAAGTAATCTCGAAATTACCTTCTAGAGTTAATCAAATTAAAATGTTGCGAAATATTCGTTGGGAATGAGTTAAAATTCCAAGAAACGTCTATACCTTAAATACTTGTCCACATTCCCTGAATGTAGGGTCAGTAAATTGTAACCGAAAAAGGAACTAGGGTTTGTCCCTGAGATTCTTACAAGAATGAAGCTAGGAAACCCTAGTTCTAACAACGTCAGCTTAAAGAAACCCGAAACAGATTGATTCGTGATTCCATTATTGCATAGTACGATGCGGCACTTGCTTAGCAAGTACGAAGTCATATGGTCTTGTGATTGGATCACAAGAAGGAAGGCCAAATTCTCGCAACGAGGATGGCGGATCCTTATGCAAAGTTATCTTGCAAGAGGATGTGTACTTTGATATCCTCCTTGGGTAAGGAAGATTAATTGGAGATTAAACGAGAAACTGAAGTACCCAATGAAATTTAGAGTTTGACCAAGTTGGGCTAATAAGGTATGCCTTAACCCAAAATATAAGGGATCTTGCCAAGTTGCAAGACACCCCAGATCGAGTACTGGATGCATTCGAAAGGAAGGACTCCTTCCTCAGCAGTTTGCTAACAACAAAATCGATCAATGGAAATGTTGTGCTTGCTAGAGATTTTAGAGCACTATTTGACTTGTTTGACCTATGAATTACAAAATAAATAAGTATCTATACTTCAGGTTGAAGGCATGAAGGTGAGAGGCAGCTTCAGTTACCCCCGACTGCCTGCCTGACCCTAACTAAGGGGGTTGTTGACCACGTCGGGAACGTGGACCGAACCCGCCGCGAGAGGTCTCTCCGTTGAGGGCTACTTGGAGCAGGAGGACACTTGGGTGCCAGGGGGGGCTCTGGCCGTAAATCCCTCGCCTTCCGGGTCCTGCACAAGAGGCTAACATGACTCGAGATTGGATCTCGAGGCCCGCATACTAGTTGTCGGGTGGAAACTTGGAATAGTGATCCTTGCGGATTGCTGGATAGCCTTCGGGCGGATTGTGGATAAGCCTACGGGCAGAACTCTTGTATTTCAAAGTTAAATATGATGACCTATTAATAAAGAACTTGTCTGATATTGTTTTTCTATGTCAAATGATAAGATTACGTGAAAGAACCAATGCTTAACAGGTTAATTAAAGAAGATGGTTATTATATGTCCAACTATTGTGTTAGATATTACATAACTAAAACAACCTGAGGAAAGTGCGGAGGATGGGCCATGGGTCCGTCCTACAGTTGGGTGGTCCCGGTTGGCCGAGAACTTTTTCTCAAATCACAAAGAACAGTGGGATGATCATCAAAGGACACGAACAACAAAAGCGTTGACCTAGAGTTATGTCTTATCCCAATTTATGCTGTTTTAGGGGAATGGAATGGGACTATGCCTTATGACAGAGAGTTTGAGCTTTGCATCCCTCTCATTTTCCATTCTCCTTGAACTAAGTGCAACGTGAATCCTCTTCGGACCTGGCGTTTCTGCGTAAAGTAGTTCGCTTGGGTCCAACGTTAGTTGCTATTAGGAAATGACCAATCAGGATAACCCTAATTCAGGTCGATCCTAAGTGGGAAAGGCCGGAATACTTCTGCTACGTGGCAGACGTGGAAAGCCCTAGATCGCAAATTCCATAACATTCAATGGGAGTGCCAAGTGGAGCTTTCTAGACATCCTTTCTGATGGACTGCTAAGACGTGTCTTAGATGATATTAGTGGACACGTTACAGTTGATATCAGAGCTGACCAACAACGGAATTGTTTTTATGAAATTATAATAAGATGAAGTAAAGCAAATGTTGTTGTCCAAACATTTCCTTACCTTCAATGCTATCTTGCAGAATTACGAAGCGTGGAACAAGTTCTTGGTATTTCGAGTCATGTTTATGACTGCAATGCATTCTCCGCTTTATAGACAAAGGATTGGGATGATGAACATCCTAGAGCAAATCTATAATCCATCACCTTTGTACATGGAACGAAGATGGACAGGTGCTTCAGGAATCTACTATATAGCCACCCACCGGTTTGCTTATCTACAGACCAATCTAAAGAGGATCAAGTGGTTGGAAGACCTGAAAGTCGTGAAGTTGTTCGTTTTTGTGGAAGCTCACGTAAATTTGACTTTACGTATTCAAGGTCGGAGGGTTGAGATGAACTCATATGTATATGAGGAAGTAACCCATGTAATCCCCGCCGCAACAGGATTAAAGTGTTGGGCCGCCATGAGAATTATGGATTCCAACGGAAAGGATATCCTGAACTTCCAATAACTTACCGACTCTTGAAGATCCATGACCCGAAACCTTATTATTATAGAGTCCCTGTAGATAAATGTAATACAACGTTGTTCTCCCCAAACTAAATGTAACAATTGGCTTATCATCGCATGAAACGTTGTATTCAAAAGGGCTATGTCCATATAAATACAAATAAAGACTTTTTTTTATGTCTGATTGTGCATAAGAGTTGATAAAAAGTCAAGTAGCTACATTGGTTACATGATAGCGGAATTGAAGATGTAATATAAGTTAACAAAGATTATCATATAATAACATTAAGAAAACCTTTATTCAGGCTCAACCCCAGGTACAGGTTCCTAATTCGCCTCCTGCATCAAGTACTGCTGTAATCCAGGAGAAGAAGTTCCTTCTCAAGCAGATTAAGCCACCTGAGTTTGAGGGGAGAGGCAGATTCGTCCAAGCTGATGCTGAAATTTGGATTGAATCCATGGAGGATTACTTCGAAGTAGCCGGTACTGCACCCGCCAATCAGGCTATGCTCGCCAAGTTAAAGCTCACCGGCGAAGCCAGACTTTGGTGGAAGTAATGGTGCAGGGATCAAGGGATCACAGAGGGATCCGTTACCTGGGAGAAGCTGAAGAAAGCTATGCAGGGAAGATACTTACCACCTGCATATCGCACTCAGAAGATGAATGAGTTCTACGAGCTAAAACAGTTGGGACTCACTCTTGACGCATACTACTCTAAATTTGTCTCACTTTTAAAGTATGCGCCACAGATGGACATGACACAGCAGGTGTCCAAATTTTGTGTGGGTTTAAATCCACCAGTAAATACCCGTCTTGAATCTATGCATCTATCAGATCTTCAGAATGCACTCATTCAAGCGGCGCCTATAATTCAGGAGGTACAGTCTAGACCAAGGGGTAACAAAGCTTGGTCTTACAATGACCCAAACAGAGGAGCATTCAGACCTCAATTAAGAGAGTTCAAGGTCATAATCAGGGACAAATAAAGAAAGCAAGGACGAATAATGTCAACAACCTTGTTCCTACTAATGGCCGAAACCTCCGTTGTTTCCACTGCAACGAACTCGGTCACTTCAAGAGGCAATGTCCCAAGCTTGGTGGAGGACATCGCCAAGCGCCTTTCCAAGGAACAGGCCGTGGTCAGGGAGCTACCTGAGGAAGAGGAAGAACCGCCTGCATTGCCAATAGGCAAATGTGCGAAGAAGAAGAAGAGGAAGATCCGACCATGGAAGCAGAATTTGAAAAAGCGACAGTCCATGCCGCTTTACACAAGAAAGGGCCGAATCGCCAGTTCTCGGTGATTCAGACACCGTTGGACTATCAAGGTAAAGGTTTCAAAACCTTGATTGATTGTGGCAGTACACATTCCTTTATCTCACCAGCATGTGCAAAAAGATTAGGAATAACCATAGTAGAAGCACCTATCCTGCTTGTGGAATTGGAAAATGGTCGTGAGGTTACTTGTACCAGGAAAACTGCTAAGGTGGAATTCTTTTTGGGAGGAAAGAAGACTTCGGTCAAATTCAGAGTCATGAATTTAGGTATCCATGAGTGTCTACTTGGAATGGATTGGCTTAAGCCTAACGACACCCACATTCACTGTGGAAAGGGTCAAGTTTCCTTTCGAAACTTTGAAAGGGAATTAGTCACAACTCAAGGTGAGGCTGGAGTGCCGAGAATCCAATTGGCCAAAGTATCTTGGATCATAAAAGGAGTCAGAAAAGGATTACCTGTTTACTTGATCAAACTCAACAAATTAGATCAGAAGCAAGAGTCTCATGGAGGACCTTCTTGGCTAAAGGAATACGCAGACGTATTCCCTGAACAGTTGACCGAACTTCCGCCTCAAAGAGAAGTGGATCATGAAATTAGGTTAGTACCAGGAGCTACGCCAATTGCAAAGAGACGTTATAGAATGTCCATACCAGAAGCAATTGAGCTGAAGGAACAACTCAAGCAACTACTAGATCAGGGCTACATATGGCCTAGCAATTCACCGTGGGGAGCTCCAGTACTATTCCAGAAAAAGAAGGATGGGACACTTTGACTATGTATTGATTACCGAGGGTTGAATCAATGGACAGTCAAGAACAAGTATCCTATTCCTAGAATAGATGAGCTTCTTGATCATCTCTAGGTTGCGAAGATCTTCTCCAAGATTGATCTCAGGTCAGGTTACTATCAGATAAGGATCAAGGAAGAAGATATCCCAAAAACGGCCTTCAATACAAGATATGGGCACTTTGAGTTCCTAGTTATGTCATTCGGGCTTACGAATGCACCTGCTACCTTCAATAGGTTAATGCAGGATATCTTTAGGCCATATCTTGATGATTTCGTACTTGTCTTCTTCGATGACACTTTAGTCTATTCTAAACAGGAAGAAGATCATGAACCTCAACTTCCGATTGTCCTTGAGACAATGAGGTCACATAAGCTGTATGCTAAAATGAAGAAGTGTGCATTCTTCAAGTGTTAGATTGAATATCTAGGATTCATAGTATCAAAAGAAGGAATCTCAGTGGACCCAGCCAAGGTCAAAGATGTGCTTGAGTGGCCAGCACCAGTATCCGTCAAAGAGATACGTAGCTTTCTTGGATTGACAGGATGGTGTAGGGTCTTCATCAAAAACTATGCTTTGATTGCAGCACCTGTGACGGACTTACTGAAGAAGCAGACTTCCATTGCATGGTCAACTCACGAACAAAATAGCTTCGACAGATTAAAGCAAAGTTTGGTATCAGCACCTATTCTAAAACTTCCAGACCTCAATAAGGAGTTCGAGGTAGTAACTAATGCTAGCATTCTTGCCTTGGGGTATGTACTTATGCAGGAAGGTAATCCAGTAGCGTACTCTTGAAGGAGATTGAAGAGTCATCAAAAGAATTATGCTACGCATGATCTGGAATAACTAGCTGTCATCCATGCTCTAAAGCTTTGAAGACACTACCTATTGGGTAACAAGTTTACTCTAGTAACCGACCATAAGAGTCTCAAATGGATCTTTACCCAGAACGAGCTCAACATGAGGCAACGTCGATGGATTGAAGTGTTGGAGGAATATGACTTTGAAATCAAGTACCGACCAGGGAAAGAGAATGTAGTTGCCGATGCACTTAGTTGCAAGGCATTCCTAGATTCCCTAATCTTGCAGAATCCATCAACAGCCAAATCTCTAGCTACAAAGGTATCTATGCCAAACAACCCTATACTTGAGCTAGCTAGAGAGGAAGCATGCCATGATTTGGCCTACCAAACAATGCTAAAGGAGATCTCTATCAAGGAGCAGAACCAAAAGTTGCAAGCTAAGTATCAAGAATTTTCCATTAATAGTGGACTTGTCTACTACAGAACAAGGTAGTGTATACCAGCAAGCAAGTCACTTAAGGAGAAGATATTGTGGGAAGCTCATGATTCTCCTTTCGCAGGACATCTTGGCTATGCTAAGACTCTTAATGCAATTAGGAAGAGCTACCATTGGGAGAGGCTCAAAGGTGACGTTCTCAAATATGTCACTGAGTGTTTGTCTTGCCAACGTATCAAAGCCAAACATGTCATGATGCCAGGGAAACTGCAACCACTTGACATTCCCCAAATGAAATGGAAATTCATCAATATGGATTTTGTTGTAGGCCTACCCCAAGTCCAAGGAGGATACAACTCCATCATGGTTGTGGTTGACATGCTTACTAAGGTTGCACATCTTATTCCAGTAAAGACAAACTATAAAGCCTCAGACATTGCAAGATTGTTTATCAAGGAGATATTCAAGCTACATGGTTTTTTCACAAGTTGAAGGGTTTGATTTTCAAGATTCATTTGCCCCAATTGCCAGAATGACCACTATTCGCACGGTACTTGCAGTGGCTGCCCACAAGAAGTGGCCAGTGTACCAAATGGATGTTAAGTCAGCATTCTTAAATGGTGACCTCAAGGAGGAGGTGTATGTGGCCTAGCCACTAGGGTTTGAGGCCCTCCATTCAGAGAAAAAAGTGTGTAAGCTGAAAAAGAAGGCATTGTATGGGCTGAAACAAGCCCCTAGAGCATGGTACCAGCGGATAGATAAGTTCTTTTTAAACCTAAACTCCAAAAGATGTGCCTCAGATGCTAACTTGTATGCTTACAGGGATGGTAAAAAGTCTGTAGTGATTGTCCTATATGTGGACGACCTTCTTATTACAGGTGACTATGAAGATATGATCAACCAAACTCGAAAGGCTTTGAGTTCTGAGTTTGAAATGATAGACTTGAGCTTGCTGCACTATTGTTTGGGGATTGAAGTCTGGCAAGAGCCAGGAAATATCTTCATCTCTCAGAAGAAGTATACACGGGATATTTTGAAGGCATTTGGCATGACCGAGTGCAAAGAGATAGCTACACCTATGGAGGTGAATGCAAAGTTATCCATCGAGGATACATCAGCACTAACAGACATTGGGAAGTTCTCAAACAAACCTCATGAGAGTCATTGGAAGGCTGGGATGCGGGTGCTCAGATACTTGAAGGAAACTCTTGACTATGGTATCACATACAGTTTTGGAACTTCTCTTGTGGGGAACTTTGACTCAGATTGGGCAGGAGACAGTGATTCTAGGAAGTCAATTTCTGGTTATTGTTTCTCTTTGGGTTCAGGAATTTTCTCTTGGATCAGTAAGAAGCAGCCACCAACAGTGGCATTGTCTTCTACCGAAGAAGAGTACAAGGCAACTTGTTTTGCTGCATCTGAAGCAGTATGGTTGAGAAGGATTCTATGGCATATGGGAGCGCAGGATGAAGAACCAACTGTGCTGAGATGTGACAATCAGAGTTGCATCGCCATTGCCAAAAATTCAATGTTTCATGCATGCACCAAATATATAGAGATCCAGTATCACTATGTGCGTGATTTGATGGAGGATGAGATAGTGCAACTGGTCTATTGTCCAACAGAGGAGAATGGAGCAGATATCTTCACCAAAACACTTACGAAGGATCTACTTCAAGTTCATCTTCAGAGACTCGCCATTGGGCCGAGGAGATAGTTCACCTATGGGTGGATATTGAGGGGGGGGTGTTAGATATGATCAATGCCCCACCCTCATTAGGTGCCACCAATGATCCATGGTGCTCAAAGTTGTAAGGCCCCCATTATGAGGAGAAGCCAAGGACATTGGTTTGAGTCTTGACTTGTATATCAGATGAGGTCTATGTGATCGAATGGAAAAAAGGTGACCTTTGTGGGTCTAATCTTTGGGTTAGACGGAGTGGTTAAGCTGGTAGCAACTCGAGGCGCATTGCATCAAGTTACAGGGTAAGGGAGTTAAAAGGGGCCCCTATTTTGGGGTCCAGTTGCCTGGCCGACTAGTGGAGACTCATATGGTAGGTCAGTCAGGCCGACCTAACGGCCTTCGTGGGCTATAAAAGCTAAACCCCTTCACAACCATCTATCATTCATCTTTCACCCAGTCAGAGTTGTTGTTCTAGCTAGCCTTAAGCTCTTCACCTATCTTCTGTCTAGATCGCCATCTAAGCTTCACATAGTGGAAACGCACGGGTGGACAGAGCCATCTTTGTATCAGTTGTTTGGAGCTAAAGAATTTACTGATTCTCCTCTTATCTGCTGTGTACTCTCTATCTCTTTCTCAGATTCTGTTTGCTGCGCCGTGTTATTTTTACAAAAACATCCCTTTTAATGAATTTTCGCTAATACGCAATGTTGCCTTGTAGGGACCTAGCACCAAGGCAAACCTCATGCTGCCAGATCCATTATTTTCAAATAAACAGCATCCTAAATGTTATGCATAAAGAGAACAATCAAACTTTTTATTATTTCAGCACTTAAACTATTATATGTCATTTTTTGTATGTCAAAGCAATAAATACACACTTTAACACAAAGAACAAGGCCAAATTGAGGCTTAACCTCATGCTTCAGCCCCGTCAGACATTCACATGCATACATCTTATTTTTCTATTTTTTTAACGCAAAAAATCCATTTTTTTTCTCTATTTTTCCTATTTATTTTTAATGAAAAATATATATTTTCTAGTTTTTTTAAATGTTGATCATTGGAACTAAAACTCAGTATTTTCCTTTATTTTATCCCATGTCCACTCATTTTTTCCCTTTTAAAATCAAAGAAACTATTAATTTCCATCAAAATTAGTGGTTTTTTGGATTTTGAAAATTTATAATTGCTGTAAATCAATATGGATTCTGCGTAATAGTGATTGCAACCCTCAAACATAATACAATGAACATTTAAATAAAATTTCAGCCCATATGCACACCATTTAGACCATGAACGATTAAAAAAAAGTAAAATTCTTTCATAAAATAGAGCATACCACCTTTTTTGCGTGTTTCGGATTTTTTGAATATTTAATTGGGACTGTGTATTGACCAATCAGTTATGGATTTTAGTATAGATCTTCAGTCTTCAGCCTCCTCAGCCTCTTGGAACAATCAGGTGCCTCCCGGACAAGCATCCATCTCCAGATAACACCATATTGGGGAATATGGGAATTCCCCATAAGTTTGGGATGCGTGGTCAAATCTTTCAATTTGTCATAACTTGAGCACTATAATTCCAAATTGAGTGCTCTATAGCTCAATAGATTCCATTTTTCAAGCGCTTTCCAATGATAGGTCACATCATATGGTTTTGAGAAACTTATGGGCACGTTATCCGGGTGCCACCTTTTTAGTATTCAAAAAATGGGAATTGGGAGATTCCCAAACTCACTAATATTGTGTTAGATTCTCTTATTGTTTTTTGCCACATGAAGTACCTCTATGCAGGAGAGAGAGAGAGAGGAGAGAGAGAGATTGGTTTTTTATCTCCACAACTAGGCAACCATTTGAGGAACTGAAACAAGCGATATGGAGCAAAGATTGAGTGTAGACCGAGCATGAGATCAGTTGAGGGGGTTATTTACAATCCCCCTCCTTCAATCGTGGACATGATGGTGCCCTCTTTTTCTCTGCGCGTGGAAAAAATGCCCCCCACCCCCGATTTTCATTTTTGGTTGGGGCTTGAAAGGGAGCCCCCAAAAGTCATGTCTCTTGGGCCCCCCTCAAGTCCTTTTCCACTTGACATTTGGTCTTGGCCTCTCAGGCAAGCGCATTTCCTTGTCCGATATCTGAATTGAAGACTGAAAAATCCTGGGCGTCTGTCTTGAAGTCCTGCACTTCTGAGCATCTCCTAGGTTCTCATCTAACACGCCAAAAATTTATGAAAATTCACCAACTATCGTCTAGTGGGTCTTTTAAGCACTTTCAAGCATTGTTGCTTAAAATCGTACTGATTGCAACCGCCGCCTTCAACGAAGTCTATTTTTTCCCTAAAATTCGAAATTTTTGGCTATTTTTAAGCACTTCTCGACATAAAACATCATCTGTCATTGACGACCATGGGACAGGGAGACTCAACCCATCGAATCCCACGAACAAATCTGCACAAAAACAACCAAAAAGAGCATCAAGCTGATACAAAATAGATACACAACAAAACACATGATAGCTCTCACCCTACCTCGTCAAAAGCAAGGCATGATTCCATGAGGAGTAGGTCTAGCATAATCTAGCAAAAAACCCAAGCTAGTCAGTAACCAACTACCCCAACACAGCTAATTTACAAAGAACTATCAAAGAGGTCATCCTAAGTGGTGGTCTGAACTACCTACCTAACTAAGGACAACTCAACTAGGAGCTTCTACTAGGCGAGAACTCCTATAGCTTGATCAAAAAATATTATCTTTTAGCACATTGCTCTTTGAGCCTCTTATTTTCCATACTCGGGCATGTAAAAAGGAGGGAGCTGAGCGTAGTGACCCAAGGAGAACAGGGCATCAGCCTCAGGTCCTATCTCGCAGGCCCAAGAACCTACCAAGCCCTCGCAAGGCGACACTAAATCCTTTTCTAATGCTTACTTTTATTTTCGCTCTAACCTTCTTGTATTCTTTGTTTTCTAGCTAGATGCCACCCCTAGGAAGACAAGGCATCGGCCCCGGGTCTTATCTTGTCCCCAGGAACCTATCAGGCCTTCTCAAGGCAATAAACAACAGCTCGAGGATTTTTCTTTCGTTCGTTTTCCATTTTTATAGGGGTTAGAACCCCTTTTTACACACCTTTGTATATTTATATATTGTCTTTCAGATATTTAGGGTTTTTTCTCTCTCCATCATTATTGTAGTAGGCTTCTCTAACTGCCTCACAACTAGTAGGAACTCCTAGAACGGCCGCCTAGCAGGTCAGCAGAACAAGGTCACTAGAATTGCCTTCTAAAACAGGTCTTTCAATGCCTGACAATGCCTTTGTAGGAGGCAATGACTACTCAGACCTCCCCCAGACATACAAAGCCTAAACGTGAGACTTCATGCCTCGAGTGCCGGTCCCCAACAAACAAAAGAAAGTAACCCTTACACACCCATATATCATTAATTGCTTAAGGGAAAAGACTCGAAAAGGGGACGAAACCACCTAGAATGGCTACAAGAAGCTCATTCGTAGAAAAGGTTCCCTCCAACGACTTCCTCAACCTGTATAATGCAATCAATCACTACAACAAAAAACCATTAATTGTTCCTGCACCAAATAGACATAGGGCCCTCTTGGCCTAAAGAAATAGCACATTTCACTACAAACTAGCTAGCACTCTTGGCCTAAAGAAATCAAACATGACATGACAAAACTAATTGGCCCTCTTGGCCTAAGTAAATAAATCATTAAAACCTTAAAACAACCAGCCCTCTTGGCCTAAAGAAATCAAGCAAACTAGCTCATATAGATCCCTCCTTGGAAGAAGGAAAATATACAAAAATATGCTCCATACCAAGGGAAAAATAGGGCTCTCATTCCCCCTAAACTAAATGTATCAAGTTGTGACCCATACCTCCTATATATATAGCAAGAGGCGTACACAAAACATGTCATCTGATCAACCTATGGGTCCAGGATAATAGTGGTAGATGGGTCTCGGCCACTCTTCGCATTACCCATATGAACCATCGCCTACCATATAACGCGTGGTCTAATAACATTCCCCACAAGTGATCATGTCCCGTCGTCTCGTTATCAAGAGTGACATCCGGACTAGGACCACAGTTGGAGAAGAGGTCCTCTTCATAAGCAAAATTAGCTAAGGAATCAGCAAACTGATTCCAATAATGTGGAATGAGCTGAAGAGATACGCTCTCAAATTCATCAAGTAGGGTTAAAGCAGTTCAATGATACATATGAAAGATGAGATTTTGGACTGTATATTTCCCATTAAGTTGATTTAAGATCAGGTGGGAATCCCCCTTTACCAACAACCACCGAATACCACCTTTCTTGGCAATATTCAGTCCCATAATCAAGCCTTTATACTATGCCATGTTGTTAGTGAATCCTATCCCAATATAAACAGCTAATTTCATTGCAACACTATGTCACAGATCTCAGATAACTACTCCAACACTCCCTTTTTTCTTAGGCCCTCGGGACACTCCATCAAAGTATAACGTGTACATCCATAATGGGTTTACACAGCCAGCCATCAAGAACTCCCATATTCATAATTATGATAGTCAAAATTCAACATATTTAGAGGATGAACTGATGGCTCCATCCCACCTTCTTCATTAAACTCAACAGGGATGCTTGTCAATATTTGTAAACAGTGAT
This sequence comes from Lygodium microphyllum, assembly GCF_053477565.2. Lineage (NCBI taxonomy): Eukaryota > Viridiplantae > Streptophyta > Polypodiopsida > Schizaeales > Lygodiaceae > Lygodium > Lygodium microphyllum. The sequence continues at coordinate 175,751,314 of NC_141136.1, forward strand.
GGCAGAAAACTTTGATCTCCCACACAAAGGTACCGTCTTCTTGCTCAATCACGTTGTATCCTTTACTCCACCAGATAAGCTTCCCCTGATGATATCTTTTCTTGAGATATGGGTGCTCCAAATAAGGGATTAACCATCCCATCAACTAGTTAAAGCTCTCCTGCAAGTCGCATTTCAACCTTAGCATAAACATGTAATGCATTTAGTGTGTTAGCATATTTAGAAATAATAAGGTTTAATCTTATTAAGATTAACCTTATTCTTAAATTCCACTCTCTATAGATCAATTAATAAAGCCGTGGACTTATTTTTACCTAACCGAACTATCTTGTAAGGGCCATCCCATCAGCTTTCCTAGAAATAGCTCCCTACGCGCATTGTAGTATAGAACTAACTGCCCGTTCTTAAAGGTATATTTCTTTGCTTTTAGATCATGCAACCGCTTCATCCGTCATTTATCCACCTCCTGGTGCAATAGACTCTGCAATTTAAGTTCATCCGAGTGGGTATAGTCATAAACTGCTTGAATAGGGCATCTTTATCACCCAAAGAATGATTGATTGCGAATCTTATGGTTGGCAACTCAATTTCTAAGGGCAAGACACACTCCTCCCCATAAACTAATTTAAATGGGGTGTGGCCATAGGATCGCTTAAACCTTGTGTTATACGCCCAAACCGCCACATATAAATTTGTATCCCAGTCCCGCTTCTTTTCGGAGGCTATTTTGGATATGATACCCACAAGATGCTTATTGGTACTTTCAACTTGTCCATTGGCTTGCGGATTATAGGGGGTCATCTTATTATGCTTAATTTTCCATGCTTCAGTCAGGGCCTTTAATCACCTTGTTCGAAAAATGGGTTCCACTGTCCGATACTATTTCTTTGGTGGACCAAAATGGTAGATGATATGCTCAAGTAGGAAACTAACAGTCTCTTTTGCATTGTCCTGCCTCGTCACCCGCGCTTCTAACCACTTTGTAAAGTAATCAGTTGCTACTATAATGTATCTTTTCTGAGTAGTAGATGACGGGGTGATAGGTCCCACAGAATCAATGCCCCACTTCTCAAATGGAAGGGTAGCCATAATCGGTGTAAGTGGATACTTCCTATTCTTTCTACCGTCATGTCTTTGACATGTATCACATCTCTTGACATAGTCAAATGAGTCCTAGAAGATGGACGGCCACCAATACCCAGCTCTTAAAGCCTTCCGTGCCTTCAACCACCTAGCAAAGTGTCCATCACAAGCAGAGTCATGGCACTCTTCCAATATAAATGAAATCTCATCAAGGCATCACATAGTAGCGTTAGATATCATCAACACCATGCCAATATAGTGTTCCTGTGATCATGGAAAATTTCAATGCCTACTGTTTAATTTTTCTCTTCTTCTATTTTGATAAAGTAGCTCCAGTCTCTCCCGTAAAAAGATAGTGTGTTATAGCAGCATACCAAGAGAGAATAGACACCGTATCAATCTTGAACAAAGTTTCCATGTCACTTCCTTCAGCCAAGACCTCTTTTGGCTCTCCGAAATCCACAAGACACTCTACAATGCCTTGAAGCTTCGGCAGCTTGCTCTTAATCTCATAATCAAATTTCTGCAAAGTGATTAACCACTTTTCTAAACAATCAAGCGGCTGTAACTTATTCAATAACAATCGAAGCCCTTCCGCCTTCGTATAAAACCACCTTCTCATAAAGAATGTAGTGCATGAACTTTTTGGTTGCAAATACCATCGCAAGGCACAACTTCTCGATGTAGATGTAGTTAATTTTCGATATACCCAACTTTCGACTAGCAAAAGCTATCGGATGGTACCACTTCCCCTTCCAAATTTGGGATAAGCAACAGCTAATACTATACATGGTTGCTGTTGAAAATATATAGAATATTTTGCACCTTTTAGGTGCTTTTAAAACAGGTGTTTTGGCAAGCTCCTGCTTCACATCGTCAAAAGATACTTTGCAAGCATAACTCCATGCAAACTGATGGTTAAAGGAAAATAGCTTCGTTAGTGGCAACATTCTTTCTGCAAGGCATTGATAAACCTGCGATAATACCCTATCGATGACAGAAAGCTATGCACTTCCTTTGGAGTACGTGGTGGACTCATGGCGACTATGACCTTGATCTTTTCAGGGTTAGTCACAATCCCTACCAAACTAACCACATGGCCTAACAATAGCTCACAAGGCACTCCAAAGATGCACTTCTGTGGGTTGAGAGCTATGCAAAATTATCTGCAATGCTCGAAACACTTCTGCAAAATAATCAATTGCCTTTCTCTTACGGTGGCTGCCCCCAGGTCATCAATGAATACTTTCAACTCCTCTGGGGAGATGTCACCAAAGGTCTTGTCGGCTATTCTTTGCCACGAACTAGGTGCATTACATAACCCAAATGCCATTGCATGGTACGCAAATGAAGGCAATGATAAATGTCGTTTTCAGCTTGTCTTGCTCAGTAATCGCCATTTGGTTATACCCTGCAAAGCAATCCATGAACGAATATATTTCCCTACCCGCCGATTGATCCAAAATTTGGTCAATAAATGGCAAAGGGTAGTAATCTTTAACAATCTGTTTATTTAGCTCTCTAAAGTCTACCCAAAGACGGATTTGATTATTTTTCTTCTTTCTAATCACAACTGGTGAACACCATTCAATATGCTCAACTGGGAAGATCAAACCCGCCTTTCACAACTTTTGAAGCTCTTCAAACAGTCTGTCCCTTAGTTCAAAAGGCATACGCCTTACTTTCTGATGTACAGGGAGGGTACCTTCCTTTACAGGAATGGTATGCATAGCCAGACTAGGATGAATACCCCTAAGTTTGTCATAACTCTAAGCAAAGATGTCATGGAACTCCTGAATCAGGGACACATAGTCCTCTCTCTTTTCCAAATTGAGCATGGAACCTAATTTGATTGGCTACGAATCATTCGGCATGCCAAGGTCCAACTCAATAACATCTGCATCTCTTATTTGATCTTGAGGCTCTATCGGCTCATTCAAGGTTATCTGATAAATATCCTCTGTAGTGGACCCTTCTTTAGATCCATCGCTCGATGACATCTCACTACTAGATGGATCATCTACTGTTTCTAGTTCAGTGGAGGATAATGGAGCTCCCTCACTCTGAGGAGACTCAAGGTAAGCATCCACTATTACACGATGGGCATCTCGACCTAGAATCACTCGACCAGTGGGTATATCGACTTCACAGTCTGTCCGTAGAATCCATGGCCTGGCTAGCAAAAGTTGATAGCTAGAAAGTCATGTAAACCTTATCACCCTAAAGTCTATATAGCATTCCATGCTTGCGGCTGTAACATGGACTTTAGTGATGCAACCTTTCGGTTGTCTTAGACTATCATTAGCCATCCTAAGAAGTGTGGAGCCATCTTTTTGGATCTCTAGACCTAACCTCTCCATCAAATCTGAACTCATGATATTGACAGAGGATCCATTGTTTACGATAGCGTGCTCCACTAATATTCCATCCACATATGTTGGAACCCTACGGCAATGCTTTTCAACATGATCGAACCAATCTTCTGCCACTCTAGCTATGCCCAAAGGTTCTACAATATTCCCTATATGTAGGATTTTCTAGAAAGTTTAATCAATTGTAGGAGATTTAAATTTGGTTTAACTTTGCAAAGAGAACTTGCTAGGTCAAAGTCGTGGTAGTTAGCCAAAGTTCTCTTCTTGCATCAAACCATTCTCTCATTTCATCTTTCAATCGGCTTTGGTGCCTCCTTTTTAGCCTTTACCTTCTTTCTTGGCAATCTTTTATCCTTCTCGGGATCAACTTTACTACCAATAGGTCTTAAAGGTCCAGCTTCCATATTAGGATTCAGGACTCGCTTTTCCCTAGCATCTTTCTTAGGGCTTCTCTTGATAGGTTTTACAATTCCTTTGTCCCCCTCTTTGATCTTTTGACCTCTTGTTATGGCTCATAGATCGGAAGTTTCAGCATCATTGACATATACGGCCTCAATAAGGCTGACTCCACTGCCATGAGGAAACTCCTCTATAGTAGCCTTTCCTCGTTGCAGTATTTGTCATAGTCCCTCATCTTTCTGGAGATTATTCCCTTGTGTGTGATGGTTAACTGGACCTGGTTGTTTACTCCCTTGTTGGAGAGAACTAATCTTACTCCAATAGGTAGCAGCTAAGTGGCCAGACTTTTCGCAAATATCGCATTTGACATTCGGGAAATTCTTAGGGAAATGTTGGCCACCACACCACTTACAGCTGAATCTTGAGGGGGCACCCTCCTCAGGGCGTCGACTCCCTATCAAATTCTGCTGCTTCGTAAGAAAATTGATTTCCACAGCTATTTGTCTATATTGTTCAGAAATCATATCGGTATAGTCCTTCATCATGTCCTTAACTTCACCAAGGACATTAGAGGCACTCGACTCATAGCCGCGATCATCTATCTATCGTCCCATCTACCTAACTACTTTATTAGGAATTGGCCGCTGACCTACTGGGACAACATTAGGATTCATTGTTTGGCTTCCACCACTATTTAGTGAGGCCGCCTAACTAGCCATAGGCATAGTCATACTAGGAGGGGCTAGTAACATAGGAAAATTTGGCATGATACTCCCTCTCCCATTCGCATTTGACATGGGGTCACCTTGGCTCCCATTGGTCAAGGCCAAATTATTACCATTCAAATTTATCCTTGCTAAATAAGCCGCTTGCAAGCGCGACTCCACTCCTTTTGCTTGGGTAATATCATTGTCAATGTTGGCCAAAGCAACACTACTAAGCTACACTTGGATATTGAAATCCAATCCATGTTGGAAATATTACAACTGTGCCGCCACTGGAATGGGAATATAAGTATTAAGTTTTGTGAAGAACTTGCTTTAGTTTCTTGGCATAGGCATGGACATTCTCATTTGGCTCTTGGCGTATTACATTCAAGACACACAACCAATACTGTCCACCCTTCTCAGGAGCAAACTCTCTATGGAAAGCCATAAAGAATTGGGCACTGCTAGTTATGGTTCTGGCTTCTAGATCGTGATACCACAATGCCGCTCTTCCTTTTAATGTCATGTTGAAGAACATCATTAGGTGTCCTTCATCTTGGATCCGATAGTTGAACATGATCGTTTGAAACTCCTTAATATGGAGTTCTTCATCTTCTTCTACTAACCCATGGAAAATGGGCAAAGGTACTCCTAATGCCGGTAAATCCGGTGTACCTACTGGAATTGCGATGGTTTATGTTATGGCTACAACCAAATTGATAACAAGAGTTTGTGTAGGTGCAACTACACCCCCACTTGAAGTGGGTTGATTAACTGGAAGAAGGGAAGTACCAAAACTTCCACTTGCACTCGAAGAGCTACTCTTAACACTTAGGTTACTAGAACCACTGCCACGTATGCGTAATGGGCTACTCCTTTGAGGAGAATAGCATCTTACAATCTCCAACCACCATCTAGCCCTCTCACCATGTTCTACTTTTTGTATTTTGGCTTGATAGTCCTTGTCAGAGGACATAAACCAAATATTTGGTCCCTAAAAACCCTAGATTCGAGAATCATCACTTGTTGGCAGCTCGCGGCAAATGCACCACTGATGGGACCTAAAATGGGCCGGCACTAGCTATAGCACTAGCCAGACCTCTGACATGCATAAGACAACCCCAGGGCCTCAAGGTCAGGAGCATCTACAGGACACATTGCCTTGCCATCGTACGTACATTTTGCGTTCATATCCTATTTATAGTCCAACTCTTAACCTTCTCACACTCCTCAGATGGAGACCCTATACATTTTGGTGTAATTCACCACATAGAACAACATAGGAGACATCCCTTGGCTAATTGCCACGGCCCCACTATGACCCTCCTACACCTTGGGGATTGGCCCCTCGATGCATTGCTAACACATATAACACATACAAAACAGACTCCACTCTTGGTACCAATGTTATATCGTTCCAAGAATGTACCAATCCTCACTTACTTGTCCCCTTGGACCCACCATCTAGACCTACAGCTTGGGTGCCTTACTCTCTCCAGCGTGGGTCATTTATACTTCAACCAATTGTTATGCATGCAAGGAATAGATACCATGTGTATGATTCATGCAATGGTGCCTTATTGTTCACAAACAATTATGGTTTACAATCAGCCTATGTGTCGTGCAAAAACATCCCTTTTAATGAATTTTCGCTAATACGCAATGTTGCCTTGTAGGGACCTAGCACCAAGGCAAACCTCGTGCTGCTAGATCCATTATTTTCAAATACACCGCATCATAAATGTTATGCATAAAGAGAACAATCAGACTTTTTATTATTTTAGCGCTTAACTATTATATAACATCATCCTCCCCCTCACAGTTTAAATTTTGTTGCGGTGCATAGGTGTAGAGGTTCTTTTATGACATTTTTTGTATGTAAAAGCAATAAATACGCACTTTAACACAAAGGAAAAGGCCAAACTGAGGCTTAATCTCATGATTCAGGCCTATCACACATTCACATACGTAGATCTTATTTTTTCATTTTTTTCGAATGCAAGAAATCTATTTTTTCCTATTTTTCTCTATTTTTTCTATTTATTTTTTTTAAAAAAATAAGTATTTTTTGGTTTCTTTTAATGACTGATCATTGGAACTGAAACTTAGTATTTTTTCTTATTTTATCCCATGTCCACTCATTTCTTCCCATTTAAAATCAAAGAAACTATCAATTTTCATCAAAATTAGTAGTTTTTCGGATTCTAAAAATTTATAATTGCTATAAATCAATACATGTTCTACATAATAGTGATTGTAGCCCTCAAACATAATGCAAGGAATATTCAAATAAAATTTTAGCCCATGTGCACACCATTTAGACTATGAACGATCAAAAACAAGAAAATTTCTTTCATAAAATAGAGCATACTGCCTTTTTTGTGTGTTTTGGGTTTTTTGAATATTTAATTGGGACTATTTATCAACCAACCAACCATCGATTTCAACATAGATCTTCAATGTTCAACCTCCTTAGCCTCTTGGAACAATCCGATGCCTCCCAAACAAGCATCCATCTCCCGATTCTCTTCTTGATTCTTACCACATGAAGTGCCTCTATGCAGGAGAGAGAGGAAGAGAGAAATACTGGTTTTTTATCTCCACAACCAGGCAGCCATTTGACGAACAGAAACAAGTGATAGGGAGCGAAGATTGAGTGTAGACTGGGCACAGCTGGGGGGGTTGTTTACTGCCCCCATAGCCCCCTCCTTCAATCGTGGACATGATGGCACCCTCTTTTTCTCTACGCGTGGAAAAAAAGTGCACCCTCCCAAACCCAATTTTCATTTTTGGTTGGGGCTCCAAAGGGAGCCCCCAAAAGTCATGTCTCTTGGGCCCCCCCTGAAGTCCTTTCCCACTTGACATTTGGCATTGGCCTCTCTGGCAAGCCCATTTCCCCGTCCGATACCCGAATTGAAGTCTGAAAAATCTTGGGCATGCATCTTGAAGTCCCACACTGCTGGGCATCTCCCACAGTCTCATCTGACATGCCAAAAAATTATGAAAACTCACCAACTATCGTCTAGTGGGTCTTTTAAGAACTTTTGGGCGTTGCCACTTAAAATCGTACTGATTATAACCGCTACCTTTAATGAAGTCTATTTTTTCCCTGAAATTCAAAATTTTTGGCTATTTTTAAGCACTTCTCGGCATCAAAAATCATATGTCAAAGCTGCTTAGCGTGACATTTACCAAGAAAACATTTGTGAGAAAGAATGAAAAAAAAAGTAAGAGAGCTTAAAGCTTTGAGAGGGAGAGGGAGAGTGAGAGAGGAGGAGCTCATCACCATCGTCACCAGTGCCGCCGCTATACATGAAGAAGAAAGAGAAGTGCGCAAGGGAGAAGGGAGGGAAGGTGCAAAGAGAAGGTAAAAAGAGTTTCATCTTCAAGCCTTTGAGGTAGGTACATTGCCTCTTCTTGATTTATTTTTGTATTCTCTTCTTTTCTTTTTTTGTCTTTCTTTGCAAAGAGATGCATGGAAAGAGAGGGAGGGAGGGATAAGAAGGAAGAGAGAAGGAGGGGGAGAAAGGGGAGAAAGGAAACAAAGAGAAAGAGGCAGAGAGAAATGAGAGATGAAGGGAGGGATAGAGGAGGATGAGTGAGAGAAACAATGAGAGAGGGGGGGAAAAACGAAGAGAGAGGAATCAAAGAAAGAGAAATAGAGAGAGAGAGAGAGAGAGAGAGGGAAGGAAGAGAGGAGGAGGTAGAAAAGAAGGGTGCGGTAAAGAGAGAAAGTGGAGTGAAAAGAAGAGAGAGAGAGGAGAAAGAGAGATAGAGAGAAAAAAATAGAGAGAAAGAGAGAGGGAGAGAGAAATAGGAAAACAATGAGAGAATGAGAGAGAAGGTTAAGAAAGAAAAGTAAAGGGAGAGGGGGAGAGAGAGAGATAAAGAGAGGTGGGGTGACATTTCTTTTAGTATCTTTGTTTTTTAAGCTTTTTATTTTCTATCTTTGATTGTCTTTGCAATGAGATACATTGAATGAGAGTGGGGAGGGAAGGAGGGAGAGAAATAAAAAGAAAAAGGGAGGGGAATGAAGAGAGAGACGGAGACAAAAAAAAAAAGGGGAAAGAGAGGGGCTTCATAAAAAAGTGTTGAAACCTGAGCATGGCATTTTATAGGTTTGTAAATGAGAGAGAGAGAGAGAGAGAGAGAGAGAGAGAGAGGCCACCACCACCACCGCCATCCATGAAGAGGGAGGAGACAAGTGTAAAGGAGAAGGAATGAACTCGCGAAGGAGAAGAAAAAGGAGGGAAGTAAAAATTGATTCTTCTTCAAGCTTTGAGGTAAGTGTATTATCTCTTCTCTCTTTGTTTTTCTCTTTTCTTTACTTCTTTCTTCCTTTTTGTTGATGAAGAGATGTATAGAGAGAATAAGTGAGAAAGATCAACGCAAGGGAGAGAGAGAGAGAGAGAGAGAGAGAGAGAGAAAGGCCACTGCCACCACCACCAATCCACCACAAAAACAGAGGGGACAATTGCAAAGAAGAAGGAGGGAACCTATTAAGGAGAAGAAGAAGAAGGAGAGAAGCGCGAAAGGATTCTTCTTTAAGCTTTGAGAGGTAAGCGCATTCTCTCTTCTCTATTTTTTTTTCTCTCTTCTTTACTTCTCTCTTTCTTTTTATTGATGAAGAGAATAGAGAGAAGAAGGGAGAAATATCAATGCAAGGGAGATTGAGAGAGAGAGAGAGGCTACTACTACTACTATCATTGCCACCGCATCCACTAAAAGAGAGGGGACAACTACAAAGGAGAAGGAGGGAACTCATGAAGGAGAAGAAGAAGAAGAATGAGGAAAACATGAAAGGATTCTTCTTCAAGCTTTGAGATAAGTGCATTCTCTATTCTCTCTTAGTTTTTCTATTTTATTTACTTCTCTCTTTCTTTTTGTCGATGAAGAGATGTATAGAGAGAAGAAGGGAGAGAGATCAATGCAAGGGACATTGAGAGAGAGAGAGAGAGAAAGAGAGAGTGTGTTATAAGGTCCGAGATACATTCTCGACTTTATTATATACTTAAAATATATATGGCAAATATTATGCTAGCACAGAGGGAGAATAAATGAGAGAAAAGAAAGATGTAGAGAGAGAGAGAGGTAGAGAAATTGGAAACATACTAGGGGCTGGAAGATGGGCCAGTCCCCCCCTTGTGGAGTTATATTATTGACAAGGAGCAAGCTTCTCTGTTACACATAAGACAATTCTTATTTGTAGATCTTGGAAACAAGATCACGGTTCCTTGCACGGTATACAACCGACTAACACTTGCACAACTTTGAAGTTGGCACCTTTTGATCCTTCTTGAGTCTCCTTCTCTCCTACACAATATGTGTAGGGCTCTCCTCTTGGCGCTTGATTTCAGTAGAGCTTCCACAGCACTTGCACCTTCTCTTATCCTTTTGGAACTTGATTTCAGCAGAGCTTCTGTAGCACTTGCACCTTCTCTTCTCCTCTTGGATACATACAAAGTGATGCTTCCTTTTCCTCCCTCACACCCAAGGAGAGCCTCCTCTTTTATAGGCTTTCAAGAGCTTCTCTTCTTGGAGAGAGACTTGAGTTGATCTTCATGCAAGATGTGGTTGCTCAAAGACCTACTCTGGAGCAATAATTTCGAGATATCTCTTTGTGCATTGTTCAGATGATAAAACGTCCAACACGAAAGTTGTAGATCTAGTTCTTTCCGATAACTTAAGCAGCCCATTTTTAGAGATCATCTTTCTATCGCGAGATATTTTAAAAATAGATTCACCATATCTTTTTTAAAAAGAAGAGCTTCTCAAACTGTACTCTTAACTTGTGGTCCATGCAACCACCTTAAGGAGAGCTCATTAAATTGCCTTGGGCCTCAACCTTAAGATTGACTTCCACACAAAATCTTGTGTCTTTTTAGAGCTTAGAAAGAGAAAATCAATTCTTTCCTCACTTCCAAAGGATCACGTCTCTTGTCTTTCTTAGTGAGAGAATTACCTCTCTTGGCTTTCGTAATGAAAGAAAGACCTTAAACCTTGACTTGTAAGGGTGACGATGACCCCAAATGAATGCAATGCTCATTACACACAAGTAAACGTTCCCAGGCATCCCCGGATACATACATAAATACATATACACAATGCTAATGCACTTCCTCTTCTTAGAACCTAATCCATCTTCATTTAAGTGTAACTCCTTGGTTCTTGTGCATACTCTTACACTTGGTAGACACTTTTTTCCCCCTTCATAACTTGTACTACCTATACTAGATATCCCCATTACAGTGCTCTGATCACCTATTAAGTGATGCACTAGGAATATTGGTCTCTAAATGGTCTCATGGCCATGCTAGATCATCATCAATACTTAAAGAAAAGCAAGTCACTAATTTATTGACATCGATTTCTTAAATAGAGAATGCGTGATAAGTAATAAATTTAGTGACATAGACAGAGGTTATTGCTGCCACTACCACTACCATTGCCACCGCATCCACTAAAAGAGACGGGACAACTACAAAGGAGAAAGACGAAACTCGTGAAGGAGAAGAAGAAGAAGGAGAGAAGCGCGAAAGGATTATTCTTCAAGCTTTGAGGTGAGAGCAAAACCCCCTTATTGGGATGAATTACTTGCACTGTTGCTACATGAAGAAGTAAAGCTTGGCTTGAATACATATTCAAGCACATCTCAGAGGGTAGAGACATTGTCTTTTACTCTACTTAGCAAGCTAGAGGTGGTAGAGCTCGTGGATATTTTTGAGGTTGAGGAGATACTTGAAACACACATAGATAGCAACAAAAAAATGCTTGGCATAGCTCAAATACGCAAGGACAATAAGGATCTGGAGTCTTTAGAGGTAGGGGAGATCACCTAGAGAAAGAGGTGGCAGTCGCATGAGCAGTCTAACAAGGATAAAGACTGTCATTATTGCTGAAGATATGGGCATATCACAAAGGATTTCCATAAAATCAAGATAATATAAAGGTAAACGGTAGACAACATGGACATTATTCATCTTACAGTGGTACTCATGATGATTAGGGAGATAGACTATTTACTATGCAGAATGTATCAAAGAATACGCCTAAGCAAGGCAAAGATGAGAAATGGTACATAGATTCAGGAGCATCCAATCATATCATCTCCTCATGGTGAATGGTTTGATGAGTTAGTAGTATGGTCTCATGGATTTGTATGTACTGGTGATGATACACAACATGATATTCAGTATATAGGTATGGTTCCATTGCTCATGCTTTCTGCCTGATGGTAGAAAGAAGAGCCTACATGATGTACTACATGTACCTTCTATTACCAAGAATTTATTGTCAATTGGATAGATGGCAGAGAAAAGACTCTACAAGAATCTACTGTTAGTTGGACAGATCATTTTAGCCAATACACATGGCTCTACATTTTGAAGTGCAAGGATGAGGTGCTCGATGTCTTTAAGTAAATGGGGTTTATAAAGTGAAATACAAGTCACATGGTTCATTGTTGGAAAGGTATTTAGCCATTCCGGTTGCAAAGGTATAAAGCCATTCCAGTTGCAAAGGGATATGCACATTAGTATGACCTAGATTATGAGAAGACTTTTAGCTTGGTTGCCAAGATGGCCATGGTGAGAATAGTCATTTTATTAGCAGCTTCTAAGGGCTAGAAATTGTGGAAGATGGATGTCAAAAATGCATTCTTGAATGGTGACTTTCTTGAAGAGGTGTATATGGAGCAGCCTGAGGGTTATGTACACAACCTGAGGTGTATATGGAGTAGCTTGAGGGTCATGCAGATCACAGCTTGTTTACAAAGAAGAGAGAGCATGGTTATGTTTTTCTAGTGGTTTATGTCCGATGGTTTGATCATCACTGGAGATGATGATCATGGGATTGTTGAAATTAAAGCAATGTTACAAGCTCAATTCAAAGTCAACGATCTTGGTGAATTGAATTACTTTCTCAAGATTGAGGTTGTGTCTACATCTTAATATATATGGCTGTTGCAAAAACAATGTGCTCATGATATGTTGCTGAAATATAGCATGATGGAGTATAAAGACATGGAAATACCATTGGATCATAATGTCAAACTTGCAATTGATATTGGAATTGAGATCTAGAATGTCACTATGTATAGACAAATGGTGGGCAGCCTGATTTACCTTACTATTACCCATCTTGACTTTAGTTATGTAGTGGGTTTGATTAGCCAATTTATGTAGAAACCTCGTAAGCCACACTTGGATGTAGCCAAGAGGATTATGCGATACATGAATGGTATTGTTGATTATGGTCTATTTTATGAGCATGGGAAATCATTTGACTTGACAGGTTATACACGGATGCTGATTGCGCTAGTTGTGTCTATGGCACGAGGTCAACCAGTGGTTATGCTTTCAGTTTGGACAGCAGTATGATCAACTAGAGTAGTAAGAAGCAACCCGCCATTGGTTTATCTGGTATACACAGGCGGAATACAAGGGTGCAGTCTTAGAGACATGCGAAGAAATTTGGCTTGTGAAACTACTACATGATTTGGGTATCCAGTTGGACAATAAAGTCACATTGCATTGTGACAATCTCAATAATGTGATACTGCTTAGCAACACTGTCTATCATGCTAGATCCAAACACATAGAGATTCATTACCATTTCATTAGGAAAATGGTACTTGCAAGAGAGATTGATCTACTTCATGTGAATAAGAAGATTAGGTAGCAGATATCTTTACCAAATCACTTGGTAAAGAGAAATTCGTTCGTTTAAGGGAGCTACTTGGAGTACAGCAACTAGTCTAAGCTCAAGAAATGGAGTCTGAGAAGGGGGAGGATGAGCTTGATTCTTTTGATCTTGAAAACATCTCCATCCATTGAGATTGAGGGCGAAGCCAAGAAAGAAGAGATAGAAGATGACTTAGATGTAGGTAAAAACAAGAAGGAAGAAGTAGAGCTTAGAGACACTACCACTCCCTATATAAGTGTTTATGGCTCCAATGCCATGATATAACTCTTACAAATGTCCAAATTCTCCCCCAAAAAGACTTGAACAAGTTTGGAATAAGCTGGAGTGAGCAGAACAGCAATGGGACTTATTCATACCTCAGGGTCCTAACTACAATGAAAGCTTGAAGTGAAGCTCTTCTTCTTGGGCCTAAGCAAGTGATAAAAAAGTTCCTTGAGTAATACTTTTTTGAATTTATTATATCTAGTATTTGCAATCACAAGCTCTTCTTTTTATTGGGCCTAAGCAAGAGATGAAAAAGCTCCTTTCGAATTGATTATACCTAGCTTTTGAAATTAGAGGATTCAATTTTTTCTTTTGAAAATCTGATACACAATCTCTGCAACCATCACTATTAGCATCTCTATTTGCCTCGCTATTAGCATAGTTATCCTAATTAGCAATGCAAAGAGCAACACTAATAGAGACTAAAATAGCGATGCTAATAGGACGGAAACAGTGAATCAAATAGCAATGCTAATAGTGACAAATTTATTGCATCGCTAATAGCGATGTGAATAGCGATCACAGGGGTATTTTTTTCCATGAATAATTCCGTCACTTTAAACATCGCTATTGGGTTTATATGTTGTAGTGTTTGCCATTCTTCAAATATAGGTCATTTAGTTACAAGGGTATTATCATGAGCCTTATCAATTGGTTGAGGTGGACATTCATAATTACGAAGAAAAATATCATGTAAGTCATTGCCTTCAAGAATTAGCAACATCTTTACTTTCCACCCAAGGAATCCTTTTCCTTGAAAGTGAGAAACAGATTGTTGTCTAGAAGGAAATCCGTTGATGAATATCAAATTTGACATTGTTGATTAAGAGAATACGTACAATATAAGATCATAGAATCTACACACCATGTACGAAATGATGAGCGGAAAGTGCAGCACGACAAATCGTACACAGAAGCTATGCTGTAAGGAAAGATATTTAGTTCAAAAAACATACTTCAAAAGAAAGAGACTCAAGATAAAAGAAACATAGGCAAGAATAAAGCAACCCAAAATAGACAAAACGTGTGAGAGAAGAAATCGGTCCAACATAGACAAGAAATATGAACAACACTCAAAACATTATCACTTTACTTTTTGGCCAATAATAGTTGATGATTTGGCTAATTTGGCAAAAACATAGTAACGCAAGAGTGAGTAATCATGAAAAAACCTGTGTCGTAGAAGTCTGCATGAAAACCTATTGTCCTATTTCTTTTCCTATTTCAAGTCCAGTTTACCTGAATTGACATAACTTTTGATACATAACTCAAAATTGAGCACTGATCTGATTGGAAGGCATCAATTCTACATATCTGCAATCTCAATGATGATTGAGTGAACTTCTTCTATGCTTAAAATTCATAACATAAGATGCTCATAACATACACAATACATCAAATTTAAGCATGAAAAGAACATGAATCAATAATCGAAGAGATACTACATAAATATACTTCATGATTATCTTCTTCAAGGAGTTGGTTGTAGTCGATCGTGATAGCTCTGATACCATGTTGAGATGTGGAGAGAGAAGATATGTAGAGACACGATAGGGAGAGAAGAGAAACCATATACACTCCCAAAGGCTACATCATATTGAATCACAATCTACATATATATAGGGGAGACCTAGTCTAGATAGGGTGAGCTACATATAGCTCCAATAATTTTCATCTAGCTTCTCAAGCCATAGACCTAATTAGTATAATTTCTTTCCCATATAAAGGCAATTAAAGAAGCAATTGCTATTTTTTTACCAATAAATCTTTTTCAAAAAATACAAAACATAAAAAAAAATCATGATTTCACAAACACAAAGTTCATCTCGTATGTTTACACGTATTTCAATTTTTGTGCATTTGAATGTATCCTAATTACAATATTTTTCATCACAAAAATAAACCAAATATTTTATGTTATATAAGCCATCTCTATTGAGCATAAATTTCTTTAATTTTTAATTTATCAGAAGTCCTTAATTTATGATTATTCATTAAATATCTTAACCTAGGTGTTAAATCAATTTTCTATATAATTTCACCATTATCTCAAATATTTTAAGAAAAATTAACTACGTTTTTAAACTAAAACTTCAAAAACTAACATTTTTACTCATACTTAATTAATTTTAAATTTTAACCTAATATATTTTTAAATTCTAGTTTGAATATAATTTTTTTCAAATTTTTTATACTATTCAAGTTATAATTCTAGTCTTTGAAATACAAAAATATTAGAAGAATCAGATCAAGACTACTCAATTAATTTGAAAAGAGCTGCTACTACTAAAGCTAATAAAAATCTAAATTTTAATGAAAAAATCAATTTAAAATCTAGCTCATCTTAAAAATTTATTATTATTTTGACTATTTAATAATAATAATAATAAATATTATATCTTAGCCATATTAATGGTATAAAATCTCATAATCATGGCTATTTGAGGATCTTGCGATATTGATAGATTAGCAAGGGCCTTTTCCTCTTTTCTCCCCTTCACTTAAGGTTTTCTTAATCTTAGGTCTTTTTTTTCCATATTTTTTCTTTATCTTCATATTTATTATCTCTTTGCATAAAAAAAGTTCAAATGTTTTTTAAATATTTGTGAACAAATAAAAGATATATTTAAAAGATTTTGGGTGGGAAAAAAGTCTTTGTAAATGGGTTATATTCTCAATAATTCATTAAATAATTTAAACAAATTTATCAGAATCTTCCTAACTAATGAAATGAATCAAGAAATCAAAATTTTGATTCAGAACTCTAATAATAAATCCCAAAAAAAATTAAACTACTTTATTTTAATCAAAGAAAATTTAGAAAAAATTTAATTAAGTTGTTAAAATTTGATTTTTTGTTCCAAAAAACACTTATTGACATAGTTTAGTCATTTTTCGAATAATAACAAGCAACGATTAAAGTTATTGATTTGAATTTAATATATTTTCTTGTTAAATATTTGGGTATGCTACATTTTCTTATTCTAAAGCCTTAGTATTTGCAACCTTGAAACTACTATCTCAATATCCTTCAGTCTTCTCTCCAACTATCTAATGCATAGAGTCAAGAGCTCCTCTCTACTCAACCCTTCTTGCCAAGGAAACACACTCCATGTAAGCAGCCACCTCCTCAAACAACATGATAGGATTCTCACCAAGGGGCATAAATCCTATCAATACACTATTTGTCATCTTGTCAACCCATAATGCATAGGATAACATCCGTGGGCACTTCTTCATCTTGCCTCTACATGACTTTACTAATGCCTTAATGATAGGTAGATGTCTCCTCTCACTCTCTCCATTACCTTCCAGATTGTAAGTTAAAGTTAATGCCACTTTTATTGCCAATTGTGAGAAGAACTCACGAGGCTTATTTGCATCTAGCTCCCTCTATCCAATTGTCAACACATCCATATTGGTAAAAAAATTACTTCAAAAAAATTTGACATACAATAATGGGTAGTCTTAGTGCTTAGAGCCCTTTCCTTCACTAGATTTGTCAGGCCAATCTGTACCATCTTATTGAACCAACAAAAGCACAATATAACTACATCCAATCAATGTTCATCAACATATGCAAGTGCTACAAAGGATAGAAAAATAATGTACCTAGTTCTTTAAAGGTGGCAAATACCATTACTCTTACTTAAATATACATATTTCCTCTATAGTAAACCATAGTCTTAGCACATTAATCAACTAAAAAAACATTGCATTAAAAGTAGCGTTAACATAGTCAAGAATAGACACAATATAATACATGTCAATAGTCGCCTTTCTACAAAGCAAAGCACGCTCACAAAGAGAGTAATATCTCCATTGACTTATATAAAACACCTCCCTTAATGTCAGGGCAATGGAACCCTTCATGTCAATGCAAACAAGCAAAAGATATTCATAATAAAAGTGAAAAGTTTACTTTGTAAGCTTCAATAGGTATGTCTTGTTGGATATCATTATATCTTCTCTTGAAGATTGAAGCTCTCCTCCTCCTCCTCCTCCTCCTCCTCCTCCTCCTCCTCCTCCTCCTCCTCCTCCTCCTCCTCCTCCTCCTCCTCCTACTACTACTACTACTACTACTACTACTACTACTACTACTACTACTACTGCTGCTGCTGCTGCTGCTGCTGCTGCTGCTGCTGCTGCTGCTGCTGCTGCTGCTATTGCTATTGCTACTGCTACTGCTACTGCTACTGCTACTGCTACTGCTACTGCTACTGCTACTGCTACTGCTACTGCTACTGCTACTGCTACTGCTACTGCTACTGCTACTGCTACTGCTACTTCTTCTTCTTTTTCTGTGTGTGTTTGTGCATGTGTATATGTGTGATTGTTTTGTTTAACTTATGCCTTCCCTCAAGGAGAAAGTAAAAAATAATGGGGGGGTAATTTCAAATTTCAATATTTGTGTAATAATTTTTTTATTAAGTCAATAAATTATACATTTATGCATATTTAAAGTTATGTTTATAAGGTCCTTTGTGAAAACAAGCGTCACCCACTTGTACACATGAATTTAAATGAAAGAATAAATGCATCTACTAATACGGTGTTAGAGCGTTTGGGGTCAAAAGTCTACCATGGGGGTAAGAGACAATAGGGTGAAGGGAGATTCATGGAGAGGAGTAGACGGAAGAGAAGGGGTTTAAAGAAATAGAAGATGTAGAAGAATACTCATAGAGGTGAAGCCTATTAAATTATTTTTGCATCTTGAGAAGATAAATCTCTTGTAGACCAAAAATATGCATAAAACAATAGCTTCCTCTCTACTACTTAGACCGCCAATCTGATGTCTCTATTGGCTCCGAAAGGCGGGTAAAATATCAGGATACTTGGACACCTGGTTAGAATTCTCCTAGATCACTCCTTCTTCTTCTCCTAGTTCGGAGTATTATTTGTTGCTTGTAAACTGCGATCACACGTCACGCGATATCACCAATCCTTAGTTTTGCATAAAATCCCCCAAAAATGGTTGAAAGCCACTTGCTTTTTTTAATATATCATCCTATTCTAGAAGTTTTCTACAGTTTTTGGATATTTACAATAAATAATATCTAAAAAAACAAAAATATGCTAAACTTGTCAAAAAATCTAGTATTTTTGAACCATCCACACTACGGACACTGACATCGATGACTAATATAGCATTGACTCTCTAGATCAATAAGAAAGAGGAATGACGATGCACTCTAGAGTTTTTCACACTGTGTCCGTGTAGCGCCATGATAACGGATCATGCCTTTGTGTGTCTACTCTTATTTTATTACATTGGAAACCCATTCTCAAATTTTGATGAGTTGGCCTCTCTCATGATCATTGAAGAGATAAACATGCAAAGTAAATCATCAACAAGAATGGGGAGAAGGTCCAAGCATTTTACTGAAATTCAAGAAGGGGATGTGGTGGTAGATCCTCTTTAAGGCGGCGTGGTATAGAACATGCTAGCAATAGACAACAAAATGTAAAAAACAACAATTTGGTGAAATAAAAATTTCAAGAGGCCATGGTAATTCTAGAGATTCGAGGAAACTCTCGATGAAGAGATGGATGGTAGAATAGAGGTTCTAGAAATTTTTGTATTATTTGTTAGTACTATGAAGGAACACGTCATATTAGAATCCATTGTTATGATGAGAAGGGTAACATTTGCAATGGTATATTGCAACAAGGAAATTATGCATTGTCTTAAGGATAGAATAATGATAAAAATGACCACTTTTTTCTCATACAACATATGATGAATACCATTATAGGAAAGGGGACATGTGATTATGCATAGTATATTGATTTAAATACATCTAATCATATGACTAGCCATGCTGAATGGTTTGGAGAGATGTAACTTTTATAGAGTCTAGGTTATGTAAAGATGGATCATGATTCATGCCACCTAATTTTACATATTAGAAAAGTTCATTTCTCCTTGCATGATTGTCAAATAAAGTGTTTATCGGACAAATTATATGTACTATCCATGATAAAGAATTTGGTGTATCTTCATTAAAAGCTAGAGTAAGAAGTATAGGTTAGATTTAATATGGACTATTTTGTAGAAGATTTTAGTAATAAGTATAGGCTTATTGAAAAAGAAAGTAGATTTTTCTAGATATTTATTTGGAATATTGGAATTCCTACTATAAATGCTCCTATGTATACTAAAGGAAAAGTTCTAGTTAAAGACATTGAAATATGGCATTAATGAATTGGACATACAAATTTGAGACCATTGGATTAATATTTCCTCCTGATAGTACACTAATTGTTTGAAGCAATAAAAAGCAACCCATGGTTAATTTATCAAGTACATAGGCTAAGTATAAAGATTCTCTTATAGAAGCATATAAGATGGTATGGATGAGAAGTTATAGGGTGATATTGGGTGTCCAGAGAGATGTTAGATTTTTCATTTATTGTGACAATATGAGCACTATGCTAGGTCAAGACACATTGAGATACACTATCATTTTGTGAGAGAGAATGACTAAGTGAGATTTACTTGGTGTATGCTAGTATACATGATTAGGTAGCCCATATTTTTACAAAGGCATTGGATGGAGCAAAGCTTTGAAGATTTTGAAGCTTACTTGGAGTCCTAGAGATGCACTTTACCTTGAGAAGGAGCATTGAGATAGCAAGCTCTATATGTGAAGACATTGATAATGGACCACCCAATTAGATAGATCCACATGACTACACTTAGCACATTAGTGGTCATTATGATTCTTCTCAATTATTCCCTCTTGGCAATGGTATGCATAAAAGTCCTCCAATAAAATATATAGTCAATACTAGCAAAACCATCTTAGTTTGTCAGTAGAATATAAGTTTAGATCGGCTAAAATTTTGTAAATAAGAGGATAAATAATATATGAAATCTAAGAAATTTAATGACTTTTCTTGATAAGGAAGTAATTTTAAGCAATTCATGAATAAGAAAGCCACTTAAAGTTATGTGGAGCCCCAAGAGGAACACCAAGAAAAAGGGAATTCTCTTGCAAGAAAATCTATCTTGTAACATCAACAAGCTTGTTTATCATGTTTCATATGATCACAATGAAGAAAAGAACACCAGGCACAACAAATCTTCATGCAGCATCATGTAGATCTCCCACGGTTTTAATAGAATCAACCATATTCTTCAATATCTTCACAAAATCCATCAATAGAAAAAAGAAAGCAAAGGAATACACCATCTTTGAATGGAAATACATCACATAGTATTCATCTTCAATATCTTCATAGTCTTCTCTCTCAATCTCTCATATACAATCACTCTGTTTTAGTAGAATTGGCTATCTCTGACTCTCTCTCTCTCTCTCCATCAATAATATATCATATCCTTACTACAATCTCTCAAAAAAATCACTCTCAATAATCCTCTTAGGTCGTGGATACCCCTCCCAAGAGGTATGTCTGATATGAAGAGTCACCTGAGCCACTACAGTGTCCTTTCATAGCTCACTACTGTCACTTCACTCTAGTCTTCTCTTGAGTCTTTAACAGCTACTTCTTCCACTTCCTTCAGCTCTTTTGCACTTGTATTCACCTCTTTCCAAGGCTAGAAAACTTTTCCAAAGTCACACATACATTCCACAGAACACTTACAGAAGCATACAGAACAGTCTACAGAACAGCTACAGTACAGAACAGAACAGAGACAGAATAGAAGCAGAAGCTCTACAGAAGACCTACAGAAGGTTACAGAAGGTTATCAAAACTTCATAACTCACTCTCAAATCATTCCAAACTCTCACAAACCATTCAATAAACTTTCACAATATCTCATTCTTCATCAATGAATACTTCATCCCTCCTTACAAAAGACAATCAGAACAAAACAGACCAAAACAGAACAAAACAGAAGGTATACAGAACCATTCAGAACCTATCAGAACATCACAGAACCATCAACAAACATCATGAACTTCCAAAACACAATCAATATCATCCAAAACACTCTCAATCCACTTCCTAATCAACCAATCATCCCATAAAATCAACCATTCAGCTCTCAAAAACAACAAAAATCAGCCAAAAAACAAGTCATTTCAACACTCAACATATCCCCACACTTAATAAGGAAGCGTCCTCGCGACCCAGGAAAAAGGGAATACAAGTTCAGGGAAAAGCTCAACTTTGATCTTCAATATCTTTTCACAAAGTATCCATCCAACACGACCCCAACTTATAACCTGTTTCTGATATAAAAATATAAAGAAAGGAAAACTCTTTTGAAATTAACACCTCTTATCAAACTAAAAATCACAACAAATTTGTAAAGGATATAAGAGTTTTCTTCTTATTCATCTGCATCAACTTCAATTCTGCAACCACGACCCCAGCACCACAATTCTCCAAAACGTAGCTCGTACACGAAATCCAATAGGAACCCACCACGGTCGTATTACATAAATAAACTCACAACACAAATACTAATACACAACACAACCATCTGAATGACTTCTTCAAAAAAGAGAGTTGTTCATTAAAAAGCTTCCACCATACATTGGAAAGGTATCAATGAAGATGATCCCTCTTAAAAGATTGATGTTGTCGGAATCGATCCATAGATAAGGATTCATCTACAAAGTTTTTAGGAGGATTTTGAAAAAATTGGAGATAGCACATCCTTTCCAACAGGACCAAGTATCTGCTAGGCAAACAGAGGGCATGAAAATACAGTATCTCCAGCTGCTGGGAATCAATGCTAACATTGACATTCATGCACAACTTTGGAATAGGCTTTGAATCAGTATGAGAGTGCCTATGCATATACGCCAGGTACCAAGCAAAGTGAGCAGTTAATCTCACTGAGGGATCTGCAGACTGTGAATATTGCTGGGCAAAATGAACATAGTTTTGATAAGCTTGACTAGAAGCTGTCCATTCTCTTGGAATTACTGGCCAATTAATCTGCGGTCCTGTAAGGCAATCATCCGAACTCCATCCCCTTCTTCTGGAAATCTGATTATCAAAACCGTCACAGTCACTAACCAACTGAGGTGGTTGAGATATGGAAGTGTTAGGAGAGGGTAGTGGAATAAGAGAAAGTGGATGTAGGGAAGGATAGGAAAAATCATAAAAGGAAGAAAAGGTTAAAGAAGGAGTGGCAGAAATTTGTAAGGAATCACTAAGGAACGGTGTTAACTGATAAATAGGAAATGTGGAGGGTACATTAATGAGGGGTGAAGGACAGGGTGGAGAAGGGGAAAATACCCTATCCTCAATAAAGGAACAGTAAGTGAAAATAGGAATTTGAGGGAAATTTGAAGGTTGGAAAAGAAGTGGTAAAATTACTGTGGAATTAGTTTGACAAAGGGAAAAATATATAGCATAGCGGTGAGCCAATTGTTGGTAATAGAGGAGGGTAGGAACAGAAGGTCCCAAGAGAGATCGTCTCTGATAGGCATCAAAGAAGGTAGCATCAAATGGATTATGTTTGGAAAGATAGGTTAAGAGATCCATCCTCAGTTGGTTAGTACTCTAGGCAAAGGTAGGAGCTGTGTTTTGTCTTTGATTGAGGACCACCGAATCAATCATGGGATGCCACGAATTATCCTGACAATCAGCTACTTTGGAGGAATAACTTTGAAACATATCAGCTATGCGCAACTCCAAATGATTGACATATAGAACAGCCTGTAAGACCACATCCCCCACATACCATGCCATATCTACTTCATCTGGGATTAACAAATCTCCTCGGAGATACATGTATGACATCAACATGGTATCTGGCGTGATAGAGTCTTCAAAGACCATTCTGACTACCTCTGTCAACAACTCAGCAGACCAAGCCCCACTCCAGCCATCCTCTGGAAAAGGTAAATCCATCGTGGAAAGCTTCATATAGAAAACCAACTTCTGTAAGTGGTAGTGGACAAAGAAGGAATGGTTTGGTAAAACATATTCCTGAAACTGCTCAAAGGTAGACCATAACAAGTCCATTCTGGACTGCAATCTTTCCACTTTATCTTGGAATAGAGGGCATAAAGTAGCCTGTCTCTGTAGGGCAGCCAAGTCCTGCTGTGAAAGAGAAGGAATCAATGGAACAGGAGGGCTTGGAGGAACAGAGCGGGACTTTGCAAGCTGATCTTGCAACTGCTGGATTTGGGAGGCTTGGTTGGCCACTGTGTCATTAGCCATCTGTAAAGCTGAAAGCTTGTCATTGAAAAGAACTTGAAATTCTTTCGCTTCGCTGGACATCCTCTCCTTCTCTGCTGAAAGGCTAGTAACCTGTGACTGAGCCTCGAATAACTGGGTCTTCAATGAAGAAATCTCATCGCTTTGGGTGGCAACCAGTTGAGTTTGCTGTTCCATTTGCTTAAATAAATCTGCTAGGGTATCCTTAGCAGAAGCTAACTCAGAGGTTGCCTTATGCAACTGGTCTTTGGACTGCATGAGCTCCTCATAGAAAGACGCGTACAGCTGTTGAACACAGGCTGTCACTGACAACTCAATGGAACTTTGAATATCCTTGCAGAGGAAAGGAATGGCATCTCCTGAAACGAGACTGTTCAGGGAAGGAACTGAGATCTCCAAGGATCCTTCTCGATGTGCTCTGAACAGGTTATTGCAAGTGAGATACCCAAGGAGGTCACTGCCAGAAGTAGCAGGGATAGGCACTGAGGGAAGTATAGCAGGGGCTTTATCCGCTACCCTCTTCAAGCGTTTGCGTTGTATGACCAGGGGAGGCGGAGAATCATCATCCTCAATGTCAATGGGTGCTGACTCTTCTGAAGGTGGAGGAGGAGGTACTGGATCTGATGGAGGAGGTGGAGGCACAGTCTTCTGTAAACCTGAATAGGTCAAGAAGGCAGACAAATATGATCCATAGGTAACATTGGTAACATTACCCCTCGTGACTTTAACAAAATGCTGATCCATTTTAGTAAGGAGGTAAGTGCTCCAATCAATAGCAACTCCTTTCAGCACCATCCTGGAAGTTGTGAAAAGCTCTTTGGACAAATAGTGGGATGGCGTTTTGGCAGGCATGAACCTGTCCTGAAGGAACTGACACATCGTCTTCCATACGGGATCAGTAATCATAGAAAAAGAAACTCCTGAAGAGTTTATCACTTTCTTAACATCAAGGACTTCCCTTGTCTGCTTCTGCAACAGCTTGAGAATCTCTTCATTAGAGAAGAGCTGGCGAGTGGTCACAAAAGGTTCTCCTTTGAAGGGTAAAGATAGAGCCTTCCCTAAGCCGTGAGATGTCAAAGTCATAGACATTCCTTGGACTACGCCTGTCTTCTTGCTGTAAGAGGCCAGGAACTCATCACATAATGACGGATCCTCTGGAAGTAATGGAAAAGGAGTGACCACAAAAGCAGCAAGTCCCGCCTTCGTGAGGGGCTCAAAAGTAAGTAGGGACGAGTAATCCCGACTAACTAGTGGGACGTACTGGATAGGGGGAGGAGCATGAGAAGGCGCCATTCAGATGGTTACACACACACCACAAACACAGACAATCAAGGAGAATGCCTGCAGAGCAACATACAAAAACCAAGGATAAGAGAATTACCAAATAAGACGTGACACGACCTAGTAACCCCAAGCAAACCACATCCTAGAAAAAATTTGACATGACCTTGAGACAAATGTGACCGAAAGCTTCATGCGATGCATTAGACAAACACCCTGAACCCCGTATTAGGCAATAAAAGAAAAAAAATTGCATACCGTACCCGTAACCGTAACAAAGACATGAAACCAAAACCCTACCATATCCGACACATATCAAAACTATATCTGTGATAGAACCAAGACTGGACCATGGAAAATAACACTAATGACTGCGCATACCCATCCCTCGAAACGCTTCATTAAAAAGGGAATTAAGTGCAGTGAGGGGGGAATTAATTTAATGAAGGGTTGATTTTAATCATTTATTAAAAATGGGTGAATTTTTATTAGGTGATAAACCTTAACAAGAAAACGGCGGTTCCTTATTAGTTATTCAATTACCAATTAGTAGGTTAAGCGGTGCAGTTATTCGATTCCCGGACTTCGATTCCCGACTGGGTCTCTAAATGCAATTCATTGATTACAAATTAAGGTGATGTGGAGCGCTTTTTTGCCAGCACGTGCACATGTGACGGCTGGTTCATTTTAATTAAAAATTTAAAGTGCCTCTTTAGCGCACGTAGCGCGTGCTAAGTGAACGGCTGGTTCATTTTAATTAAAAAAGTATGTGTGTTTTAGCGCGAATGCGCGTGGAAACTGTGGGTGAATTAAAGGGTTCATTTTAACAATTAATTTGCGATTAAGGGGGAAAATAAAAATAAAACACATAAAATAAATACCTGGAAGGGGTGTGTATGTAATGCAGAAATGCGCACGGAAGAGTCCACCAAAAGAAGGGAATCCAGTAAAGGAAAAGTAAAGATAACTGATGAAACAACAATGACAACACCTTAGCAGATGTGTTAAGTTGGTTTTTTTTCTTGTTTGTGGGTTTTTTTATTTTTATTTTTATTTTTATTTTTATTTTTTATTATATTTTTTTTAATTTTTATTGTGGTAAGTTGGGATTATTTAGGGTTGAATAAATGGAAAATGAGCAAGGGAGGTGAGGGGAATTTTTTAGAAATTTTTTAGAAATTTTTTAGAATTTTAAAATGAATTTTCTACATGTATTGGCAATTTGGGGGTTAAATGAGGAAATATTTAATTTCCAGAAATTTTAGGGTAGGCAATTTCCAACGGACAAATTCCCAAAAATTGGCAAAAGGCAAAATGAATTTTTAGAAAATTTTCTAAAATTTTTTATGGAAAAATTAATGTAGTGATTAATTAAGTCACCTAAATCACATTAATCAGATAAGTCAGTTAGGCATAAGTCAATTAAGTCTGGTTAGTGGGGTAAGTCATGTTAGTCTAACTAAGTCAAGTCAGGTTAGTCGAAGTTGCTTAGGTTAGTCAACTAGGCTAGGTTAGCTAACTAAGTTAGGTTAGTCAACTAAGGTAAGTTAACTAGGTTGGGGTTAGTCAACTAGGTTAAGTTGGGGTTAGGTTAACTAGGTTAAGTTGGAATTAGGTGAACTAGGTTGACTATGGTTAGGTTAAAACTAACCTAGCTAGGGTTAAGTTAGGGTTAGGGGTGGGGGTTAGATTAGTTAACCTAACTCAGATTAAGTTAGGGTGAGGTTACTTAATTAGGGGTTAGATTAACTAAATTAGGGGTTAGTTAACTAAATTAAAGGTTAGTTAACTAACCTAATGAGGGTTAGAGAGGGGGAGGAGGAGAAGGTCGTGGTGGCAAATTCGGCGGCGGCGAGTCGGTCCTGTGGCGGCGCGCGTCTGGTGCGGCTTGGACGGCGGCGACGAGAGGCGGATGATGGGCAGCCAGGGCAGGGGATGGGGGAGGGAGAGAATGGGGAGGGAGAGGCGGGGGGAGAGGCGGGGGGAGAGGTGGGCGGAGAGGTGCAGGAGCACGGCGGGAGGGCTGGCGGCAGACGGGGGGGCTGGGGGAAGGCGCTGGAGGGAAGGGGAGAAGCAGGCTGCGGGCGGGGGGACGCTGGGGGAGGGAGAAGACGAAGATGGCGGGGGGCGGGGGGGAGGAAACGCCGCCGGGGGGGGGGGGGGGGGGGGGTAGGGAAGGAAACGGCGGAGGCGAAGGGAGGCGCTAGGGGGGGTAGGGAAGAAGAAGGCGAGGAGGCGAAATGCGGGGGGGGTGCTGGGGCAGAGATGGCCGGGAGCAGGAGTGGCGGCGGGGGGAGCAGCACGCAGGAGGAGAGAGAGAAAGAAAGGGAGAAGGGCGGTTGGGGGGAAGGGGTGGGTAGTTGGGGGGAAGGGGTGGGGGGCCCATGGGGGGGGCCATGGGTGGGCAGGTGGGGGGAAGGGATGGGGGGCAAGGGCGCATACCCCCGTCTCGCGCGCGTGCGCGGGGCGGGGTAAAAAGATTTGCCGTGATGGGATTGAAATGGCGCGGGGAAGACGGTACGGGTTACGCGGACACGACCGGGGCGCGTGGAGACTCGTAAAATCCAAAACGCGCGTTCATGCGCAAAACGGGCGCGAGAAAAAACGTAAAAAGAAAGAAAAATTAATAACTCCCAATCCGGACGTCAAAACGAAATAGCGTAAAAACAAAAAGTGGGCAGGACGACAGGGGGAAAACAAGGAAAATACGGGACGGGGGTTCCGGGAGGGGTAAAGGGCGTTCACGTGCAAAAAACACAAAAAACGAACCAAAAACGCAATTTAAAAAATTAATATCGAAAGATCCGTGCTTCGGAATGAAGTGCAAAAAAAAGGAAAACTATGCAGAAAGATGTGCCCGACAATCCTATCACATCAAAACATAATTCCGACTGAGATAAGACGCGTTCACATGGGAAAAACCCAAAAAAAAAACCCGAAAATGGGATCAGAAATTAATATCGGACAAACCGTTCACCGGAATGACATGCAGTAAGAAGGAAAAATGTCCGCAGGAAGGGGTGGCACAGGGTTATCACGTTAAACCGCAGTTCCGGTGGAAGGAGGAGGGGTTCACATGTGAAAAACACCAAAAATACTCCCAAAAACACATGTAAAAATTAATAATAAAAAATCCAGAAGTCGAAATAGGGTGGAAGAAAAAGGAAAAAGGTGGGGGGAGGCACAGGGACACGGCTGTCAAATCAAATTGGAATTTCGATGCAAATAGGGCAGGTTCACATGGAAAAATATCAAAAATACACACGAAAAAGTCTTAAAAAACTGAAAAATTAATATTGGAGAAACCGTGTATCAAAATGACTCGGAGTAAAAAGGGAAAATGTTAGGGGAAAAGTGGTTGTCAAGGCTATGATGTCAGATCACGGTTCCGAAGCAAGAAAAACGCGTTCACATGGAAAACCGGCTAAATTGCGCAAAATGCTTCAAAAATTAATAACACAAAAACCGTGCACCGGAATAGGGGTAGCTAAAAAGGAAAAATGGCCAGTTCAACGGGGGGAACAGGGCTATAAGGTTGGATTGGGATTTTGGTGAACATAGGGTGCATTCACATAGTAGGACCGCAAAATCAGGGAATGAAGGAAAACTGCAGGGAAACAGCCCCAAGGGTGGGTGGAACATAACCAGAAGGGTGGAAAGGGATCCCATTAGGGTAAAAGCAAGTCATGGCATACATGCATGAGCAAGATAAGGCATATGCAGAGGGGTATGCAACATAGACGCGTAGGGACGCGTCCCCACACTTAAGACCTTAACGGATAGGGTTAACCGAGCAACAGGGACCTAGGACCACGCCATAGACCATCAATTAACGTCCCCACACTTAAAACATGACCATCACTAAGAAGCAGAAGTTGTAGGGTTAGAAAAACTTGGCCCGTTTCGTCAAGAATCAAGGTTGAGTGTCGATGGCACGTCCAATGTTGTTGTCGGTGCTGGAGGGACCAAGGCATCTTCTCGGCACACGACCGTCATGGCAGGGACCACGCGGCAGCACCCAGGGAGGTAGCTGATGGAAGGAATCGCAGGAAATTCGTCGATGATAAGGGATACTACACTCAACTCACAATCACTCAATTGGAATGAAAGAACAGTCACTCGCCCCATGACTAATATCACTTGAGGAAGAATGATTAAACCCATATCGCATACCCGGTTGAGGAATCATCAAGGGAGAAATGGTGCAAAGAGAGTATGCCAGGGTGCACAGTTGATGGTGCATTAGTGCGTCTAACCCGTCTGGCATAGGTGCAAGAAGAAAGGCAAGGGAGCCTTACAGTGCAGTGTACAGAATAGGGTGATGTGTCTTGTGATGACAGCAAAAACCCATCTCGTGGGTGCATAGGGAAACGGGAACATACCTGACTCCAAGTGTCGTAACGTCCCTCAATCTCATCTCTCGGTAAATGATTGAAGAAACTCCAGTCACACTCAACCCACCCTCTGTCTCACGCTCTGTGGATAGATACAGGAGGGCAGCCTTTTCCTGAAAACCAATGGATGTAATCCTCACAGTCACTTGTGCAAAGGGTGTATGCCTTGTGCACATTTGATGGTGCAACTGTGCATCTCGCCCTGTGCCGGCATACGGTGCGAGAAGGAAGGCAAGGGAGCCTTATGGTGCAGTGCACAGGGACAAATCGTGCTTTGTGCTTTGAGAGGCCCATCCCGTGCGTGCAACTCTTCATTCACACTTCTCACCTCTCATTCGATTTGAAGGAAAAAGACTGGTCTCTCGCCCCACCCCCTGTCTCACTCGTTGTTGATAGATACAGAGGGCAACCATACTCACTTCCCCATCCGGTTAGGATGAAAGCTCAAATCACTCGATTGTTTGTCGATGAAGATCGCGTCATCAGTTGTTGAAGAGGCGTACCCCGGGAGGTAGCCATCAAATCGAACATTGTGTTGGATAGGAATATGTCGTCCGCTAGAGGACAGGTAGTCACTTTGCAGAAAGACCCAGGACACAGCGTACCAAGGGAGGCAGCTTCGGAATTGGATCCTAGGGATATCAATTAATGAATCCACTTTCTGGACTGTTGGGTGTTACCACCTTTTCCACAGCCAGCTTCTCGCCCAAGGGTGTTTATCACCTTTTCTTGGAACGAGGCCTGCTATGACAGGGAATCGCTTCCTTTTCTCTCATAACAGATTTGTTTGTTTGTTTTTTTTTCTTTCTTCGTTGGTTTTCTTTTTTTATTTTTCTTATTTTCCCCTATTCCCGAGGGTGTTTCCACCTTTTCTCGAAGAAGAGGTCGGCATGACAGGGACCTTAGTCCTTTTCTCCCATGACCGATATGTTTTTTTTTTCTTTTCAATATTGAGCAAGGGAATGGTAGAAAGACCATTTGTCAGAACCCACCTCGCCACTGTCGCTGGTGGAAAATAGAGGATAAGAAATCAAGGCTGGAAGGGGGTTTTGAGGGGACAGAGGGTTGCGTCCACTTCAGTAGGAGTGATTGAAGAACGGCTATCAGAAGTAGCATCATAACAAGTACAGTGCCGCGCCAACGAGGGAAAAGATCAAGTGACCATAATTGTCAAGATCCCCAAGGAGGGAAGTACTTCTTCAGGCGATATCCATTGATCAGAAAGGGATCATCAGAGGCATCAACGGTCTGCACTTGGACAGAACCATTAGGGTTGACTGCAAGTACCTTATAGGGGCCCATCCACCGCTGTTGGAGCTTGCCAGGAAACTTGCCAAAGCGTGAATCATAGGCTAGGACCAAATCACCTTCTTTGAACTCCTTGTGCTTGATGAAGCTATCATGGTAAGCCTTGCGTCGAGCTTGCGTGGCTTCCATGCACTGTAGAGCCATCCTACGAATTTTGTCCAAACATTCCAAATGCAGGAGACGGCGTTGCAGTGAATCATCGTGCCCCAAACGCTCTTTGATAGCCACTCTCAAAGAGGGTAGTTCCAATTCAATAGGGAAAACAGCTTCTGTACCATACACCAGCTGGAAGGGTGTTTGTCCTGTTGCTGCTTTATGGGAGGTTCTGTACGCCCAGAGGGCCTCTGTAAGTCGATCATCCCAATCACGATGATGTGCGGCGATTGTTCTTGTCAGGATCGAGCAAAGGATGCGATTGGTGACTTCGACTTGGCCGTTGGCTCTGGGGTAATAAGGAGTGGACTTGCGATGGCGGATCTTATACAACTCTGTCAACTCTTCCATGACTTTATTAAGGAAATGAGTGCCTCTATCACTTACCAGCTCTAAGGGACTGCCAAAACGGGTGATGATATTCTCATACATGAACAGGGCCACACTGTTACCATCGTCCCGCTTTAGGGCTTTAGCTTCACACCACTTTGTGACATAATCCGTACATACGAGGATGTATCGGTTCTGTTTCCTTCTGGTGGGAGGGTCAATTGGACCTACGAAGTCAATGCCCCACTTCTCAAACGGCTTCAAAGGAAGGATAGGTTGCAGTGGCATGGCACTTGTCTTGGTGGGTTTCCCCATTCTTTGACAAGCATCACATCTTTTACAGTAATCATAGGAATCTTTGTGGATGGTAGGCCACCAATATCCCGCTAGCAGAGCCTTCCGGGCTGTAGCTTCTCCTGCAAAGTGACCTCCACATGGCTCGTTGTGGCAAGCCTTCAGAACAATCCCAATCTCTTCTCCTGCAACACATCTTCTGAGCACTTCATCTTTGCCTTTCTTGTACAATGCACCGCCTAGCAGGGTGTATGGGGCTGATTCTAGCATGAGCTTCTTCCTTTCCCGACTAGAAATACCAGGAGGGTACTGTTGGGCTGCCAGCAGATTGGCAATGTCTGCATACCAGGGAGTTACAGTTTCTACCAAGAATAGGGAAGCATCAGGGAGGTCTGGATCATCTCGTTCCTCATCTGCAGTTTGCGGGATACGCGACAGATGATCAGCCAGAACATGGGAACGACCAGGCTTAGTAATCACCTCAAAGTCGAACTCCTGGAATAAAAGGAGCCATCTCATCATTCGTCCTTTCACATCTGCTTTGTTCATCAAGAAGGACAGGGCTCATGATCCACATAAAATTTAAAGTGGGTAGATAGGAGGTAATGGCGAAACTTCTCCAGGGCAAACACCATTGCCAAGCACTCCAGCTCGGTCACTGTATAGTTCCGTTCCCTATCAGTGACTTTTCGGCTTGCGTAATAGATCGGTTGATCCAACTTCGAGGAGCCCTTCTGGCAGAGGACAGCACCTAAGCCTTCAATTGATGCATCAGTGTGTACATGGAACTCTTTCATCCAATCAGGAGGTTGCAGAATGGGTGCCTCAATCAGACACTGCTTCAGAGTATGAAAGGCTTTGTCACATTCTTCTGTCCAAGTAAACTCTGCATCTTTCCTCAGGAGCTTGTGCAAGGAAGTTGCCTTTGTTGCAAAGTGAGCTATGAACCTTCTATAGTAACCCACATGGCCTAGGAATCCCCTCAACTGTTTGAGGTTGGTGGGTGCTGCCAGAGCTGCAATCTTTTCAATCTTTGCAGGGTCTGTTGATATCCCTTGTGCAGAGACAATGTGGCCCAACAGAACTCCAGAAGAGACCCCAAAGATGCATTTGTCGGGGTTGAGGGAAATCCCATACTCCTGGCATCGATCAAAGCATTGTTCCAGATGTTCCCAGTGTTCACGGATCAAGCTATAGACACAGAAGTCATCTAAATATACCTCAATAAAGTCGTGCAGATGATTTTGAAATGCGGCCATCATGACTCGTTGGAAAGTAGCAGGGGCATTGCAGAGCCCAAATGGCATCACTCGGTAAGCGTAGGTCCCCCATTCTGTGGTGAAGGTTGTTTTGGATTGGTCTTCTTCTGCAATTTGGACTTGATTGTATCCACTGAATCCATCCAAAAGAGAATAAAGTTCATGTCCTGCCACTGTGTCCAACAGTTGATCTGTGAAAGGGATAGGAAAGTGATCTTTCTTTGTCTTGGAATTAAGCTTTCGGAAATCCACACATATTCGCAATTTGCCATTCTTCTTGGGTACAACCACGATGGGTGAAACCCATTCACTATTTGCCACTGGATAGATGAACTCGACTTCCAGAAGCTTCAGCAGCTCTGCTTTCACCAATGTGGAATAATTCGGGTTCATTCGCCTCTGTCGTTGCCGTACTGGCTTGGCATCAGGCTCCAAGTCAATATGATGTTGACATATTGTGGGATCAATCCCCTTTAGGTCTTTGTAAGACCATGCAAACACATCCAAATTTTCTTTCAACAAGTTGTACAAGGTTAACAACTCCTTTCTGGGAGACTGCTACCCACCTTCAAGTGGCGTTCAGTGCCTTCTGAATCCACAAAGGTTAACTGCCTTTCACCTTCTACTTCCCGGATGAAGGTCCCGCGGACTGCTTCTGGGTAGAGATCCGACTCCTTCAAGGGAGTGGTGTCCTCTTCTGATGTCCCACTAGAACCCACTTCTTCTTTTGGTGGAGACTTAGGTTGCTCCTTAAGATGTTGGAATGGGATAAGAGCCGTTTCGGGTTTGGTTTCAAAATTAATTACCTCTTGGCTTGAAGACTCCTCTTCTGATGATACATCCAGGAACGTCACATAACAGGGACCCTCTGATGCCTGTTGGGTTTGTGGGACTGGTGTTTGTTGGCACGGTGCATCATCATCATCTTTCTTTGGCAAGGATAGGTTAGGACGGCAGGAGCCACTGCTGAAAGACGGCTTGTTCTTCTTAATCCATCTTTTATAAAGGTTTTGCATATGAGAAGATCCATTTACCAGACCAAATGGTACCATCACCATTCTGTCCCATAGCATGAGGTCATCGGCTTCTGATGCTTCTGGAACTTCTTCCTCAAATGTATCCTCTTCAGGTGAGATAGACTCTTCCATTTCACTTTCATAATCTTCTTCGTCCATATCATATCCATCCTCTTCTGTCTCTGTCTCTGCTTCTGCTTCTACTTCTGCTTCTGCTTCTGCTTCTGCTTCTGCCTCTGTAGGAGCTTTGTAACAGAAGAACAGATTCTCTGGTTCCTCTCCTGTCTCTGTCTCTGCTTCTGCTTCTGCTGTGGCCATGTAACAGGGAGAGCAGTACATCCATGCTTCTATCTCACTGTCAGAAGTGATTTCAGAAGGCATTCCTGATTCAGGCAGGAAGTATTCACCCATTGATAATGGCTTTGCATCTTTTGGAAGTCGGCTTACAGTATCCACTGTTAAGGAATGTGTCACTGTTTTCCTGGGAAGGATCTGTTTGACAGCATCTTCGTTTGCTGATGTTCCATCTATAGCCTCATTAGGGGAGTCAGAAGATAATTCCAAGGAGGTGGATCCATGTCCTTTTTGAGAACCATACAGTTTCAGCACCACTTTATTGGGTCCTCTACCCAAGGTCAAAGTTCCTTTAAACCAATCCGTCCTTGCTCTGGCTTCAAAAAGCCATGGTCTACCCAGTAACAGAGGATAGGATGTACCATAAGAGTTTGGCTTCACCACCAAATAGGTCAACCAATAATCTTTTCCAGCCACTGTAGACTTCACATAGGGAAGAATGCCCAAAGGCTTGATTCTACTCTGATCCGCCAGTCTGATAAGCCATTGGGTTGGTTGCACACCTTGTAAGCCTAGATCCTTCATTGTAACATCCGTCATAATGTTTACTGATGAACCTCCATCAATCAGTGCATTTGCAATGAAGCAGCCTTCTATCCACACACCAGTCTTTGGAGTACCCGGATCTAGAAAAGCATTAGCCACATCCAGTTCTTTTACAGGCTCTGGAGCCTTGTTGGACTTTTTCACTATTGAGGGAGCAATCCTTAAACCACGTCTTTTTGTCAGTATACTTTTGAATCTTTTTCGGCAACTGGGAGACAACAACAATAATTGTCAGAATGTGAGGTTTGGTCTAAAGGTATCTAGATCTCTGACCAGATCATATTCCTTAATAGGATCCACTAGCTTCTCCAACCGATTAGGGAATGGGGCAACTCCCATTTTCATTTTCCCTCTTTCTTCCATCAGAGGAATTACAGGAACTTCTTCTGCCACTTGTGGCACTTCCTCCTCTTCTGTATCCTGGACCTCTGGTCCTGTCTTTGTAACTGTCTCTGTAACTCTCTGTGGCACTGTAGGGCTCTGTACGGCACTATTAGGCTCTGTTCTGTTCTGTTCTTCTGGTGGAAGACTGAACTTCACTGTTCTGGCAGGAGGGTTATTTTCTTTCTGGGTAGGTAATTCCTTCTGCTTTGCACGCGTGATGGCAGCAACTTCCAATTCCACCAAATCGGAGGTAGGCTCTTGGGCCTTGGCTGGACTATCAGTAGCACTGTTTTTTACTGGGGCTGGACTTGGACAGTCTTTTGCAGTGTGGCCTTCTCCTTTGCATCGACTGCATAAGGGCTTGTAATCCACTGACCTTCGAGGATTTGGACAATTTGGTGAAATGTGTCCCTTTTCTCCGCATCTGTAACATTCCACTTCTGATCTCTGACCACCGCCAGACTGTCTTCCTCTGTAACTTTGGGAAGGAAATCTTCTGGGTCCGAAATTAGGACCAAACTCTCTAGGCTTGGGTCCAATATCTTGTGTTGTCATTTTGGATTCCAGCAAGTTGAATCTTGCGTCTTCTTCCTTCCTTCTCCTATCATGCATCTCCTTCAGAGAGCAAATGTCCTCTGTATGATTCTTCCGCAAACAGTAGGAACAGAAGGCTCCAGGGATGGTTGGTTTTCGTGTACATTCAATGGCTAAATGGCCTGCTTGATGACACTTACCACACCAAGTATTTGACCGCATCACATCTCTTCCTGCTCCCGCAACATTGGATATGCTTGCGGTATTCACTTTCAACGTCTGTAGTTGCTCTGTAATCACATCCATCAACTCCTTTTTTATGTTTGCAACTGAGTTAGATAAATAATCCTTCAAGCTTTCTCCTCCGGACGTACTGGCAGGAGGGTTTTGAGGAGTCTCTGTAATCACTGCATAAACGGGTTGGGCTGGTATAGAGGGGTCTCTGTTCTGGTTCTGATTCAGTGCTCCTGTTTGAACTGTTGGCTGTTGGCTCCAGTTGGTAGGGTTCCATTGTTGCTGCTGATTTGATAATGAAGAAATTGGTTGGGACCATTG
Organism: Lygodium microphyllum; assembly: GCF_053477565.2. Classification (NCBI taxonomy): domain Eukaryota; kingdom Viridiplantae; phylum Streptophyta; class Polypodiopsida; order Schizaeales; family Lygodiaceae; genus Lygodium; species Lygodium microphyllum. Next base: position 175,787,396 of record NC_141136.1, read on the forward strand.
TTGTTGTGGTTGAACCATCATTTGAGGCATGGATTGTGGCCACCGTGGATTTGGTGCACTGTACTGTGATACCGAGGGCATCTGTTGGTAGGGGTAGGGAATAGTCCCTAGGACTGCATTTGGTGGGTACATCATTCCTGGCACCAGAGAAGGTAGGACTCCTCTTCCTGTATTCATTGCTAGTCTAGCTTCCACTTCATCGTACAGTCTTGCACCTTCTGTTGCAGCTTGTAGTGTGGCTGGTCTTTGCAGCTCCACAAACTTACGGACTTCTGGTTGTAATCCTCTGAGAAACACCCCCTTCTAAATGCCATCATCTAGATTATGGTTAGTCCATCTCTTCAGGATGGATTCCATTCGTGAGACATATGCTTCTACTCTTTCTCCAGAGGTTTGATTTAGGTTCATAAATTCCTCTCTCATCCGCTCTTCAAAACCTTCACGCCTGAATTTAGCGAGGAAGGCCAACTTTAGGTCGTCCCATGTGCCAAAAGTTCCTGCTGCTTGTCTCTCATACCACTGAAACGCCGCGCCCTTGAAAGTGGCGAGGAATATTGCTAACCAATGCTCAGGGGTTCTGGCATTGTTAGCCACACACGCTACCATAAACTCTGCTACATGAAGATCAGGGTCTTCATTGTACTCTCCCTTAAAAATTGGCAATGGGACTACATTCGCTGGTCTATCATCAATATTTCCAGGACGGATCTGGCTTGGAAGTGGACCTCCAGCAGGAGGAGGAAGGGCTTGATGTGCTATTGGGACTTCTGTAAAGAGTTTCGCAAGGGCGTCAAAGGCGGCTTCTGCTGCGAGCTCGCTCTCGGCTCTGATTCTTGCTTTCTCTCTTCTCACGTACCTCTGGACTCGTTCTAACGCTTGCCTCTTTATTGCGTCATTCATCAGGGGGTTGACTCCACTATGTTGTTAGTGCTCCACAGAGGGTTAACAGAAGGCTTCAGTCTCTGGAGGACTCTCTGGCCAACATTTCTTCTACTTCTTTCTTTTCAACGTCCCTGAATTCTGCTTTCATGCCACTGCACAAAGGAAGGTATTCGGTTCTGAAGGTGTCAAAATGCATACGTCTGAGCATGGTGGTGGTGCCATCATCATAGTAATGCCAGCTTCTGATGGTTTCAATAGTGTATGTTGTGAAAAACACTTTGTCTACCAACTTCCAGTGGGTTGCTAATTGAACAAACAGAAGATTATCAGTACACCAAGCATCCCATGTATCTTGCTGCTGAGCGTCCAGGAACAAATTCCAACTTTTTTCCTTCTTGTCTTTGTGAACCTCTACAGACCAAGACTCCTAAAGCTTCTTCACAATCTCCCACTTGATGTTGTCTGGAAACTTCTCAATGAATGCCAAATCTTCCATGGATGGTCATTCTCTCTATTTCTGCTCTTTAGTTTATTCCCAAACAGTTTGCCACCAAGATGCAAGTTTCTGCTGCTTCAATAGGAAGAGGAAACTGTCCACCACATAGAGCATGCATCATGATGGTGATGTGTTTCCGCCATTGTGGGATGAACTTTTTGTGGAAAGTGGCTTTGATTATGAGAAATTCCAACTCTTCAGTGGAAGAAGGAATTTTACAAACATCCATTGAATTCTTCTCTTCTTGGCAATGCCATTTCCTTCATTTTCAGCCTCTTCTGGTGCTTGTTGATGGCAAGGTTCCCCGGCTGCACACCAAAAACATGGAGCCCCAAGAGGAACAACAAGAAAAAGGGAATTCTCTTGCGAGAAAATCTATCTTGTAACATCAACAAGCTTGTTTATCATGTTTCATATGATCACAATGAAGAAAAGAACACCAGGCACAACAAATCTTCATGCAGCATCATGTAGATCTCCCACGGTTTTAATAGAATCAACCATATTCTTCAATATCTTCACAAAATCCATCAATAGAACAAAGAAAGCAAAGGAATACACCATCTTTGAATGGAAATACATCACATAGTATTCATCTTCAATATCTTCATAGTCTTCTCTCTCAATCTCTCATATACAATCACTCTGTTTTAGTAGAATTGGCTATCTCTGACTCTCTCTCTCTCTCTCCATCAATAATACATCATATCCTTACTACAATATCTCAAAAAAATCACTCCCAATAATCCTCTTAGGTCGTGGATACCCCTCCCAAGAGGTATGTCTGATATGAAGAGTCACCTGAGCCACTACAGTGTCCTTTCATAGCTCACTACTGTCACTTCACTCTAGTCTTCTCTTGAGTCTTTAACAGCTACTTCTTCCACTTCCTTCAGCTCTTTTGCACTTGTATTCACCTCTTTCCAAGGCTAGAAAACTTTCCCAAAGTCACACATACATTCCACAGAACACTTACAGAAGCATACAGAACAGTCTACAGAACAGCTACAGTACAGAACAGAACAGAGACAGAACAGAAGCAGAAGCTCTACAGAAGACCTACAGAAGGTTATCAAAACTTAATAACTCACTCTCAAATCATTTCAAACTCTCACAAACCATTCAATAAACTTTCACAATATCTCATTCTTCATCAATGAATACTTCATCCCTCCTTACAGAAGACAATCAGAACAAAACAGACCAAAACAGAACAAAACAGAAGGTATACAGAACCATTCAGAACCTATCAGAACATCACAGAACCATCAACAAACATCATGAACTTCCAAAACACAATCAATATCATCCAAAACACTCTCAATCCACTTCCTAATCAACCAATCATCCCATAAAATCAACCATTCAGCTCTCAAAAACAACAAAAATCAGCCAAAAAACAAGTCATTTCAACACTCAACATTATGAGGGTAAAAAAAAAGAGAGAAAGCTGTAGTGATGTCTTGCTTTGTTATTTTGTGCAAGAGAACTTCCGTATAATGTTTTCCTTAGCTTACTAGATTGGCTCATAGTGTAGCCTACCCTTGAGAAAGCACATGTTTTGCTTGATGGACTTGATTTTTATACCTTTATAACACCAGTATTTTTAGGCACAATAGTGGATACAATATATGAGTTGGTATCGAATGTCTACCAATTATTGCATGCATGTTGACCACATCGAGAAACTTGAGTATAAATTCTAGAGAATTTGTTGGGCTGAGGGGCTCAATATTAACTAGTGTTTTACTTTCTACCTAGGTTATCTAGAATTTGTTGAGTTTCATGAGGGCAAGGAGATGACTTGAGCCTAATGGTTATATCATAGGATTATCTGAGTCATACGACCAAGCTATATTATGTTTGCACATAGATCCTATTCTTTCGATTATCAAGCAAAGGGATTTCTCGATCTCCACCAAGTATCTAGCCTTAGATATTATGGTGAGCCACCCAAATTTGAGGGTTTAAAAAAAGAAGAAGTATAGTGGTTGATTTTTATATCAAATGATTTGAAGTAAAAAAAAGCATTGTATATAAATATAGAAGTAATACAATTGGATTCTTTTGCTTTCATTAACTTATTTATTATGTTAAATTAATCTACCTTGTCGTATGTAGATTCCAAATAAATCTTGGCAAGACTTCTTGATCTTTTACATAATGTATGAATTCGCTATGTAGTCACTCGATTATGCTTGGTGAGAAGATTTCATGAAGACCTAGGATACTATCAAGAAAAACCTTCGACTTGTCATGGCAACTATTTCTTTATTGATACTAAAAGATTAGCCTAACCTCAAAAGAATTGAGTGGATGGAAGAATGCAAGCATGCTAGGATATTTTTATTTCAAGAGCCATGTTTAAAAGCTATCACAATTGTGAATGAGAAAAGTATCCATCCAAATCAATATATCTATGATTGGATCAACAATGTTCTACCTCCAAATAGAATAGCTCAACTTTTTATCAACTTTTTATAGTCCATAAAAACCCATATATACACAAAGAGATACATGTATCCAAGTTCCATGACTAAAAGTTTTTTTCATATGTATCAAAAATATATTTTAAAAAAAGCTAGATATTGTACATATTGAGGCAATAAAACTTAAGCTTTTGATGATGTGAAAATATATTATCTTGAATGATCTTATCTAAGATTATCCTACATCTTTCAAGTATCACTGCCACCAAATTTTATAGCAGTGTGACTGATCAATAAGAAAAGTAATTTATATTAAAGCATGTTAAACCACCTAAGCTTAATGGAAAATTCATAAAGATAGAAACAATGTTGAAACTTGAATCGAACAAATAGAAGACTGTTTTTCTATAAGCGTAGCCAGATAGGCTATAATCACTCAACTATAGCCCAATTCTTGTGGAAACAATGGTGTCTTGAGACAAGGTCATCACTAAGATATCCCAAACTTAGAAACAAATCAAGATGGTTGTTCAAGGGAGATACCTATCTCTAGTCTATCAACTATGTAGAATGGATGAATTTTTTAGCCTAAAGCATATAGGGACTAATGATGGAAGGGTATTACTCCCATTTTGTTTCCCTTCCAAAGTACTCTCCCAATTGACTATGATGCAAAAAGTAACGCATTTTTACCAAGGCTTAAATTTCACCTTGAATGGAAAATGAAAGGCCATGAAACCTTCTGAGCTAGACAACTCATTGATATGGACTCAGCCTTTACTGGAGTCTCTCCTAAGAAGGAATTTTCATGCTACCTCCTTCTACCTAGACACTGTTGATTTTCCATTCAAAAGAGAGCTCAGGTTGGGAAATTGGAATTGGAGCTACCTCAATCTTGTTAGTAATGGCTCCAATCATCAAACCAATAACAATCACTATCTTCACCCTACAAATTCCAAGCTTGGAGCCTAGCTACATTGCTTCAAATATAACTATTTAGACCATTTTAGGGCTTAATGTCTAGTTCATACAAATAATGCTAACCCTCCTAGCAATCCTCCAACAAGAGGTAGCTTTAACAATCAAGGGTGAGAATGAGGAGATCAAGATAAGGAATGGATGGCTCTACATGTTTTTTTGTAAGAAGAGGGAGAGGATCCTACCCTCTATGAGAAAATGGAAAGAAGAACTATCCATGCAACCATTCATAATCAAGAGACTAAATGCTAGTTCACTGTCATGCAATGCCTACAAATCACCAAGGTAAGCCTTTCTGAATCCTTATTAATTGCGGTGCTACTCATTCATTTATGTCTTCTAAGTGTATTAAGAAACTATAATTGAGTCATGAGCGTGCTATAAAACTCCTAGTTGAACTAGCAAATGGGAGAGAAGAATACTCAAATCAAATTATAAGAATGTTCATTTACACTTTAAAAATCAATGTAGTAGAAAAAAGTTTAGGGTTTTATCCCTAGGAATCTTTGATTGCCTTTTAAGCATGGATTAGCAATGACCTATCTCACAAGAAACCATTATGCACAAGAGACAATCACTTTTAATAACATTAATGAAACCTTAGTTTAAGCTCAGGGAAAAATAGGAAAACCTAGACTTCAATCGGGAAAAGTAAGTCAGCTAATATAGGGTCTAAAGAAGGGATTACCCATTTATTAAGTCAAATTTAATAAATTATATCTAAATATAGACCCTAAAGAACCTTCATAGCTTAGCGATTAATATGTAAAAGTGTTTTTCGAATATTTAACTGAATTACCAACCATGAAATTAAATTAACTCCAAGGGATAAACTGACACAAAGAGGTCTTACAAAATGTCTAAATCCAAGGTCATTTAATTAAAGGAATAATTTAAATAGCTTTTTAAATAAGGATTAACTTGACCAAGTAATTCATCATGGGGTGCTCCTATAGTTTTCTTTTTAGAGGATAAAACATTAATGCTATGCATTGATTATCGTGGGATAAATTACGTAACCATTAAAAATAAATATCAGATCCCACAAATTGATGAATTACCTGACAAGTTTTAAGGAGCAAAGCTATTCTCAAAAATGGATCTAAGGTCATGATACTATCAAATGCCAATTAAGGACCAAGATATCCCAAAAGCTACATTGAACACAAGATATGGCCATTTCAAATTTAGTGTAATCTCCTTAGACTTTCTAGGTAATCTAAGCATTTCTAACACTCATAGGGTGTATTGCATTTTCATCAAGGATTATGCTTATGTTGCCACTCTTTTGACTGAACTTCTTAAAAAACAAACAAGGATAGTATGCTCTCCTACAAAGAAAGAAATATTTGAAAAGTTGAAGAAATGTATCACTATGGCCCCAATACTAAAGCTTCCTAACTTCCCTTAAGAATTTGAAGTCATCTAGTGATGCCAATATTATTGCAATAGGATGTATTATTTCCCAAGAAGACAAACCCAAAGCATATTCTTTTTGAAATCTCAAACATTATGAGAAGAAATATGATATGCATGATCTAGAAGTTTTGGTAGTCATTCATGCCCCTAAACGCTACAAGATACATGCCATATACTGACGTTAAAGCAATGAAAATATTCATCTAAAAACTTATCCTCGTCGTCAGTAGAAATGTTAATATATACATCTCTACATATCTGTCGCTATTTGTGACACTTTCAAATGCATTTATGATGCTGATAGTGATGCATGCTATAAATTAGCAATGCTAATAGTAATGGTTACAAAGAGAAAAAAAAGGGGTGGTAGGGTAGATGTTGCCCTCCTACCTTTCGAAACCATGTGTTGAGCAATATTTCATAATTAAAAAATTATAAATTGAGTAAAAAATTGTCATAGAGACACCTATATATGAGATGCTAAAAAAATGAGTGGTTAATTCAATATTCAAATAAGTACAAAATCAATGATGACAACTCATAAAACTATATGGAACAATAGATAGGAGAGTCTAAAATAAAGAGGAAAATGTATCTATAAATATCGTAAAATGTGAGTCTAAACAAATAATGAAAAATATATCCAAGAAATGCTACATGGAAAGAACCTGCATAGATCAAAGAGCCAAAAAAGGAAAGGATGTGTGATCCACGAATCCAAGTGACTACTATAGCTCCTTGCCATCTGAAGCTCACCTCAATGCAATGGAGCATTGAATGGACTTTATAATATAAATAACTAGAGATTAATCCACAATATATAATGCATCACAAAGAAACTAATGATTGAAAAAAAGAAAGAAGCATGAACGACTGGACCACCATGTGCATGCAATCTATCGACGAGTGCATGAGACTGTGTCTCTCTACATACCAAGTCTCCAAACTTGTAGAATTAGAGTTTGTGATGGAGTGCTACAAATTTAAAAAAGTAGCAAATTTAGAAATCAGGTTATTAGTGCAAGTGGTATTCCAAATAAGAAAGTGAGATGACCAAAATAAAACTTACAAAATCCCACATAATCCTTACTCCCCTCGCATATATTTTTCCAATACTCTAAAATTTTGTACCTAAATACTTGTTGGTAACTCTCTTATGTGAGCCATTACCCTCCTCCCCTTATTGTTCATGATCACACGACACATGTTTTCTCATCCACAAGGTATCTGTATCCTGTTTGGGTACCTCTAAGGTGCATCCTCTACCACATACAACCACGTTCTTGGGCATAAATAGAAGAGCCTTGTCCATCTAGCATACCTATAGGGCTGTTATCTCTCGGAGTAGCATCGAAATGGGTGCCACTTGTTGTAAACAACTTTTAAGGACTCTTCTTTGGCACGAAGACTTTTATTTCAGCATAGATTTCTACTTTACCATGGTTTTACAAGTGTTCCCAAGAAGTCTTATGATCTGAAACATAACACTTCAGTAGATCTAAAATAGTCGAATTTACCCATTAGTCTCGGGCATAATATTCACAAGCTAAATACATCATTGTGGCCACTGACTATCTAACCAAATGGGTGAAAGCACGAGCTACGAGAAAGAATGACGCTAGTACCACTGCTAAGTTCCTATGGGAGCAAGTGATCTCACTAGTCGGAATAGCAGGATTTGAACCTGCGACCCCCATCACCCCAAGATGGTACGCTACCGAACTACGCTATATCCCGTAATTATATAAGAATTATAACATCATGAGAGTATGCATCCCTATAAGTGTGATAAACCCTAGAGATGATAAGTGTCCACTAGATCGATGAGATGAGGACATTGTATGGCTACCTCCACAACACCCACTTGAACCACCCTCTTTAGAACCAATATGAGAGTGAGGAGCAGCAACAACTAGCCATGGGTTCACAATATCTCCATCTCTGCAGAACCCCTCTTGAACCACGTCCTTCGCCAGTCAAGTGATGCATCTTTGAGCCTACTCTATGTGAAAGAGCAAAGTTGCAGCAAGAAAAGCGCACAAGAGGGTGATGGAAGCTCAAAGTACAAGAACAAAATCTTGTTTACTAAGTTGCTCAAGGTACACTATCTCACTTTGATAGTGACCCATACATTGTTTATATAGTCTCTGCCTAGCTAGGGTTAGGATTTCCTCTGCCCTTTAGGCTATTCACACCTATTTTCCCTCATACACCCTTTCTTACAGTGGGTTCCTATGCCTATCTTCTAACACCCCCCTCAATGCCAGGGTGGCATTGTATTACAAAGCATGTAAGATGTCCCCTCCCCCCTTAAACAAATGGGATGCCTTTATAGATCAAGCTACGAGTGTTTATAGTTAGATGATTTAAGGACTAACACAATATTAGTGAGTTTAGGAATCTCCCAATTCCCATTTTTTGAATACTAAAAAGGTGGCACCCGTATAACATGGCCATAAGTTTCTCAAAACCATATGATGTGACCTATCATTGGAAAGCACTTGAAAAGTGGAATTTATTGAGATATAGACCACTCGATTTGGAGTTCTAGTGTTCAAGTTATGACAAATCCAAAGATTTGACCACGTGTCCCAAACTTTTGGGAAATTCCCATATTCCCCAATATGGTGTTAACTCAAAAAAGTCGATCATTAGATGGATTTGAGGCATAGTTGGCCACGAGTTCTTTGGATACTTTAGGAACGTTGGGGCACTTACTAGTGATATGCCTTGTCTTCTTGCATTTGTTACATTTCATTTTTTTAGGATACTTCTTCCAACAGTTGTTTACAATATGCCATTTTTTCTTACAAAAAGAACATCTAGTGAGAAATGTATGTACCAATACTTGATCACAGGAAGTTAAAGATGCATGACTGGTGCTGCCTTCTTCTTTTCTTCATTCAAATAGAATTGGATGGTACTTGCCAAGGTAGGATGTGGAATGTTGGTAAGAGTGGTTACAAGGGTAGGAAACACCTTTTTCACAGCTTTTAGGAGAATAGGAATAGCATCCTCTTCATGGATTGGAGCTTGTATTGAGGCAAGTTATGCCATGAGACCCTTCATGTGAGAAATTAATTTTCCCAAGTCTTCTCTTGACTTATATTCCAAGATAAATAATTCAATTTTAAGGAAGATTTTAGTATTTTTACCAGTGGCTCCATAGAGCTTTTCAAGCTCATTCCATTTTTCTTTAGCAGTATTTAGTTGATCAACATGATGAATCAAGGACTCATCTAAGTGTAACATGATGATTGCTTGGGCACATTGGTCATCCCCTCTACATCAACCAGATTTGCAGAGTTTACAGCTCTAGTGCCTTGAATGAGAGGCCAATACCCTCTCCCCATCATCTTGTACTTTATAAGTACGTGCTAGTGGAAATCTTTGCTATCTAATTTTTGAATTTGAGGGCGGACATCAGCATATGTTGTGGCCATTGGAAAGTTCTTACCACTTGCTAAGACAAGGGCAGTGTCTAGTCCCTTACAAAATTGTCAATGAATGCGGAAGAAAATCAAGGACACCCTTACAAACAATTGATATTCAAAATTGCAATGAAGAGAAGGGCTAAAAATCATACATATGTAGTACTTCAAAATATGACTTTGGTAATCCTTTCTTATGTGCAATCTTCTTTCGAGGTTTAATAGTCTTTTTAGGCTTCAATGATGTGAACCTAGACTGGACTTCTGGATCCTCCTTGGGGTATGGTTTAGTAGATGAACCTTGTGTTGGACGAGAACAGTCTATGATCTCAATGCTTGTTGCTGATGACTTCAAGGAGAGTACAATGACACTCATCTCTCTGATTTCATTGACCAAGGTACTTGAAAGAACCACACATGATATGCAGCAAGCAATACAAGCTTAGGATAGGATGGTCTATGTGTTTATAGTTGTACACATAGCCTTAAAAAATGAATTAGAGCACTCAACGGTTTTAATTTTTTGATGAAAAACTTAGATTGAGTAAATACCAACATCAAAATGATTGAGCAATGTACTTTAGTGCTTACAAGCACTCATGTCTAGTTTATGCTGCTAGAGATGGTAGATGTCGAACTTGATAAGCTTGGTGATGCTCTACCAAGTGAATGAACCTTCTAAATCGATTTTCCAGATTAGCAACTGACTCTCAAAAAGATAACTGAATTATTAAAATCACTATTAGTGACAATAGAAGATGAAAAAAAACAAGGTCAATCTTTCAAGCTTGTGGCTATGGCTACCATGAAACCCACAGTTAGGTTTGACTCTATGGGAGCATTAGAGGAATAATTTTTGGGAACCCTCTTGGGTGAAGATAGCACACTTGGGGAGACCATCAAAGCCCCATGATCGCCACCATTATTGCGCCTGCTAGCTGTACAAACTACCTGATTGCCCAGAACTGCGCCGTTTTGAGAGAACCTTCAATGCGGTGCTCGTGAGTGCCCAATGTTCAGCTTTGACCTCCCACACAATTGTGCATTGAGGTGGAGAGAGGATCTGTAGAAGACAAATGAGCTAAAATTCCCTCCTATGCATGCATCAAGTCCACCAAGGTCAGGGGGTCCAGAACAGGTTGCTGTGGAGGTGAAGAAGATAGGATGAAAGATGGAGTTCTCCTTGTGCACTTAACTAAGATAGAGCTGTGGGAAGTTAAGTAGATCAAAATTGGCTCTAGTACCATGTGAAAGAGTAGAGTTGCAGCAAGAAAAATTGTGCACAAGAGGGAGATAGAAGCTCAAAGTATAAGAACAAAATTTTGTTTACTAAGTTGCTCAAGGTACAACTTGGGTACACTCTATCTCACTTTGATAATGACCCATAGGCTATTTATATAGCTTGTATCTAGCTAGGGTTAGGGTTTCCCGTCCCTTCAGGCTATTCACACCTATCTACCCTCATACACCCTTGCTTACAATGGGTTCCTATGCCTATCTTCTAACACTCTAGGGTGAGTTTATAGCGTTAAGTCTACCTACTTGAGATCAAAGCATCAGAGTGTACTAAGGCAGAACACATAGAGTTTTCAGAGAGATAACTCTTGGTCTACCATATCTTTGAAGCGGTCCATCTGATCGGGAGACATATATATGAAGATCTCTCCTGTAACTCCTCATTTGTCATCCCTCGATCGATCTTGCTCTCTAGGGAACCTGCATAGTCAGAAAACGATGTTAACATAATCAATATAAGGATTTAGATAAAATATGATAACAAAACTCTATAAAAAATGATGTTAATTCAAACGTATATACTAAAATACCGTTAAAAGAGAATTATCAACGAATTGAGCAAGTGGATGTATATACAATCGGCCCTATGGTTCCATGTCAAGCTATTGGCATAGCTTGGTGTACATTGAAAGGTCTATACATATAGATCTCCATAGAAAGAGAAGTCTAGTTCATTCTCAAAAATTTATTGGCCACTTGTCTCTTCCGCTACATTATCCGTACTTGTCTCCTCCACACACTTCAAGCCCTCTTTGCTCTCCACCCCCACAATATCCACTCCTTTATTTATATGCTCTCCTCATCCACACAAAGAACATTAATTTCATCATATAGTTAAGCAGTCCAAGGTGTTGATATCACAACATACTACCAACCAGGTTGCTGGGGATCTAGATAGAAGGTTATCTATTCAATATCACATATAAGTGTATCACAAATAATGAAGCAACATTTGTGATTGTTTCATATCATTAAAAAATAGAAAAGGCCACACACTTGTTCACAATGACTGGGAAGACAAACATGTCATGAAAATTGTTCCATCTTTTCTCAGAATCTACCTCCAGAAATCTAGATGGACCTAGCCGAACAGTTATGCCAACTCCTTTCAATACAACTTTAAACCACTATACATTGAATATGATCATAGAGGCTACAATGATCCACTGAGATAATGCTTTGCAAGTTGGCAAATTACTTCATCTCATCTACTACATTATTCAAATCTTTAGCCCGTCGTCGACTCTTTTGCTCGAACTTTGCTATGATATCACAATCCATTGTTGTGGACCATATTCTATCTATGCACTCAACTCAAAAATATCTCACATGTGACCATGCCATACTATAGATTGTGTATAAAATCTAGATATAATAACAAAGAAAGTATATGGTCACCTTCAGATTACATACCCTCAAGAATTTCCACTCCTCCCTAGGAACCTCTACCCTTTCAGGTGAAGCTATGGTCAAAGCTTCATGCAGTCACCTCATATGCATGAACCAGAGCATCTCCTCCATGTCCTTGAGATATTAAGCTGGTCGATGGTGTGTGTTCTACCAAAACTTTGATTGTGCTCCCTCTCATCCTCTAGCCTACTCAGATTTACTGATCCATTTCTCCATGAATGCATGATGCAACATAGAAGAACGATTCACTTTCTCCTCCTCCATGTAACCATCAATCCTCTTTTTTATCCCATTTCTAACCACTACATATCCTGTCAGTCTATCATCATCCTTCAACGTTCATAGCATACTGTTATTTGAACCCATTGTTGGCAACCACTTCAAAATATACACTAATGTCTCTAATACTAGCAAATGTTCAATCATGCTGCCTTCTAGATGAATTCGTTGTCTCACAAAGCCCTTCACAGTTTTTATGAAGCGCTCCAAGAAGAACATCCATTGGGTATGGATGTATCCCACAATCTCCAGTTCACCCACGAGATGTACTAAGAGGTGAGTTTGTATTGTAAGCATGCTCATTGGTAGATACTTCTCAAAGATAGGGACCATCTTCATTGCCCCTTGCCTTATAGATTTAATAGAGGATGTCCTTATCTCCTTTTGTGAGATACATCGCAATAAATTTGATAACTTATAAATTGCCAAATGTATTTCTAGAATAAGACACCCTACAACAATCATGATTGGTCGTACAAAAACTGCTAGAAATTTATAAACATCCAAATAACATAAATTAATGAAATATTGTTTGTACTTGCTATCAAGATTGGGACAAACGTGGCATATCTTGTGCCAATCATAGGATTTTAGTCATATTAGTTGATCATATTTAGAAGAAGGAGATTTGAGAGAATGCATCACACTCATTAGGGTATGGATAGACTTGATAATTTGCTTTGCTTTTATTTACTAAACAGGATCAAAGGAGCATGAGATAGTTGCTTAGAACTATTAGAGCTCCGCTAACATTGTGGTCAACCACTGACTATGGCCAAAGGGTATTTATATTACCTACCTTCTTCAAATCCATCAGTGCCCACTACAATGTCTTTGTTTCTTATGATATGGTTCCACAATAAGCTGTCCATGTTGTCAAGCATTTTGGTGAAAACTAAAAACCCATAGTCTAACTACAGTTAGGTTTGATTTCTGCTAGCTTACTTTTTTGTGTGACAGTTCGTTTTGTCATTTTGTAATTGAATTTCTTGTGTTTGTCTAGCTTAAGATTTGTTTATGTCATTTTGTTTGATTTGTTAAGTGTGAAACTTGATAGCCTTGGTCGAGCTTGGTAATTTTTTTGGACAGGATGAAGGTGGAGTTTGCTAGTAGTTGTCGAACATTGTGGAACATGGTATGTTTTCCTACTGAGAATCTTGTACATCATGAGGACTATGGGTTCACGAGCACTTCACGTTGCACTTATTGATGCACTGCACTCGGGGGTTGTCTCCTGTTCTTATCAAATAATTCCATGCCATGGGTTGGGATTATGCACGTTTTGCACCATCCTTGAGCACTACACAGCATGAGGTCCATTGTAGCTATATGCAGTAAATCTTAGTTGCATGCGCACATGAGAGAGCACCTGTCATTGAGCATACACATTTCTTGCATGCATGATATTTGGGATGTTCATCACAAAGTTAGGAACCTATGGTTGAGTGTGTAAGGTGGTTGGGTTAGTTAGAGGGTCGTGAAGGACGCCACCAACTGTGAGATGGGATGTTCTTATCTGGCCAACATCTTGAGGACCATCATTTTTTGAGTGATTGTGAGATTTTGGATGGGTGGAGTGGAGATTGATAATTTATTGATGAGAGGGAGAGGTGAGGATAAGGAATTCTCAATTAACAAGGAATTTTGTTTGCATTATGCATGACGCACGATCACATTTAGATAGGTTAGGCACACTTTCTTCAATGCATACATTATTTTTGTGTATAGCATTGATTGATTGGTTGCATATCATGGATCCAATATTGCATATCTTTTCAAATCATGAATGATTGGGCACAGAGTTCATTTAAAAAACCATATTCCTGCTAGGACACACCACATTTAAAAAAACAGGCTCATATCTAAAGAATATTTATTTTGAAGACTCAAGGATCAAAGGAAAAGGTCATAAGTTTTACATTGTCAACGAGTATTTCTTGAAGAAAAAGAGGACATGTGTGTTGAAAGTGTGTGTAATTATAAGAACAATATGCCAAGGAAGGGAATAAGTCGTCCAAGATGAAAGATGGAGAAAAAAGATGCGATTTACAAAAATCAATATTTTTGCCAATTTTTAATGGATTTTCGTAATTATGCCCACAATGGCTTGTCCATCAAATGCATTCCGATCAATTTGAGTATCCAAACGACTATATTTGGAATTCAAATGATGAATTTATGTCCAAACAAGTTGCAAACAGGCATGGGGCAGAAAAAAATGAAAATAGTGAAAAGCAGTAGAAAGGCAAAAGCAAAAAGCAAAAAGCAAAAAGCCTAATGTATGTGAGTGTGGATAGAAAACTATATAAGGAGATGAGAATGGAGAGTTAAAGGCCTTCCCCCTTGCTTACAATTGTATTTTGTGAGAGAGGAGAGTGAAGGGTCGCATGCTAGAGTGAGCTCTTGTCATGCCAATTTGAAAGTTGGAGCTTTTGGATGTCGAAGCATCGAGTGTTGGCTCAAGGTTGTTAAGGTATGAGAATATATTTCACTTGGTTTTTTTATGAATTGTTGGTATTTTCATTGTGTTGTATTTGTGTGATGCTCTACCCACATTCAGGTTTTTAGTTGTTTTGAGCTACAAGACGCATTGTGTGTTGTCTTGTTTTCGTGTGTGGCTTGTGGTGTATTGTCAAATATTTGAATTTTTCAAGTTGTATTGTGCATTTGACAAAGTCAAATTACCCCACCCGGCACTCCTTGACGTCTCGTTATCAGGTTGTGAGTGAGGCTTGCTCTCGATCACCACTCGCGTGTAACAACGTTCTTGAAAATGTGTATGGGATCCAATATAACAACTCATAAAAATTGAGAATCACTTGTGGATCATGTTCAACTCGTACCATTTGTGGCTGTGCTTGAGGTTGTCTAAGAAAACCTGCCCTCAATTCATGACCTTCAGCAAGAAAGTGGCATGTCCTTGATATACCATCTTCTTCATGGTCCGTGACCTTCAAGAGTCTAATTGTGGTCTAGGGAATGGACATGCATGATAAATTGAGGTAACTAGATCTTTCACAATATCCTTATCTAGTCAACTAAAACATAAATGAGACATGTTAGATATTAGCAATGAGAACATAAGCTCATTTATCTGAGCACTCATTGAGTCCCAAAAGGTTATGCATGGTCCATATAAAAATAGCTCGTATATTAGCAAACCATTGATCAATATGCTTGCTCATGTCTTCCACATCAATCCCCTCCTCCTACAAAATCTTAAGCTCATGAACTAATGGATGGAGATAGACATCTATATTTTTGAGTTTATAGTATCCAAGAATGAGAAAGCTAAGGATTAGATGTCCCTTCTTCGTAAAAAGCTATGGCGGGATGTTGTAGGTAACAATGACTACAAGTCACACATTGTAGGAACTTAAGTAGAAGACTGAATGGATTCATGCCATCCATAGTAAGATCGAGTTGAGGATTCCTTAGCCCTCATACAAAGCTTAGAAAGGTGGAGTCAATGTTACTCCATACATGCATCTATTTTGTGTATGCCACATTGTCAAGCTTGCCGTACTTGATGTGCGAAACATGTGATGTATACACAATATAAGTGGAAAGTGTTGAGAATCTAATGAGAGATAGTTTACCCTTGCAAGTCTTATTGATACTTGTAATAAGCACCACACTTTGGACATGTCTCCATTGTCTTGTAGTCTTCTTGAAACAAAACACAATCATAGACACATGCATGAATATTGTTGTGGTCCATGCCAAGATTTTGTAACACCAGTCCTGCATCATGGACTCGAGCATCATTTTTTAAGGTGGAAATATGTGATATTTTAGTAACCTAAAAAAATACAAGTACCTTTGAGAAGCATAAAAACCATTTTTATAATGGAGTTTAAGACAAATAAGCATATTGTATACCTGAACAACTTAGTCACACTCACATCACTCCATCCATACTTTTCCTGTGCACTTAGGAGCATAAATAACATCTTTAAGCGAGATACCTGGCATCCATCATATAATGGTATGGACATCCTATCTTGATGTATCAAATGACACAGCATCCATAGGCAGTAATGTATTGATCATTGCTTGCATCTTGGACTCTAAGATTGGAGGAAGGTCCAAAGGGCCCATGATCTCTTCTTATGTTGAGGGCATAATTAGTAGTATGCCCTCCAATGGGTTTATTGACTTAGGCATTCCATCCGTTATATGATCATGAGCTCTTCTTATGGGAGCTACAATAGATTCATTTCTTGGGACGGAATGACATCTCTTTGTAGACATTTCCAAGGCACATCTAATAATATTGTATATGATATTCAATTACAATTGGAATATAAAGCATGATTGGTACGCACTTTTGTTAGCTCAAAGTCCAAGACTGATTGGTTTATGATCTTCAATTAAAACTCATCAAAGCATTGTATGTGCTCTATAGACAAGTGACGTTTTTGTTGAATTGTTAGCTTGCACTGAGCACAAGGGCATGGCACACGCTGATTGAGATACGCCTCAAGATCTTGAATGTCTTGGCCATCATCATTGTCCATTTCATTTATGTTATGGTAGGCATTATGCTTTTTTTTCTCTCATTGCTTTCTCTTTTTCCATATTTCTCTACTTTTCTCTCTCCCTCTCTCTCGCTTTCTATTCTTATCTTTCCCTCTATCTCTCTATTTGTGTCCCTCTCCCTATCTATTTATTTCCTATCCATCTCTCCACAAACAAAAGTTAAGAGAAAATAAGAAACTTAAAAAACAAAAAAATTACAAGCACTATCTCCCTCCCTCTCTTTATCTCTCTCTTTTCCCCTCTCTTTCATTCTCTTTTTATTTCCCTATTTCTCTCTTCCTCTCTCTCACTCTCTATATTTATCTTTCACTTCATCTCTCTTTCCTTCTCCCTATGTCTCTCTCTCTTACTATTTTTCTTTCTCTTCCTATCTCTCTTTTTCCACAATACAAAATGCATCACAAAAAAACTAATGAGTGAAAACAAGAAAGGGGCTTGACTTACTAGACTACCATGCATATAAAATCTATTCATGAGTACAATAAGATTGTGTCTCTCTCCATTCTGAGTCTCGAAACCTATAGAATTGCAGTTTATGATAGAGTGTTGCAAAGAAAACAAAGTAGCATTATAAGAAATAAGGTTATTAGTACAAGTGATATTCTAAATAAGAAAACGAGAAAAATTAAAAGAAATCTTACAAAATATTCCAAATAAGTTATATGGCCACTACTTCCCAAATGATACATGACCCCTACCACCAATCATGTGCTTGCTACATCCTACTATTGCCATCATCAACTTGGATAGTCTCTGGCCTCCTCCTTGAGTCTCCACCAATCCTCTACCAATACAATATTAGTGAGTTTGGGAATTTTCCAATTCCCATTTTTTGAATACTAAAAAGGTGGCACCCAGATAAAATGCCCATAAGTTTCTCAAAAGCATATGATATGACCTATCATTGGAAAGCACTTGAAAAATAGAATCTACTGAGCTATAGAGCACTCGATTTGGAGTTATAGTGTTCAAATTATGACAAATCCAAAGATTTGACCACGTGTCCCAAACTTATGGAAAATTTCCATATTCCCCAATATGGACATAACGTCCAATCATTTGGGCTTTGAGATGCCACTCTTGATTACCTTGCATGCATCTAATCATCCATGTGACATGTATGCACACAATCCATCATCGATCATGTGGAGAATCTCTCTGTTGCTTGTATAGGTATCAAGAACTCCTCATGTGTGGATGCTATCACATAGTTTTTGCTTCTCTTTGGTATATTTTTTGAATAGTCTAAAATGTTGTGCATAAATACTTGTTGCCACAACTCTCTGATGCAAGCCATTAACCTCCTCTCCTCTTCATTCATGATTATAGCACCTGTTTTCTCATCCATGAGGTATTTGTACCTTGTTGGGTATGTATAGTGTGTGTCCTCTCTCACCTATAACCATGGTCCTAAACATAACCAGGAGACCCTTGTCCATTTGGCGTACCTATGTGGGGATGGTATCTCTCAGAGTAGCACCCATAGGGGTGCCACCTTTGGATAGCTCAGTGAAACTTGGAGTCATGAGAGTAGATATCCCTAAAGATGTGATAAATCTTGGAGGTGATAAGTGTCCAGTTGACAAGAGAGAGACACTACATTGATGCCTCCACAATACCCATTTGCGCCATCCTTTCTAGAATATGTATTATGAGAGTGAGAATTAGAAATTGGCCATGGGATCACAACATCTAAATCTCTCTAGTATCTCCTAGAACCACTTCCTCCACTAATTAAGCGAGGCGTCCTTACGCCTCCCTCAAGGCTAGTCTGGAGCATCAACTCCACCTACTAGAGGTCAAAGCATCAGAGTGTACTAAGATAAAGCACACATAGAACAACAAGATGATGACCAAGAAAACTCTTGGTCTACAATTTCTCTAAATTGGGCTATCTAATCCAGAGATATACGCATGAAGATCTCCTATAACTTTGTATCTATCATCCTTTGACTCATCCTACTCTTTGGGTATTGTCAAAGGTAACCTGCATAATCAAAAAATGATATTAGTATAATCAATATAAGGATTTAGGTAAATCATGATAACATAACTTTGTAAAAGAGAATATTAATTAAAATACATATACTAAAGTACTCTTAAAATGTAATATTTCCGCTCGAAATATTAAGTCGACCTTAAACCCCGCACACCCTGCGCAATAAGGCATCCCAAAGTAATCTCCCACATCATAAAAACTTGGCAGTTAAATGCTTACCCCACATGCGCATTAATAAACCCCAACCGTGTTGTGCAAATAAGGCTGAGGCTAAAACCCGCAAGCCGCATGGGAACACCCTTCATGGGGAAAAAGGGGATTAATGGATAACTTTAGTGCAATTTTTTTAAATAATAAACCCCTCCCCCTCAGCTAATGCATGGTAGGGGGAGGAATGTGAGAGGGAGTAGAGCTAAGTGGTGTGGGGAAGCATGAGGGAGGATGCATGCACACAAGCCATGTGTGTGGCTATCTCCCCCCCCACCCCCAGCCTATATGACCCCCCTGGAGCATGTGAAGGAGGGAGGGAGACGAAGATTTCTATGATGTCCGCCTGTCGTGGAGGAGCCACCATAACCACCGCCGCTGCCCATTGTTGTCGCCATGCTGTGCTGCGCCACCATCGTCCTCACCACCATCATCATCGTCATCCTCTTCGTTGTTATCTCCCCCCCCCCCCCCCCCCTTTTCCAATCATTTTTCCCCCCCATGTCATTTCTGTCCTGATCCAGAAGCATAGAAGCTTCCAAATAGAAGCTTCTAAAGTTAGACTTCCATAAGCCTTGTGCACATGGCCTTCCTCGGATTTTTATAACCATGCCTTGTAAGGATAATTTCTGCACAAGGGAGGGAGTACGCGGATTTTGAGACTGATTTGCCCAAGGCTAGAGGAAGTTCATAGATTGGATAAAGGCAAGGACGAGTTGCGGAGTCAAGAGTCTACGTCATCGATGGCCCCCAAACAAAAGATGCAAGGTGCTCATGCGGGAGCCTCCAAACTAGGTCTACACGTGGACATCGCTGTGAGTCCTTATGCCCAGGTTCTTAGAAGTTTAATTCCGCATAAAAGGAATGCATTAGGCACGTTTAAATTTCATGAGGAAGTTATGAATGTAATTATTCATTCATCTTACAAGTTTTAGTTGCATGTTGCACTTTTCTTGCATTTCCAAAGTGACATTCCTAAACACATATTGCATAGGTTAAAAGGATGAAAATTTGTTTAAATGCATCCTTGTCTTCCTCGCAAGAAAGAACAAGCGCATAATTCATTTAGGCAATAACTTGTTGTGATTTGCATTAGTAATTCGTTAACATCCGTTAGATGTTATCCAAAGAATTGCATTGCATGAAAAGGAAACCATGAACTTACTCGTTGCATGCGAGGATGCTTGCATTTTTAAGTCAAATTAAGTGCCGCTGAATGGATTAAGTCAACAATAGTCTTATGACATTCCTCATGCATGAACTTCTTTATCGAAGTTGTTTTACAAAAAGATGCATTTCATGTTAAAGCATGAATTCAATTGCATTAAACGAGAGGTTTATAGGCATAGTTCTTAATGTAAATCTATGTAGGTTTTATGCGAGTTATCCCCCAAATTGTCAATCATTATGATTTTAGAAAGGAAAAGAATTGGTCATTGCAAACCCTACAGTTGCATAGAAGGAAAAGTCTATGATTTGGATACTTGCATGGAATGTTGACATCTTTTTAGGAAAAAGTATTATCATCTTTAAGTGAAGATCACTTCTTGTCGCAAGACAATTAGTTCGATTAGGTAATTCACTTGCAAATGGTAACTCAAACGATGGTTACCTCAATGCGCTAGGTAAAGTTTAGTACGTTAAAATTTCTGCCTAGTATCGCACTTGGGATGCCAAGTTAAGACTTTCAATCCCAAAGGTCCTACCCACATTCATGCAATGTTAGGGTTAATTGGACACCCATATAGTAATGATCTAGGGTAAATTGGCCAAATACCAAACGTCTATTTGAAATTAGAAACCCTAGGGCCAAACATTGTCGGCCTAGTATGGTTAGGGTTGGGTTGGATCAAAAGACATCCCAAACCCTACATCTTGACCAAACGTATTTCTTGACTAAGGAATGTCATTTGATGGGAGAAATGATCCCACAAGTTAGGTGCAACACTTGTCTCGTACAACAAGTTGCAACGTCACATGGCTTTATGTTTGAATCACAAAATAGATTTGCCACTCCTTGGAACAAGGTTGGCAGGTTCTAGTGCAAGTCTAATTTTCAAGAGGTTGAGTAGTCATCCTGTTACATTACCCTTCTGTAAGGCTAAGTTGCCAAGTTAGGGTATAGCCAAAGTGCCACCATCTTTCCAACCTACTTTAAATCCATTTGTGCCCCTACATTTTCTCTCTTTCTTGTGATATGGTCCCACAATAAGCTGCTCATATTTTTAAAAATGTACATGGGATCTAATAAATGGTTGATGTGTAAGTGGTTCCAATATGAAACTCATAGAAAACTGAAAATGGTGGCATTTTTCTTGGAAGCGACCATTTTTAACTTGTGATAGTAGATGATTTCTTTTACTATTAGCTTAAAGTTCAAGATTACATGGTCAATGATCTTTGATTGAAACTTGTCAAAGTGTCATACATGGTTTATAGACAAGTGACACTTTCATTGAATTGCCAACTTGCATTGATTGAGTGCAAGGCTATGTGACATGCTGATTGAGATATGCCTTATGATCTTGGATATCATGACCATCATCATTGTCCAGTTTATCTATGCTAGCAAAAAATATACATTTGTTTCTCTTCTTTCATTTTAGTCTCTACTTTTCTTTCTCACTCTCAGTCGCTCTTTATTCTTATATTTTCCACCATCTCTCTATTTGTGTCCCCCTCCCTCTCTATTTCTTTCCCATCCATTTCTCCATACAAAAAATTAAATAGAGAAAATAAGAAACTTAAAAAACAAAGGAATGGGAAGCAAGATCTCCCTTCCTCTTTTTATCTTGTTGTTTTTCTCCATCTCTCTTTTTCTCTCTCTCCCTCTGTCTCTTATTATTTTTCTTTTTTCTCTCCATCTCTCTTTTTCTATCTCCTTTCATCTTTGTATAATTCTCTCCCCCTCTTTCTCTATTTTTCTCTTCTCCTCCATCTTTGTATTTTTCTTTGTCACCCTCTCGCTTCTTTTCTCTCCCCCTTCCTTATCTTTCTCTTTCTTTCTCTCTCCCTCTCTTTGTTTATCTCACCCCCTCTCTCTCCCTCATTGTGTCTCCCTCCATCTTTCTATTTTTAATGAAACTTCATCTCTTTTTCTTCCTTCTCTCTCCCCCCCATTGTTTCTCTCCCTCTCCCTCACCCTCTCTCTCTCACCCTCCATCCATCTCTCTATTTCTCTCTCCCTCCACCTCTCTAATTTTCATGAAGCTCCCTTTATCTCCCTTTCTTCTCTCTTCCCCTCTCTATTAGAGACATCAATAGAGATGCTATTAACAATGCCAATAGTGACATAGATAGTGATGTTTCTTTGAGAAAAAAATGTTGAAAATCCAAGTGTGGAATTTCTTGAAACCATGTGAAAAAGAGAATGAAAGAGAGAGCGAGAGAGCTTAAATCTTTGAGATAGAGAGAGAGGCAAAGAGAGAGAGGGAGGAAGGGAGAGCTCATCAGCACCATTGCCATCACCACCGCCATTATACGTGAAGAAGAAGAACAAGGGTGCAAAGGAGAAGGGAGGGAAGCCATGAAAGGGAGGTGCAAAGGGTTTCATATTTGAGACTTTGAGAAAGTTACATTGCCTCTTCTTGCTTTTTTTTTGCATTTTCTTCTTTTCTTTCTTTATTTTTTTTATGGAGAGATACATTATAGAGAGAAGGAGAGAGGAGGGAGAGAGAGGGATGGAGAGGAAGAGAGAAAGAGGGAGAGAAAGAGAAGAAGGGAAACAAAGAGGGAGGGAAAGAAAGGGGAAGAGAGAAATATAGAGTTGTAAGGAGGTAAAGAGAAGAAGGGTGAGTAAGAGAAACAATGAGGGAGATGGAGGGGAGGGAGAAACAAAGAGAGAGGAAGGAAAGAAAAGAAAGAAAGAGAAAGAGAGAGAGAGAGAAAGATAGGTTGGGAGAGAAATAGAGAGTGAGGAGAGATAAAAATAGATAAGGGAGAGAGAGGAAGAAGAGAGAAAAGAAGGGCAAAGTAAAGAGACATAGGAGAGTGAGAAAAAGAGAGAGGGTTGGAGAGACAAATAAAGACATGGAGGGAGAGAGAGAGAGAGAGAGAGAGAGAGAGAGAGAGAGAGAGAGAGAGAGAGAGAGAAAGAGATGAAGGAAAAAACAAAAACAAAGAGAGAGAGAAAGAGAGAGGAAGAGAGAAATACAAAAAAATAACAGAATGAGAGAGAGGAGTAGAGAGAAAAGTAGAGATAGAGGGTTTTAACCCCTAGTGCAAGGACAAAAAAGTTTAAAAAATAGCAAAAGAAATTTTTTAAATACAAGGCAAAGGGAAAAAAAATAGTATGATAGTAGAAATGAGAGCAAAAAGGGCCAAAAGCACAAAGACACCTTAA
Source organism: Lygodium microphyllum (assembly GCF_053477565.2). Lineage (NCBI taxonomy): Eukaryota > Viridiplantae > Streptophyta > Polypodiopsida > Schizaeales > Lygodiaceae > Lygodium > Lygodium microphyllum. Next base: position 175,811,106 of record NC_141136.1, read on the forward strand.
AAATCCAAGGTGAGTGCAAAAATGGAAGAGGCACATTTTTAAATGCAAGGGCGACCCTAAATCTTTGTAAAAGAGTGTGAGGCTCCCTCCTGTGCAATTTTTGAAAAGTAGATGGGCATGGTGAAGCCACAATGTAAATATAAGGGAGTAGAAAAAGAGAACCAAGGCTAAATGGTCAGTCATATAAGAAAGGGGTGGGTGCCCAAAAGGAATGAGGGCATGTATAAAAGTTGAAAGGTGAATGAAGAAGCTCATTCTTGTGTGTGGCTACCCAAAACTAGCTTTCCTCTTCTCTTCTTCTTCTTCTTCTTCTTCTTCTTGTTTGCTTGCTTGAGAGAGGGATTATAAGGGAGTGAGGGAGTGAGGGAGTGAGTGTGTGAGGGTGAGGGACCATGGTGGAGAAGCTCTCCATCTTCTCCTCTCTTCTTTTTCTTCTCTTCTCTTCTCTTGTTTCAGCACATGGCAATGGAGCATGGAGCTTGGAGCTTGAGGATCAAGCTTGTTTGAGGATCAAGCTTGCTTGAGCTTGCACCTTGGATCATGGAGCTACCAAAGTGCTTCAGGTAAAAGGACTTCAATCAAGCGTGGAGGTAAGCTCACTACACTCGTAGGTGTGAGAGCTGATACGGCTATGTGAGAGGTAGCCATTGCACTTGGCTTTTAAAACTTGAAGCAATAAGTGGTCCGCAGGTCTTGATGGTCAAGATAAATCTTACACATTTTGGTATTGTCACGCCGAGATCAATGGATTCAAGCCTTCAGTGCTTGCGTGCTGCGAATTAAACATTGAAGTAGGGTTTCCTATGAATTGGTGCTTGAGGTAGATAGGTAGGAGAAGGGGCATTTGATATTCATTGATTAGCATCTATATTTTCTTCTTATCTGTAGGCATTTGTAGGAATTTAGATAGGAAAAAATAAGGGAAAATGAAGGAAAGACACAATAGGGTTTTGTTGTAACAATAGGCTTGAATCAAGGTGCAAAGAGGAAAATGAGGTTGGAATCCGAAAAGAAAGAGAAAAGGGCATTGAAGGGGTATTGATGGCAAGGGGGTTTAAGACCCTTAGGAAGGGAGAAAAAACTCATTTTTATTTGCAAATTTGAGAGAGAGAGAGAGCGAACAAGTTGCTACATGAGGCCAAGGGAGTGGAGATTGCATCAATTCATGCAACTTGAGTATAGAGGACATCTACAGGTGAGCTATCTCAATTGTTTACATCCATAGATCATATCTTGAGCTTCCAAGACCTTGGGGTTGAGAATCACGCCCAAAGAAATCAAATTTGAGCCACACTATGAGTTTGCACACCAAGGGGATCAGATGATCCAATTCGACCAGGAATGTCCGATTGTCAAAATTGGAATTGGATACCAACACGAGAATTGAAATCAAACTAACTCTCTCTGTCTAATCGGACACTCACCCAAAAATCAAAGAATCAAAATTGAACCTAGACTCAGATTGGATTAGATGCCAAAATTGGCACTGGATGTTGCCTAACCAGATCAACCTGATTGACACCTTAGTGGCTCAGGAAATAGCTGACATGTGTGGCCCTAGCACCAATCACAAAATTGATGTACTTGACATGGGAGATTTCACATTCAAAATCCAATAGATAGTCAATCGATATGACTTGCAAACCAAGATGGAGCATCACGGTAGGCCAAATAAGGACATCATAGTTGACCTTGAGGAAGAGGCAAAATTGGTAAGGAAAGCATTGCAAGGCATAGCCACTTACAATCTAGAACAACGAGCTCAAAGGCTGAGATAAGACATAGAAATGCACAAGGTTCAACATGTCTTAGCTATCACCAAAAGACCCAAGAGATAGGACTGAATGTGCTAAGAGGGAGAAAGCGTTAGAGGCTAATCTTATGCTAAGCGAGCTTCTCACAAAGTGACTCTTAGACAACATAGCTGCGGAGCACCTCTAGTGACTACGTTACTAGTAGGACTAGGAATGACCCTAAACTCTAAGAGCCAGACCAAGATACCTGTAGTTGTTAGGCAAATCGACAAGTATCACCCTAATAATGAACCATACGGCTTTGTTGAGTAGTTGAGAAAGTATGTGAGGCGAAGGGCTTCATAGACCTAACTCAATGAGCACAAGCTTTTGGACTTTATCTAGGAGACAAAGGACGTATGTGGTACACTAATCTAGACAATGTCGAACACATGACTTTAATAACCTCAAGAGTATCTTCATCAAGAGATTCTTTGAGGAAAGATACTTTGACAACCTCATCGTTAGATTGATGAACATCAATCAAAAGTACAAGGAGGATATTCAAGACTATTGTCAAGAATCGCGTGGTGGGGGGACTTGCTCAAGATGCTGCGCCGAACACACATAGAATGCACAAGGAGAAGCTCACTCAAGAGACAAGAAGAGAGATGGAGGCCAAAACGTTTTCTTGCTGATTTCTTCTTCTTCTTCCACACACTTTACAATGTACACAAAGTATAGATAAGATACAACATAAAGGAAAGTGGCCTACTAAGTCAAACAATGCATAACCGACTACACTAGTCGACTAGCGCTATAACTATGCTAGCTGTAAATAGGTGTAACAACCTGAATATAATAAGTATTGAGTCAGTGGCTATGTGAGAGTCATAATGACCACCGACGTGCTAAGTGTAGATGTGTGGACCCATCTAACCAGGCGGTCCATCATCAATGTCCACATGTGTTTTTAAGAGAATTCCAGCTGCAAAGTGGCCTAGCAAATGAGCAATCTCCGTGTTGCTCATAAGTGGAATCCAAAGCAAAGATCTTTAAAAGGCCTTGGTGAGAAACTCAACCCTGTAAAGGGATGTGCTAGCTAGGGTCTTCGAAGAAGCCATACAAGTGGATGACCTACTCAAGGAGAGGAGTTCAAGACCCACAACTTGAGACATCACTATCTCTAGAACTTCAAAAAGGGCTATAACAATTGGTGAAAGATCTAACCAAAGTACCCAAGACAAGGGAATGTATATCAATTAGAGCCAAGAGTTGGCAAATGTGAAGCTAGAGTTGGCTAAGCTTCAAGAGATGATGAGAAGGTCCGCACAACTCATGTGCAATGCATGCATTGCTGAGGAAACCACCTTTTGCAGTGCAAGTGCATGAATCCTACATCTAGATCATGTGCCAATGGCAGTAGGTTTGGTCATGATGCAATGTATTGCCAATTGCCAAGGTGGTTTCCATACCCACAGCCATACAATCAGCCTTACTACCTTGGAAATAGGCTACTGCCTTATGGAATGGGAGCTTCATTAGCTCTTCCAGCACCCAATGATTCAAGGCCAACTATCCCTAGGATGGAGATCAACCACATAGGGATATCTAGACCACCTAGACCCTTTGTGACCTATCCACCAAGTAATGCTCCTGTGCATTATATCGAGGAGACAAATGAGAAAGAGACGTACATAAATCCTTATGTCTCCTATGATGAAGAGGGTAATCCCATTCTAATGGATTTGAGACCAATTACAGCGGTGATGGCATTAGGTCAGGCAAGGGGTAGATGCCCTAGTCAAAACGAAGAACCTATCGCATGTTGGACTTATGGCTACCCCAGATACATCTCATCTCATTGCCCTAAATGAGAGTAAGAAAATTGAGAAAAGGCTGACTTGAGATGCCGAGTGCCCTAAAAAGAAATCATCCACCAGTTCAACTATCGTGCCATCTATACCTTTGGGGCTATTTGGAGTGGAGACACTTGATGGCGAGGCCACTCCCATCTCTTTGAATGTCATGACTAGGCTGTAGAACAAGGCAGGCTAGTGTCTCATTACCTAGACCAAGCAACCTTGATGCAGCCTCCATAGGGAAGAGGAGTTGTAGGAGAATAAGAAAGAGAGTTGAGACACAAATTGCACTCAAATGTGATAGTGCCACTACGTTACCAAAGGGGAAGCAAGTCACGAATGCAAAAGTAGAGACATCTACTCCTAAGATAGTAGAAAAGGGAAGTGCCCATATTGGAGAATATCCAAATCCCAGGTACCAATTAGAAGTGGTTGATAAGGTCAAGGAGTGGGTGAGAGAAGCCCAAGCACACCTAAAAGATGTGGAACCCATCATGGAAGATGAAATCAATGAGCTCTCTAGTGTGAGCATACCGGTCTTGCCTACTTGCATAGAATCCAGAGAAGCTTCCGCACTCCGTGCAGCACCACAAAGATGAAGCTTAGGCACCACAGGTGGGCAAACTACACAATGCAAGAAAAGCTAGTAGCTTGCCTATAGCATTGATATCCACCCCTATAACTCTTCCATTAGAGGATCTCCTTAGGAAAATTTTCTCATTTTGGTGAGAGTTACAGCAATGGATAGAGGGATCTAACAAGCTAGGAGTAGTCGAGTTACATGACCATGATGCAGCCACACAGATACCAAGCCTAACACTAAATTTAGTGTCTAAGTTCTTACATCTAAATGCTTTTTGGGAGGGCATAGAGATACATGTAGTCCTACCAGTGGTGGCATTAGGAGACATCACAAGAAAGGGATTGTAGACGCAAGAGCAAGAGTTAGTGTGCTTAGCCATACGGTCCTACAGGCATGAGATATCATAGTAGCCACTGACTATCTCACAAAATGTGGAGCCACCATGAAGAACGATGCTAGGACTAGGGCTAAGTTCCTTTGGGAGCACGTGATCTCACGATTCGGTTGCCCCATCAAGCTACTTAGAGACCAAGGCACACACTTCATGAAGTAATTGATCATTTACTATCCACATTCCTCATCATCTATAGGAAATTATTACCCTACTACCCTCAAGCCAATGGTTAGGTGGGATTCACGAACAAAATCCTAATGAATGTCCTTACTAAAGTGATGTGTGCCTCACATAGGAACTTGGATAATTAGCTCATGGCAACGTTATGGGCATATAGGACAACCTATAAAATGGAAGTGGGGCAAATACCCTTTTAGCTAACCTACACGACTGAAGTAATCTTACCAATAGATTTTTTTCACTCCAAGCTTGAAAGTAGTACAAGAGAGATGGGATGGAAAGGAGACATGGATGGAATGCCTAGTAGAGCTAGAGCCTCTTTTTGAGATCTGACTCTTTGCTACCCATGAGTTAATTTTTGAAAAATCACGACACAAGTTTTGGTTTGACAAACATATCAAACAGCGTGACTTCAAGTAAGGTGACCTTGTGTGCCAATACTTTGTGAAGCGCCACAAGCAGAAAATGAAATTCAAAGGATTGGGGCCCTTCAAAGTCCACAACACTAGTCGAACTAGCAATGTTGAGATCCATACCTTAGAGGATGATGGCATAGGCTTCTTCAATGGTAGTCACCTCAAGAAGTACTATCCTCTAATCCATCTGTTGCATGAGCCACCACAATGCTACAAGCCCCTCTAAATGTAAGAGTGGCCACTATCACAAAGATCAAGGATATAGATGAGAAAACAATAGCACGTGCTTACTTGCCAATAATAGTGGCTACTCAAAAATTACACTCTTTTGATATGCTTATCAATGAGGGAGCTAACTTCAACATCCTTACACATGAGCATTGGACTCTCATTGGTCAATCCCAATTGCAACCCATGAATGCTAAGCTCAACTTGTTTGGGGGGGGGCAGTCCTACCCATTACTGGGAAAGTGTAAAGTAGTGGTCTCTATCGAGACTGAAAGCCTCCCTATGATCTTCTATGTGTTACCTAACACTAAGGCTATTGTTAGGGAATCGTTGTTGGGACATGCATTCAAGAAGAAAGCCCATTGCAACGTTGACTACAACATGCAATGCATTCACCTCGACATTGGTCATGTGTGAATAGTGACAGCTTTCTGCAAGGGTATTGTGGCCCTACTTAAGCTCGCATTGCCAACAATAGAAGTACCTGGCACAAAGTTGAAGGAGGGGGTTTGTGACTTTTCCCACCCTGCTAAGAGCCATCAGCTATAACCCAAAGAAAACACACAAAAGCCCACAAAAAGCAGCTGCTCAAACAGGTGTTGAAACCCATAATCTCGGAACATCGTGCCCTCAGCCTCGGCGACAAAGTTGGTGGTGTAGAACCAAAAAAATGACCAAGTCACAATGGGGATGCCTAAAACTATGTTCCATGCTCAAGACTATTATGAAGGCAAACATTGGATTTAGTTTACTAAGATCATGAGTGGCACATGCACACCCCTCAATCGCCACCTCCTAGCATATCTCCAAAAGCTTCAAAGCCGCCTAGAACTGAGATATTTCCTAAACTAAAATCCATCAAACCCATAGAGTCTCAATGGGTCTATTGACCGAAACTAAAACTTATTGCCTCTCAATCGACAAAAAACAACACTCTGAGTGTCCTTGCTATTCCACAAGCATAAATTAGTGCAATCTTGATGCCCCCAAATAAGCCCCTCACAGAAATCACCAATGAGAGCTCTATTGACCAATCCATGTACCAAGCATCAATTGCTAAGTTATTTAACCAATTCAAACCCCAACCTCTTGCAAGCTTAGACCCTCTTACGAGCATTAATCTATTCTCACTTTACCCTCTGATTTAGTGGAGAACATGATGGATGTCTTGGTCACTTGCATTTGACATTTGGATGCCACCTTCACTATGCTTGCTAAAAGCTATGAGTGGTTTTGACTTAGGTCTTCTAGAAGAGCCTTTGGGACAACTAATGTATGCATGCTACCATGCACCTAGAAAGAATCGAAATTCATGTTTGTCAAAGTCCTCATGGTAGTTGAGGAGTTGATTGCCAATGGAATTTCTCAAGAGCAAGCTCACAAACAATGGCTAATCACATTCTATAGCAAGAGCAAAATCTGTACAGCCCGTTAGGAATCAGTAGAACTAAAAACACTAGCCGAATTTGACTCGTGATTTCTACAAAAGTGGTATGATCTTTGTCTCCCATGGGAACAAAAGGACTATCAAATCATGACCAATGCCAAGTAGAGAGCTGCCATCAAAATAGCCGAGTATGATCCAACTTATGTAGCTCCTATCTCCTTCAAAGTACTAAAGCCATCACCCGTAATCGCCCCTTAGAAGATCATGTTATGGCCCCTCCTTACTTGGATCACATCTTGAGTGAGGAAGAACTACACATTGCTAGCCTATCAACTCTGGTGACTCCTAACTAATGTCTTGACCTACATCACATGTGTCAACATTCGACCTCAGGACATGGACCATCATGCCACCTTAGAGTACAACTTGGACTTTTACACTTGGCTCATGAAAAAGTAAAAGTATCACACCCATGTGCTTAATTCCCTTCACCCTCCATCCTCCAATCCTAGGAAGGATTCGCATCATTCTCGAGGGGGGAGGGTAAGGTGGAAACAAAACCCTCGGGTAAGTTACTCATGAATATATGTGTGCATCAAGTGGGTTCAAAATAAGGTATTTTTAAAATACCATTTTTATACATTTTTTACATATAGAAGGGTGTAATATAAAGGGATTATTTACATATTGAATAGAAAAGGTTTATGTTTTATTCAAGAAAAATTCACAGATAAGGATATTTATAAATAGGCATTGAATGCACGTGATGTAGAGGATGTATATATAGTAACTTCCTCGAGACAAAACCTTAGAGGAACATGAATGATAAATCATAAAAAGGGAAGGTAGAGAGGAAGAAAACTTTGAGATCAAAACCCAAAAGTAAAAACATGGATAAATAAACTTTGCACTTAAGAAGAATAGTTAGGAAATGCTTGCTTAGAGTTTATGGGCTGCCTCAAGCAAAATTTTCTATCTATCTTTGAAGTCCCCTTATTTCAACACATAAAGTTGCAATCTTTTACTTTCATGTTGAAAAATGGTCTTGCAAGTGAACTAATAGAAATCATGTCTTGAAAATAACCCAAAATGGTAGCACAAATTCCATTCTCAAAAGAAGACCATAATAGGTATTGGTTGACCTTGGAGATAAGAGTCTTCAACCAACTCAAGTACCATAGCATCAACAACCTAAAATAAATGATAAATGCTAAAGATGCAATGAAGAGGATGATTGACTAGCACAACCTTCACAAATACATGGAAAATCTAGCCAATAGATCGACCACAACTGATGCATTGAGTTCTTAAGGACCTTTGATGCAAGCAAGGGCAATGGCACCCTAAATATTCGGTAAGGAGGCTCTCCTAGGAAGGTCGAGGTTGCACTGAGGTGGCCTCAATTGGTGGAGAAAGCATTAGGACTAGCAAATGTACAAGGAAAAAGACAAAAGAGGGATTTCTACAACATGATGAAGATGACAAAGTCAAGATTATACACTAACATTGGAATTAGCTTAGTTGACATTCCTGATGCTACCGTCTAGCTGCAAGCAAAATTGGTGCATGTACTCTTCTCGAATCATAGGTACACTGCACTTATGACAAGAATCTAAGTGCCCATGCTTGAAATCATTGTAGTAGGAGCCCTGGAGGAAGTCAATTTGAATGCTTATGTCTGGAGAACCATTTGAAACCAGCTTCATGCCTAACTCCCTAGTCATTCATGTGCCCCTGGCTTCACACTCATGGCACATCAAGGGAAAGTCACACCTATTAGGGAGTTTTTCTCACCACCTATGGTTAGACCTGTCTCCCTAAGTCACACCCACAACACCTCCCTTGTACACAAACTAGATCCTCAAGTGTGGGACAACACCACATGCTTCCCTAAGGACACCATGCACTGCACAATCATGTAGACACACACCCATGTAGTGCATTTCCTTTTTCCTTTTCAAGTACACTAAAGAACTCTGATTAATCATCGATATCGGAGGCCCCCATTACCCACTCAATATACCCTCAGTCTGCGCAATATCTCATCCAATTTTGTGATGCTTTTTCTACCCATTCAATCTCCACAAAACCCCATCACCAACCCACATGGCAACCCTTCGACCACTCGAGTCCTCATCAACAACAACAAGTGCAACAAGTGCCATGGAAGTGGCATTTGATTAGGAGGGGGGTCACGTTAATCCCCAATGCAAGAAAGGTAAAAGATAAAAAATAAAAAAGCAAAAAAAAGGGCAAAGAGAGAAAAGATGATCCGATAGTAGAAATGAGAGGAAAAAGGGCCAAAAGCCGAAAGACATCTCAAAAACCCAAGGCAAGTGCTAAAATGAAAGAGGTGCCCCTAAATATTTGTAAAATAGTGCCAAGCTCCCTCCTATGCAAATTTTGAACAGTAGACGATTATGGGTGAAGTCATAATGTAAATAGAAGAGAGTAGGAAAAGAGGACCTAGGCTAAACAACCGGCTATGTAAAAAAGAGGTGGTGCCCAAAAGGGATGAGGGCATGTATAAAAGCTAAAAAGTGAATAACGCAGCTCATTCTTGTGTGTGGCTAAAACTAGCTCTCCTCTTCTCTTCTTCTTCTTCTTGTTTGCTTGAGCTTGTGCTTGAGAGAGGAAATGTGAGGGAGTGAGTGTGTGAGGGTGAGAGACCGTGGTGGAGAAGCTCTCTATCTTCTTCTCTCTTCTTCTTCTTCTCTTCTCTTCTCTTGTCTCACATGCAGCAATGGAGAATGGAGCTTGGAGCTTAAGGATTGAGCTTGCTTGAGCTTGTACCTTGGATCGTGGAGCTACTGGAGTGCTTGAGGTAGATGATGACAAATGCATGGTCAGAGATAAAGAGTTCGTGACTTTGGTACTTATTGGAACATTATGTCATGGAGAATCGTACCGACCCTACAGCTCACAATGTCCATCGGACCATCAAATCAAGTGATAATAGCTTGAGGTTGAGAGTGAATCCCTCACCTTCTTTGAAGATTGTCATCGAATTTTTGAGAGAAGGCTTGAGGACAAGATTTAAGCCCCTCGCCTACAATGAAGATATCATCATTGCAAGTTGCTATGAAGATTGAGTTGAGCTTAAAGCTTCTCACCTATTTCTTTTTAAGATCATCAACAAATTCAATGCAATATTGGGCTTTGGAGTCAAGCTTCATGCTCCTCAAAATTTATCCATAAAATTTTGATATTCCACCTTCTTCTCTTCTCTCTTAGATTGAGCATTCACCGTTGTCTTTTTCGAAATTCTTGTGATCAAAAATTGAAAATCTTATGAACCCGTAACTTGTTTATATTTTCAATCAAGAATTTGTATTCTCATTCAAAATTATTCTGAATAAGTTTCATTGAATTCTCCCAACTCAAAACGTCCTTGCGGCGAGTGACTTCACGAATCCCCACAAAAATTCCCGTGCGACAATGATAGCATCTTTTTGTAGCTTACATATACATACATTCAATATGCCTAAATGCATGCACATAAAAACATTTATGTTCACATTGGAACTAGTGCATTGGAAGCAACCCCTGCTAGAGCTTTGCCAACACAACCACAGAGTCACTCAAAGCATCAAGTGCTTTAGTGACTTGCATCACTATATCCATTGTCTTTCCTCTCAACAAATACATATTGAATGAAATACCATTGATAGACTCTTCCATAGTAACTTAAGTCACTAATTTATCCACATGATCAACCATAGCTCGTATCCCATGTGCACCATTTACTAATATTGCATATGCAACCTTAGTGAATGCATCTTTATCATTGGCCCCATCTTGCTTATCATACAAAACAATAGCCCCTTGTCAATTCCTGTTACCACTACATCAACATCTGCACTATCCTTTTCATTTTTAAACAAAGCCACAATAGATGGTACATCTACATCAGTAGGTACATCATGTAAATAATACATATGCAACATATCCTCTTGCATTAATGTTTCAACCCAACCTTATGTCTTAGCAACTATCGACAATAACCCATCGATAGTACTATGTAAATCACACATAAGACACCTATATCATCTAGAAATATAACCTCTTCTTCGAGGTGTGTAAACTTCTACTGTAACTCATGAAACACATGCAAGAGTTTCTAAGCTTCGTCGTGCACATTTTTTATTTTCCGTTTGTCTTGAAGTCTTGAAAGCTTCAACTATAACCTAGTGCTACTGATTCTGATTTGTGAGACCTTGTAGAAGCTTGATTTATCTTGCCATCTTGCACTAGATTGTGCAAACAATACTCTTATTCAATCTTTTCTTCATCAAGCCTAGTTATTTCCTTCTTTACAATCTATTATCAGTTGTCTCTCTATATTAGCATCTTTCAAAAGATCTAAAAGTTTTGATTGTAGTGTGGAATCTATTGCTAAAAACAAGTCACTTTTCAATATCTCAAGCATCAATTGATCTCTTCTTGACAACTGCACGCATGTAAGTTCAAATTTTTGTAATAATTCTTACACATGTTAAACCATTATTGGATTTATCAATGCATTTCATGAGACTTACATTAGACCATGTAGAAAAATGAGCACCCATTACATCACGCATACCTGCAAATCTTTCAATGGCCTTTATGTTGTGAGGGTGTATAAAATTAGTATGGATCCAATAATCAACACAATGTACTTTCTGACTTAAATGAAATGTTGTTGTTGGTATTTTGCAACCATAGATAATTTCAAAAGATGGTTTGTTGGTAGAAGAGTGAGGTGTATTATTATAAGCAAATTGTAAAAGATGGAAATGTTGATTCCATGTGTAGGGTGAAGAAATAGTATCCACACGAATCAAATCAAGAATAGTACTATTAGTAGCTTCAAAATTGCCATTAGTTTGAGGATGAAATGCTGAACTAAAATCAATTTTAGTACTAAGGTTAGAGAAAAGAGTATCAAAAAAATTATTACAAAAATAGAGATCATGATCAGATACAATAATGATTGGAAAACCATGATGTACAAATATATTCTTAAGAAAAAGATTAGCAGCTTGTGAATTAGTTAGAGTATTTCGCATGGAATAAATCTATCAAAAATAGTTCAAAGCATATTATTTTGTGAAGAAGTCACTGGTGGCAAACCAATAATAAAGTCCATTGATATTTGTTCCTACGGTGAATTAGGAATAGATAAAGGCATTAACAAACCATACTGCTTACCATGATGTCTTTTTATGCATTGGCAAACAAGATTGTCAGAGAGTGAACTAGAGAGAGAGAAAGAGGAGAGAGAAGACTGCAGAAGAGAGAGAAAGACTGCAGGAAGAGAGAGAAGAAGAGTGACAAAAAGACAGAAATACTAGATTTGGAGAGAGAAAGACAGGAAAGAGGGAGAAGCCATAGAAGCTGTGAGCAAGATGGAAGAGAAGGACTGTAATTGTATTAATGTGTCCAAAAGATATGAAAAAGTACATTTCCTCTCCTTTTATACCAATGTGAGTGTGACATGGCATAATATCAATATTATTGACACTAAATCCTTATTCCTAGCTTCTTACAATCCATCCCTTCCTAAAAGTTTTTGTCCTCAAAAACAAACCTGGAAGACTAGGAAAAGATGGATAGAACTGAGTACTACTCTATTTTTACAGCTTTATAAATGGGAAATGAATGAAGTATGACTAATTATATGGACTAAGATTGAAGAACGGAAGTAAGCCTTAGCTATATACATGATCTGGAGTACTTCAAAAGTATATGGAGCCATAAAGTCTTCAACAAATAATCTCAAAACAAAGTAGACAGCTTGTTGTATAAACAGACCCTGTTGGACCAAATCTGCCATAACTTCTAATAGAAGTGTCCAAATGAGACGTACCATATATCAAAACGAAGCTCTTGAAGAGTACTTTAAGCCCATGTAGATAGCTTAATTCTAAAAATTAGGCACAATAAAAACCGTTCTAAAATAGCGTGCTGTCCTGATCCTGTCTGCATCATCACTAGCTCCATAATCAATAGGCTTTAGCCACCAATGTATCCCTTAAGAAAGAAAACTCGTCCAATATAGAATCAGGCCTCCAAGAAGCTTCCTCAGGTTGTAAACCTCTCCATTTGATCAAATATTCCATGATAGAACAAGATCGAAGCTTCTTTTCACGCTGACCTATAACAGCCTCTAGGATCTACTGAATAAGACCTTCTTTATCAATAGGTAGCAGTTCATCAACTATATCCACTACATCACCATTAAAGGGCTTAAGTTGGCTAACATGGAAGACATTACGAATCTTTGTGGAAGAGGGAAGCTCTAATCTGTATGCCAAATCTCCAATTCACTTAAGGATCCGGTAAGGGCCATAAAATCTGTGGGCAAGCTTATTACTAGATCCATCTTTTAATGTAGAGTACTTGGACTTGGGCACCTTCAGTAAGACCAAGTCTCCTTCTTAGAACTCCAAAGTCCTCCTCTTCTCATCAGCATACATCTTCATTTGATCTTGAGCCTTTCTAAGATTCATCTTACATTGCTGAAGGGTCTGTATTCTTTCTAACTCTTCCTTCCCATGAGGATTGATCCTTTCATTAAAGATGACTGTGGGTAAGGGCACCTTGTAACCATACAAAGCCTCAAAGGGTGAAACTCCGATACTAGTGTGAGTAGAATTGTTATAAGCAAACTTAGCCAAGTGTAACCAAGAATCCCATGAAGTTTGGACATCATAACAAAAATGGCGAATATAAGTCTCCAACAATTTATTGACTCTTTTTGTATGTCCATCAGTTTGGGGATGATAAGCCGTAGATGGAGCCAATTTAGTGCCCATAGATGTAAATACCGCCTACCAAAAGTTACTCATAAACTTTGAGTCTCTATCATGAACAATCACCTGCGGTAATCCATGTAGTCAAAAAAATCTACTCCATAAACTGACTGGCCACTTAAGGAGAAGTAAACTAAATCTTGGTTGGAATAAAATGGGCTGCCTTGGTGAGTCTGTCTATCACCACATATGTACTATTCCATCCCTTCTTGGTAATAGATAAGCCAGTAAGGAAATCCATAGTAATATGAGTCCATTTACCTGTAGGAATAGGTAATGGCTGTAACAAACCTCCTGGCTTATGGGTGTTGTCCTTATTCTGCTGACAAGGCATACACTTCATAACAAAGTCCTTGACATCTTTCCACTGTCCTTTCCAATAAAAACTTTTGCTGATCCTGTCATAGGTCTTGAAAACTCCTAAATGTCCAGCTAGAGGCAAATAATGTAGTTCCTCCATAATTTTCCACGTAAAAGAAAACGTAGAAGAAATAACAATCTTGCCTTTCAACCAAATAATGCCATTTTTGAACTGGTAATGCAAGTTTTCTTCCATAAGACCTTGCTGTAATTTCTAAAAAATATGCCTGAATTCTTCATCCAGAAGATAAGCCTCCTGTAATTCTTCAATCCAATCATTATGAAATTCTGTCATAGCTAAAACTTTGCAAGCCCACATATGAGAAAGAGAATCAGCCACTATATTATCTTTGCCCCTTCTATGAGTGGAAGATCAACATAAAGATCAATGCCAAGGCCATCATCATCAATAATAGGTGTAGTTTGTGAATCCTGATTTAAAGAGTCAATATTATCCCATGAAGGAGGTTCATGATAATAAAGAAAAGGAAAATAAGTGAGTAATGACTTTGTATCCTCAATGTCCTCTAGTGACTAGGTCCACCCAGCATCCTCGTGAGACCATGTGGTGTCCATAAGTTCCTCACTAAAAATAGCATCAGGACTTATGATTACGTTCTTTGAAGATGGATCATAAAACTTATATCCCTTAGAAAAAGTTGAATATCCAATGAAAATAACTTTCAAACTGGAAGGATCAAGTTTTTTGCGAGTCTCTTTGGGTATATGAATATAAGCAATACATCCAAATGTTTGAAAATATGAAATAGAAGGAGTTTCACATGTCCAAGTAGTAATTGGTATTTTACTAGAGGGAGTAGTTGTAGGAAGATGATTTTTCACTAAGATAGAATGAACGAGCATACATCACATGGCATTGAGAACAGTCCTGTTTTAACATTCAGTAATACCATTCTATTGAGGAGAGTAGGGAATCGTATATTCATGATGATGAATACCCTGATTATTATAATAATCATCAAAATCATTTGAAATGTATTCTCCACCATTATCACTAAGAAGTTTCTTGATGTGATGACCAATATGAAGTTCTGCAGCTTTTTGATAGTGCTTAAAAGATAATAAAGCTTTCGAATTGTGTCACATGAGAAAAATAGTGGTGTATCTTGGGAAGTCATCAATAAAAGTCATGAAATACTGATATTGAGATTTTGATGGAGGAAAATGTCCACAAATATCGGTGAATAAGATCAAGAAAGTCTCTAGAATGAGTTGTGATGGAAATGGAAAAGGGTTCACGAAAATGATTTCCAAGTGCACAATATTCATAAATACCCATATGAGGACGAGCTTTGAATTCCATACCTTGAACAAGGTCATGCCGATAAAGATGAACAAGCTTTGAAAAATTAGAGTGAATAGAGCGATGATGCCATATTTTGCTGTTAAGATTCCCAAGAGCTATAACAACATTTGCAATATACTTATTTGAAGATAACTCAAAAATATTACCATTTTGAGGAGCAATAGCTATGGTTTGCCATCTTTCTCAATGCGACACTTGGTATGGTCAAAACCGACAAAGAGACCAAGATCCACAAGCCTTGCAACTGAAAGAAGATTCCTTTTTAGATCTTGGATATGTAAAACTCCATGCAGAATTCTTGTTAAAGAAAGAGTATCGAGATATAAATCACCTATACCTTTGACTTGGCAAGTTGTATCATCATCAAGATAAACCAATTTTTTGACAAGAATAGAATGATAATTATGTAACCATTGGGACCGATATGTCAGATTTCCCATAGCACTAGATTTAATATTATAAATAAATTGATCATGAACATGAAGTATCATTTCTAGAGAGACAGAATAACTCACACAATTTGCTTCTTCACTAGTGTTGTCATGTGTAGCAGCATATGCTCTATTACAATTTGAATCAAAATGCCTCTTGAAACATAGATGGGTTGGATGATTAATCTTTTTACAGTAGTCACAAGGAGAATAATATCTACTAAAATGTATTTGTTTATTCGTAATACCATGTTCTTCATCATATTGTTTTTCCCAGCAATCATCTGTAGTGTGACTATTTCTATTGCAATAAGAACAATGTCTGTTAGGAAACTTGAGACGAGAGAAGTTACCACCATGACGACTCCTACGTGTAGAGCATGGAAATGGACGCCTTCAAGCAAGTAAAGGTTGGTCGATTTTTTATGACTGTGTGTCCTCTTGTGAGATGAGAATTGTTTTTTTATTTGTGTATCATTATTCATGTCGTTGTGAATATTCAATCAAAGATATACAAGCTTGATCAAAATGGATCCCATCTTTGTTACATAATATGGTAACAATATTATTATAAGTAGGATCCTTTACAGTATCAAGAAGTTGTGTTACCAATTGCTTTTGTGGAATAGCATCAGCATCACCAACAAACTGATTGATAATGTTCCTAAATGATTTGATATGTGTTGTCATAGAAATTTCGATGTTGTATTGTAACTTAGTGAGGTGACTATGAAGATAAAGTATTTCTATAATCAATTTCTTCTCAAAATTTGCTATCAAATACTCCCATATAGCTTGTGAGGTTGAAAAACTACATACATCAAGCATAAGAGAATCTTGAAGAGCAGAAAGAATATACTGACAATCTACTTTGTCATGTCTGACCCACTCATTATAAAGATTTTTCCATTCTTCAAAGATAGATCCTTTAGTTACAAGGGTATTATCATGAGCCTGATCAATTGGTTGAGGCAAATATTCATAATTACCAAGAACAATATCATGCAAGTCATCGCCTTTTCAAGAATTAGCAGCATCTTTACTTTCCACCCAAGGAATCCTTATCCTTGAAAGTGAGGAACGAACATTGTCCAAAAGAAAATCCATTGACGATTATCAAATTCGACATAGTTGGCTAAGAGAATACGTACACTACAAGATATAGGCCTTATACCGACGTTAAAAGTGACAAAAATGTAAATAATAAAATTTTCCCCCATCGTCACAAAAAGCGTGGCTATTGGCGATGCCATAGAACAGTCGATATCAACATCATTATCAGCGTCGCTATTTGTGTCGGTATGATACTGATGCAAATAACAACGCTGATAGTGATGCTCTGCGACGCTAATAACGACGCCAATAGCGACGCGTGTAGGTAAATTTGTGACACTAATAGCGATAGTAACAGGGGAAAAAAAATTTGTGGCCACATATAGCATTGTGTGCTTTATTTGGGCCATACAAAATAGTTTCTGCAATGTGTACAGTGCTCGTGTAAACAAAAACAAAGTGTACTTAAATCATAACATTGATACATGAAATAAATACATGATCGCATAATGAAAGTGACTGGTACAATCATGGCAAGATATCACTACTACATAGAAAATGTCTACACATATCAAATGACCAAAAAAGAAAGGTGTGTAAGCTCCAGGGATCTAAGGGCGAGCTATATACCCTCCCCATCTGAAAGCTCGTCCCGCTGCAAAGGAGCATCGAACGAACTCTGCAAAAAAAGAAACTACATATCAATCCACCATACAATAATGTATTCTAATTAAACATGGTAAGTACGGATAAGAAAGATGAGTGACTTATAGGGCCATCGCATCTATATAATCGATCGATCAATGCAATGAGACCATGCCTCTCTGCAGATCGGCTCTCGGCTCGCAATTTGTAATGGAGTACTGCAAAGAAAATAAAATACTAACTGTTAGAAATATGATTGTCAGTACAAAGGATATTGCAAAAAAATAAGCAAGCAAAACAAAAGAAAAACTTACAAAGTCCTCTAGATATGTCCTATGGCCGCCACTCCCAAGATGATGGACCACTCTGGCCTCTAGTCGTGCCCTCGCCATCTCGCACTGCTGACTCCAACGTCCTGGAGAATCTGTAGCCTCCTCCCTCAGTCAACACCAGTTGTCCTAGCCACTCGGGCTTTGGAGCCCCACTCTTGAGTGCCTTGCGTGCGTCCGATCGTCTGTGTGACATATATGCACGCATGCAGTCCATCATCCAGCCCGTAGAAAATCTATCTGCTGTGGCTAGAACTGGAAACTCCTCATGCAAGGATGCTACTATGTAGTCCTTGCTCCCCTCTTCCGGTATGTTTTTCCAATGATCTAACACGTTGTGCCGAAAAGCTTATTGGCACAACTCTCTCATGCGAGCGATCACCCTCCTCCCCTCATCATTCATGATGATGGCTCCTGACCTATCATTGACAAGATAGGCATATCCCTCTAGGGTATGCCTAAGATAAGTCCTCTCCCACCTGCGTCCACGCTCCTGGGCATATCTAGGAGACCCCTATGCATCCAGTGTACCGACCGAGGTAGTATCTATATCGGTGTAGCATCCATAGGGGTACCACTTGCAAACGACTGAGCAATAGCCGCGGAGTAATTGGAGTAGACGTCCCCACAGGTGTGACAAATCCTGGAGGTGATGCAACTCCAGCAAAATGATGAGATAAAGACACTGCGTCCGTGCCTCCACAGCAACCACCTGAGCCAAGCTCCCTGGAACCGCCACAAGAGCGATGAGTAGCAGTTGTATCCCGTGCCGACCACGAGCTCACTGCCTCTGTATCTCTACAGCATCCCCCTGACCCTGAAGCACTCCTTCCCTCTGGCTCAAGTCTAGATCGTCAACCTCATCTACTTGAAGCTGAAGCATCTGATCGCGCCAAAGTAGATCTAATAGAGCGGCCTGACGATATCCGAGATAGCTCCTGGTGTGCCATGTCTTTGAATCTCGCCATTTGATCTAGAGACATGCGCATGAAGATATCCTGCAACTCCTCATCGCTCATCCCTTGACTCATCTTGATGATCTAAGTATCCAAAAAGATCACCTACACAGACAAAAAATGATGTTAGCATAATTAATTTAAATCATACAAAGCATAGTAATATAAATCCTAAAAAAATAAACTCACTTAAAATTCATATCTTATGTATCCTTATAAGTGATTAGTCAACGAATTGAGTAAGTGGATGCTCCAAGTATGAAGTATCCTATGGTCCCATGTAAATCTCCTGACACAACTCTGCATACACTAGAAGGTCAATAGACATGTCACCACAAAAGAATGAGTCCACCTCGTTCTCAAAGAATTCTTGGACTCCTGTATTTCCATCATTGTTAGCCGATGTTGGCTCCTCTACATGCTCCAAGCTTTTGGTGGCCTCCACCCCTTGCAATATCGACCCCTCTATTTGCATATTGTCCTCACCGATGTAATCTATGGGTGGGTGGGTGGAGACTTTACATACGTTAATTTTTGCTGAGTTACAAGAGAAGAAATCCCTTCTCAAACAATTTAAAAAAGAAAAAAAGAATGATAACAAAAACAAATTGTTTGTCGTAACGTAGACAAAATGGAAAATGATGAAGGCCTTGTTGTTCAAGATCACGAGGCATATCTTAATCAGCGTGTCCCATGTCCTTACTCTCAATGCAAGCTGGCAATTAGACAAAAACGTCAGTTGTCTATAGAATACGTACGATGCTTCTCGCAAGCTAATTGAATACCATATACAAGAAGATTGGGTGTAGCTGGTAAATTTTCTATCTAGGGAGATGATGTCTCGTCCCAAGGAGGAGTGCACCCTTTGTGGCCAATTAGAAGAGTTCATGGGCGTGCAATGGATGGAGTGCTTGAGCCAATCCACCACTTGGAAGGTACTACCCAACCTATACTGTCAATACCAGAGGAGACAGGCAGCCTTCTAGACCTACCTACAATCTTGGAGCCTGAGATGGAGGCAATGATTGATGCATTGATTCCCATGGATGTCGAGACTTCTGATCCGCTTAGAGAGGAAGCATCCATACCATTATATGATGGGTGCTGAGTATCTCGCCTGAGGACACTGCTTGCACTCCTAACTGTGCAAGCCAAATATGGGTGGAGCGATGCGAGTGTGACCGAGTTGTTCAGGTACCTTGTACGTACGCTTCGTTGATTTCTTTTCAGCACTATCATTAAAAATTTTTGTGTTTTTTCAAGGTGTTTTATGATTTTTTTCAGGTTACTAAAATATCATATATTACCACTTGCAAATACCATGCCTGAGTCTCGTGATGATGCACGACATGTTTTATGAAAGCTTGGCATAGACTACAACAGCATCCATGCATGTATCAATGATTGCATACTGTTTCGAGGAGAATACGAGACTATGGAGACATGTCCAAAGTATGGTGCTCACAGGTATCGACAGGACTTGCAAGGGAAAACCATCCCTCAAAAAGTTCTTAGACACTTTCCGCTTATCCCCCGCATAAACCACATGTTTCGTACGTCCGGCACGACGAGCTTGACAACGTGGCATGCGCAGAATAGATCCATAGATAGAGTTCAACGAATATCAGTGGATTCATACGCATGGAGCCACATTGACTCTACCTTCCTAGGCTTTTTCCGAGAGCCAAGGAATCTTCGTCTTGGTCTTGTAATGGATGGTGTGAACCCATTCGGTCTGCGCTCAACTTCTTACAGTGTGTGGCCTATAGTCCTTGTCAACTACAATATCCCTCCATGGATTTCTACGAAGAAATGACATCTCATCCTTAGCTTACTCTATATGTTGGAGTGTTTCCCGTCTCGTGGTGTTGCACTGGACCTCGCCACCACTCTCTCTTTGTTTTTTATCCATTCATTATCTCCTCTCCTTCCATCTCTCTCTCTTTTCTCTTTCTTTATTATGATGTATGTTTATTCCCTCTCTCTCCTCCCCCTCTCTCATTTTCTTTAACGATCACGACTACGACTATGACTACGACAAAGATTACAACCACAACCACGACCATGACTAGGACCATAAGCACGACCATGACTAGGACTATGACTACCATGACCACGACCAGGACCACGACTACGACTACGACTATGACAACCACCACCACCATGACCACAA
The DNA here is from genome assembly GCF_053477565.2 of Lygodium microphyllum. NCBI lineage: Eukaryota > Viridiplantae > Streptophyta > Polypodiopsida > Schizaeales > Lygodiaceae > Lygodium > Lygodium microphyllum. Next base: position 175,831,957 of record NC_141136.1, read on the forward strand.
CTACCACTACTACTACCACGACTATGACCACGACTACGACCACCACATCTACCACTACTACTAAACACCATATTGGGGAATATGGGAATTTACCATAAGTTTGGGACATGTGGTCAAATCTTTGGATTTGTCATAACTTGAACACTATAACTCCAAATGAAGTGCTCTGTATCTCAATACATTCAATTTCTCAAGTACTTTCTAATGATAGGTCACATCATATGGTTTTGAGAAAATTATGGGCATGTTATCTGGGTGCCACCTTTTTAGTATTCAAAAAATGAGAATTGGGAGATTCTCAAATTCACTAATGTTGTGTTACTACCACTACCACGACTACGACCACTATAATAAACAAGAAAAGAAGGAAAAAAAACAATTACTACAACAACAACAATAAACAAGAAAAGAAGAAAAAACTACTACTACTACTACTAGTACTACAACAAAAAAAAAAGAAAACTAAACAAAAATAAACAAGAAAAGAAAAAAAAAACTACTACTACTACTACTAAAACAAACAACAACAATTAATTTCCGTTTCTCTCTTCCTCTATCCCTCTCTCATTTCCTCTCCCTCCCTCATTCTCTCCCTCTCTTTCTCTCTTTCCCTATCAAATTTAATATTTTTTCTCTCTTTTTCTCTCTCCTCTCCCTCCCTCATTTTTTCTCTCTCCTCTCCCTCTCTCGTTTCCTTTTCTCTCTTTCTCTCCCTCTCTCATCTCCTCTCCCTTCATCACCCTCACCCTCTCTTTCTCTCTTTCCCTATTATGTTTAATGTTTTTTGTCTCTCCTCTCCCTCTCTCATTTCCTTTTCTCTCTTCCTCTCCGTCTCTCATTTTCTCTTCCTGCCTCACCCTCTCTCTCTCTTTCTCTCTTTCCCTATAAGATTTAATGTTTTTTCTCTCTTTTTCTCTCTCCTTTCTCTCTCATTTTTTTAATCTCTCCTCCCCCTCTCTCATTTCCTTTTCTCTCTTTCTCTCCCTCTCTCGTTTCCTCTCCCTCCCTCACCCTCTTCCTCTCTTTCTCTCTTTCCCTATTAGGTTTAATGTTTTTTCTCTCTTTTTCTTTCCCTATTAGGTTTAATGTTTTTTCTCTTTTTTCTCTCTGCTCTCCCTCTCTCATTTTTTTCTCTCTCTTCCCCCTCTCTCATTTCCTTTTCTCTCTTTCTCTCCCTCTCTTGTTTCCTCTCCCTCCCTCACCCTCTCCCTCTTTCTCTCTTTCCCTATCAGGTTTAATGTTTTTTCTCTCTTTTTCTCTCTCCTCTCCCTCTCATTTTTTTCTATTTTTCTCTCATTTTTTATCCCTCTCATTTTTTTCTGTCTTTCTCTCATTTTTTTCTCTCATTCTCTCGCTCTCTCATTTCCTCTCCCTCCATCACCCTCTCCCTCTCTTTCGCTATTAGGTTTAATGTTTTTTCTCTCTTTTCTCTATCCTCTCCCTCTCTTATTTCCTTTTTTCTCTTCCTCTCCCTCTCTCATTTCTTCTCCCTCCCTCACCCTCTCCCTCTCTTTCTCTCTTCCCCTATTATGTTTAATGTTTTTTCTCTCTTTTTCTCTCTCCTGTCCCTCTCTCATTTCCTTTTCTCTCTCCTCTCCTCTCTCATTTCCTCTCCCTCCCTCACCCTCACCCTCTCCCTCTCTTTTTCTCTTTCCCTATTATGTCCCACATCTTTTCTCTCTTTTTCTCTCTCCTCTCCTCTCATTTTTTCTCTCTCCTCTCTGTCTCTCATTTCCTTTTGCTCTCTTTCTCTCCCTCTCTCATTTCTTCTCCCTCCCTTACTCTCACCCTCTCTTTCTCTCTTTCCCTATTATGTTTAATGTTTTTTCTCTCTTTTCCTCTCCCTCCCCCTCTCTTTCTCTCTCTCTCCCTCTCCCTTTCCCTCTCTTTCTCTCTTTCTCTATTATGTTCGATGTTTCCCTCTCCTTCTCCCTCTCTCATTTCCCTATTATGTTTAATGTGTCCTTCCCTCTCCCTCTCCCATTTCCTCTCCCTCTCCCTCTCCCATTTCCTCTCCCTCTCTTTCTCTCTCATTTCCTCTACCTCTCTCAATACACACTAATTATACCAAAAACAATTAAAAGAGAGAGAAAACTCCCTCTCCCTCTCTCATTTTTTCTCCCTCCCCCTCTCCCTCTCCCTCTCCCTCCCTCTTCCTCTCCCTCTCCCTCCCTCTCCCATTTCCTCCCTCTCCCTCTCTCATTTCCTCTCCCTCCCTCTCCCATTTCCTCCCTCTCTCTCTCTCTCTCTCATTTCCTCTCCCTCCCTCTCCCTCTCCCTCTCTTTCTCTCTCATTTCCTCTCCCTCTCTCAATACACACGAATTATACCAAAAATAAGTAAAAGAGAGAGAGAAAACACAAAAGCAAAGCAAGAATGGACAATGCACTCACCGTAAAGGCTCGAAGAAGGGTCTGGCGGCTCCTCTTCATGACGGCGGCTCTTCTTCGCCCTCCGTACACCTCCTTCTCTTCTTCGCGAATGGTCGCAACAACGGTGAGAAGTCTTCTTTCTCCCACTTTCTCTCTTTCTCTCCCTCTCAAATACAAGATGCTCGCTCTCTCTCTCGCTCTCCCTTTCGCTCTCTCTTTCATGAATGTGCGCAAAATGACGCGCTCGGGTTTCGGCCCGCGTTTTTTTCATTTGAGTACCGTCGCTATTTGCATCGCTATTCGTGCCGCTATTTGTGGCACAAATAGCGACACTGCTATTTCTCGTCACAAATGCCCGTCGCTATACCCTCATATCCTTGTAGTGGTACAATATAAGATCGTAGAATCTCCATACCAAGTACGAAACGACGAGATGAAAGTGCAACATAACAAATCATATACAGAAACTATACTATAAGGAAAGACGTTTAGCTTAAAAAATATACTCACTACAAGGGTACACACATATAGCGACGCTAAGTAGCGACGTTTTTTTTTCGGCGTCGGTATTAGCCTCGCTATTAGCGTTGGTATCTGCGTCTTTAAAAACGTCGGTATTTGTGTCGGTATTTAGCGACGCAAATACCGACATTTTTAAAGACGCGGATACCGACGCTAATAGCGACGAATTACTGCGGTAAAATTTCGCTGAAACCTGAACATTTCTTTCATATGAGCGTGCGAAGGCAGAGAGAAAGAAAGGATTATGAGCAAGAGAGGGAAGTGAGCAAGAGAGGTGAGCAAGGGAGGTGAGCAAGGAAGCAAGCCGCAAGCCGCACGCGAGGAGAGGAGCGTCGCTTGCACGAAGAGGTCGTGGAAGAAGAAGAGAGCACGATGGTATGCCCTGTTTTGGTTTCTTTACAATCTTTGTTTTGCTTTGCAATGTAGGTTAGAAAGTGTTGGTTTGTCTTCGATCTTTGTGTTGCTTTGCAATGTAGGTTAGGAAGTATTGAAAGAGAGAGAAATGGAAGCGAGTGTTTTCAAAAATTTTCTTGTGTTGGTTTTATTCTTTGCAATATAGCTACGAAAATGTATGTGTGTGAGCATAGTTTAGAGCCGACCTCAAAGATAGATAAGTTTAGAGCTGACCTCAAAGATACATAAGTTTAGAGCCGACCTCAAAGATAGATAAGTTTAGAGCCGAACTCAAAGAGATAGGTATGAAAATTTAAAAAAAAAGACATGAAATATATATAGTGGAGTGGTCCCAATATACAATATAGAATCTTTATTAAATTATCATTCCATTACATCGCAGTCAAGATGTCTAGCACTCCCGACCAATATGGTGGTGATCGTGAGGCTTGGCTCAATCAACGTGTCCCCCGTCCATGCACGCAATGCAAATTGGCCATTCGTCGAAAACGTCGTTTGTCCATAGAGCATGTGCAACGGTATGGAGAGTTTCGAGTTGAGATAATTGACCAAGCAGTCTTGAATTACGAGATTGCGGTAAGTTCTCTCTCATTACGTACTATATGACATGTAATTGATTTAAGTATAATAGTTTGGGGTTATCTTAGAAGTTAGCTCCTTAACGTCCTTTACAGGGTCAGGGCCATGTCGATACATTGCAGTCTGCAGATATCTTGCATCTACTAAGATGGGTTCGTCTGCACTCTATACAAATGCCGTCCCAGATAACTAACTGTCTCATAGAAGGTGATAACTCTCAACCCCCTTCTATGGGTGAGAATGCTGGAGACATGGACGATCCTCCTACTTTTTTGGAGCCCGAGTTAGAGGACATGATCGAAATCATTTCTTCCGACGGACTCGGAATCCCAAGATCCTTTAATTGCGGAGGCTGCCATTCCATTGTATGATGGGAGTCGGGTATCCCGTTTGAAGACACTTCTTTCATTGTTGAGCATACAAACAAAGTATGGATGGAGTGATGCGAGTGTGATAGAGCTATTCAGGTATATTATGATGTGTATGATTCTTTATTGAAAGCCATTAAAATGTGCTATATAGCACTCTAATAACGTACTTCATTGCAATTTGTAGAACGTTGAAATCTTACATTTTGCCTATCCAAAACACGATGCCTGAGTCTCGTGACGATGCAAGACAAGTGCTGCGAAAGCTAGGCATGGATTATAATTGCATTCATGCTTGCCCCAATGATTGTGTTCTCTTCCGAGGAGAGTTTGAATTGTTGGCCACATGTCCCAAGTGCGGTGCGGATAGGTATCGAAATGACTTGCAAGGACAGACTGTTTTGCAGAAGGTTTTGAGGCACTTTCCGCTGATACCACGTGTTCGTCACATTTTTCGGACCAAGAGTTTTGCAAATTTGACTACATGGCATGCGGAAAATCGATCCACTGATGGTGTACAGTGTACACCAGCTGAGTCAGAAGCATGGCATCACATTGACGAGACTTTCCCTGACTTTGCAAAGGAGGCGAGGAATCTACGATTCGGTCTTGCCATGGATGGGGTAAATCCTTTTGGTTTACGTTCCACCTCCTATAGTGTATGGCCCGTGGTCTTTGTTAACTACAATATACCGCCATGGCTTTCCACCAAGAAAGGAAACCTTTTGCTGAGCTTGCTTGTGCCTGGACGATACAAAATCAAGAATATGGATGTCTACCTCTCTCCACTGATTGATGAGCTAAAGGAGTTGTAGGAGGGAATTGTAGTGGAGGACATGAGAAAACATATTGGTAGGCGATCCGCAATTATAAGGGCAATTCTTATATGGACCATGCATGACTTTCCAGGTTATGGAGAATGCTCTGGTAAAGGATGTTTTCTTATTTTTCTAGTTTTCTTTGAGCGATGTTGGTATTATGACATGCCTCATTGTACATGTGTGTTCTGTAGGGCTAGTCACGTCAGGTTACCATACATGTCCTCTGTTGGATCAAGGTTGGATTCTCGTATGTCAAAATCTATGAAGAAGATGGTATTTGAGAGACATCGGGCTTTTTTGCCAGAGGGTCATGTCATGAGAGAAGGATTTCTTGGTCGCCCTCCTGCGAGAATGAACACACTGAGCTGGTTTGATCGCAGGATGGTGGACCAAGACTCGCTTCCCAGTGGAATGCGATGCTTCTCAATTTTCTATGAACTGACTTATTGGGAAAAACTGAAGATTAACCACCTTTTAGATCCCATGCACATTTTTAAGAATGTGGGTAGCTTGCTATGGGACCACCTCACTGGGCAGCGAGACACACTAGGAGCAAGGATGGATTTGAAAGCAGTGGGAAAGATGGAACCATATTGGCCTGTAAGTGGCGTCGACGGTCGAGTGCAATTGCTGCGTGCTCCTTGGGTTTTGTTTGGCAATGAAGTGCGACGAGTAAAGGAAAACATCGAGTCCTTTTGCACGCCGACTGGCCTAATGCGTTCTCTCAAGACAACATTCACAAAGGATGACCAACTGACAGGACTCAAATCCCATGATTGGCATAAGATGTGTCAGGTATGTATGGTATGAGACTGCGTATGGCATGATTCTGTATATTAGATTTTAGAATCTCCATTTGTTTATACACAATGTTAATTACATGGTTTTCACAGTTCATATTGCCGATCGCAATCGTGGGGTCTCTGACATCGGAGGTACGGACAGCCATTTACAAATTGTCCGAATTGGTTCAGTTTGTCTCCCAAAAAGAGATTCACACATCATCGATTGAATCCGCGAAATGCATGGCGTAGAGATTGCTTGTCTTTTGGAGAAGTATCTTCCCACTAGCATGCTCACGATGCAAACCCATCTTCTAGTGCATATTGTAGATGAATTGCAGGTTGCAGGTCCAGTTCATAGTCAATGGATGTTTTTCCTTGAATGGTTCATGAAGTCCTTAAAGGGATTTGTGCGACAACGGGCTCGTCCTGAGGGTAGCATGAATTGCCTGGAGGACCAAGACATCTCACTATGGAGATAGAGGAGATAGAGGAGATAGAGGATGGGTTTTTTGAAAATGAAGCAGAGTTCTCATTTTGTGGAGAATTTTGTATAGATCTTCCGGTGTATACTGAGCTATGTCAAGATGAGATTGTGGAAGCCTAAACAAAAGTGACTCGATCAAAACGTTCCTCCCACTACATCATGTCCACTTTTTGCAAATTGGTTAGGACAGTTTGTATGTTTTTGGAGTATGGTATTTTGTATTATCTAAATTTTTTTATTATTTTAAAATTAATTCTTGCAAATTAAGTCTTAGTTTTATTATGTCTTGCAATTCATTATCTAATTGACTTATTTTTCCTTGTATGTGCAGGTTTAGGATTTGGGCACGGACGGTAGGATGAGTCGGGATTTTACAGATGACGACATTGAGGCGATGCTAGCACATTTCTCACCAGAGCAGCTAGCACGAGTCAGAGATAGAGCTGACGCACAGCTTTCCCGTTCCACCTCAGCACGATCGGCAGACTCTAGACGGTCCGATGCTTCAATCTCCAGTAGATGCAGTCGCAGGTCTCGCTTTGTTTCAGAGTCACGTGGTCGAGGAGGAGGTAGCTCCTGTTGTGGGGATGCGGATGTAGTCTCTCCCACTCGTACTGCCAGGGAGTCAACACCATCTTTCACTGGAGGTGGCGGATAGACGTCTACTACTCCCACTCCTTCACGCACCCCACCGATCACTCCCAGGGCCGACAAGAAGTACACGAAACCCACTCCTCCAGGTATGTATTTTCGCATGAAGATTTTCGCAGTAGCACTTATCAATTCAAATTGTGTTTGACACATTTGTATTAATGTCCTGAAAGTACCCGTTTGCAAAATCTTGCAGGTTACTCGTATCTCATAGATAAGGCCTCTGGCCATTTATACATGAATGATGATGGAAAAGTTGTCATCTCTAGAATGCATGAGTTGTGCCAACAAGTATTTCGGCACAACATTACAGACAAGTGGAAGGAGATCCCAAATGCCAACAAGGAGTACATAATCGATACATTGTATGGAGAGTTCCCTCAGCCCTGTAGCAATGATAGATTTTCGAGAGGGTGGATGATGACGCGTATGCGTGACTATTAGTCGCATAGGCGGTCTGATGCACGCGAAGTAGTCAAGCAGGGAAAATCGAAGCCGAAGTGGTTGGATATAGAGGACAGGAGTAATCTCCAGGATGAGGCAACATCCACTCCAAACAAGTGGAAGCAGCAGAAGGACGCAGCAAAGGCGCGCTTGGACACAGGATCGGTGCATCACCTTGGTAGCGGCGGCCACACAACATTCGTGGCAGATTTTGTAAGTATTAATAGGGTAGAGTACTCTAATTTAATGACATCCATGTCGATGTATGTATTTCGAACATGAATCTCAAGTACGTTGTTTTTCAATGTTTGTGTGCCACAGCAAGGTTTTACGAATCGCGACCCGACTGCACTGGAGGTGACATACGGAGAGAAGCATGGTTTGAGTGCCCTGATCGAGAAGCTCTATGCTCACAGAGGATCGGTAAGTAGTAATAAATATCATTCCTAATTTGAGAAATCTATCATTATATGTCAGTTTGTATTTGGTACTCACAATTATATATGCATTTGCTGTTGCAGACTCCCTTCGATATGCCACTACAGCGAGAGGAGTTTTCTGATGCGGATGAGTCATAGAGAGAAGATTAGGCTACATAGGATTACTCACCATCTTGTATTATGTATGGCATTATGGCCTCTATCCTCCATATGTAATAGCAAAGTATATATGATTCGGACTTCTATGTTGTAGCATGACTCCATATTTGCTTTGTCGCAGTAGCACTTCTCAATTTAAGTTCTGTTATTTTCTTTATCAATGCAGTGCACATTTCTATTAATTAATGTCATGAAAGTACTTGTTTGCAAAGTCTTGTAGTTATTTGGGATCTATTGTCTAACTTTTTTGACAACAGGAATTGTCTCTTAGCCCTATGTGTCTCTAACTGTGGCAGGGTTGCATCTGCAGCTCTGCCACAAAAACATTTTATTCTCTGCAACCATCGGTATCAACGTCGGAAAATTATTCTGCAATCGTCGGTATTAGCGTCGGAAATTGTCTATAACAGTCGCTATTTTCATCAGTATTAACGTCGGTATTTGCGTCGCTAAATAACGACGCAAATAGCGACAGTTTTCTAGCGGCGCTAATGCTAATGCTAATACCGACGACGGGGATATTTTTTATATATAAAGAAAACGTCGTTATAGCATGTATATGTTATAGTGACTCCAAAAGAAAGAGCCCTAAGATAGACAAAACGTATGCAAGAATAAAGTGACCCAAAATAGACAAAAGGTGTGAGAGAAGAAATCACTCTAACATAGACGAGAAAAATGAATAACACTCAAAATGTTATCACTTTACTTTTTGGCCAAGAATAGATGATAATCTCCCTAATTTTGGTAGAAATGCAAAAATTCAAGAGTGAGTAATCCTGATGAAACTTGTGTCATAGAAGTTTGCAAGCACGAAAAGCTATTGTCCTGTTTGTTTTCTTATTTCAAGTTGAGTTTACTTGAACTAACATAAATTTTGACACAGAACTGCACATTGAGCACGGATTTGATAAGAAGAAAACTTATGGGTCCTAGCACATGACAAAATTTGGTTTTCTTGAGAAATGCATTTCCTTAAGAGTTTCCCAAATCTAAGCTTTTAGTGTATCCAAGCAAGGCATCGATTCAACATATCTATAATCTCAATGATGAACGAGTGAACTTCTTCTATGCTTAAAATTCATAACATAAGATGCTCATAACATACACAATACATCAAAATTAAGCATGAAAAGAACATGAATCAAGAATTGAAGAGATACTACATAGATATACTTCTTCAAGGAATTGTTGTAGTCAATCATGATAGCTCTGATACCATGTTGAGATGTAGAGAGAGAAGATATGTAGAGACGTGATAGGGAGAGAAGAGACACTTCCAAAGACTACATCATATTGATCACAATCTACATATATATAGGTGAGACCTAGTCTAAATAGGGTGAGCTTTATATAACTCCAACAAGACTTGCATGTAGCGAGTAAAATAAGTTCTCCCTTACTCTCTTTTCTTATAAAAATTGAAATCACAACTCATAAAACTCAAAATAGACTTAAAGAAGAGTAAAGCAAAGATGAGTGACATACTATTAGATGCAATTTCCTCCTGTATATGAAGTAAAGCAAAGTTGAGGGACATAATGCAATTTTCCCTTGTACTTGGAGTAAGCATCTCCTTGAGGCCATATTTATAATATTGAAACGAATCTTGCTTTGCCTGGAGATACACCCTTTACAATCACTCCTTTCGCAAAAGAGTTTGAGTTAATTGAATAGATCGTTACAATCAATTACATAACTCATCACTGCTAAGAGCTATAAAATATTTCTTAAATATATGTAGTATATATCCTAAAGTCTCAAATATTAATAAATATTTACAAAGAATATATATACATGCACCTTAGAACAAACAACGTTGCATCTTATTTACATATTTTAATAAAAAAGTCTATGGAATAAATTGTGCTTGCAGCGTATATCCAATTCATCTTGCTCTACACATCATCTGTAAAAAATTCCAAAAATCATATTTAAAAAATAATTAATTAAATAAATGTAGCTAGCCATAATAAAGCAACAAATCATTAGAATTCCATTAAATAATCAAATCATCCCTTTTGTGGCAAATGTTTGTTTCAATTATGCTAGGGCAGATGTTTGTTTCAATGATGCTTATTGTTCGAAAGAGGAGATGAGGGCCTTTTGTGATGTTGTTGTGGGTATACCCAAGATGAGCTATTCTACAATGCAGTGTGCTTTGCTAGCTCTTAACAGTGGTCGTACGCCATTTTCCTATATTTGAAGAGATCAAGAGAATAGTTGGCTTTTAACGATGTTATGAAGAGGAACAACAATACGTCTTCGAATGCAGTAACTCTATTGAGTTGATCAGTAAGTATTTCGTGAGTCAGGAGGCAAAGTACACACGGGATCATAACTCAACACCATCAATGTATATTCAAGATCAGAATTCAAGGGAGGGCCTTCTGGTTTTTCTTCATGGAAATTACAACTACTCATATGAGAACATAATTATATCTTAGATCAGACAAATGTGTACCAACTAGCACAAGGAACTTTCAATCGATCCCCATATAGGAAAAAAAGAGAATTCCCCATGGAATTCCCTAGTTGAAAATACATATAAGTGGAGAAAGTAAAAACTAGGGAAAATGGGACATTTCCTAGTGAGAATAAGTAGGGAATCACATAAGACATTTCCTATGTAGGAAATATTTCCTACATAGGAAAATACAAAATTTTCTATGTAGGGAATAATTCCTATATAGGAAATATTTCATATATAGGAAAAATTTTCTAGAGGTGATTCCCTAGGTACTCTCACTAGGAAATCTCTCATTTTTCCTATTTTTTACATTCCCTACTTATATGTACTTTCAACTAGGGAACTCTGTGGAAATTCTCTTTTTTCCTTATCACTTTATCTACTTTGCCCTTCCTCTTGCTAATATCAAACAAGAAATTGTACAATAAATTTTTAACTAGAAAATTATATAGAGAATGTCATCATTTCTAAGTAAGGATCAATAACATACATCTAATGATCAAAATAGATTAAACAAATTAAGACATCAACATCTACTTCTAGCAACCAAAAGAAAAATGAAAATAATTTTAAAGGAGAATAGAACTAAAAACTAATTAAGCAACATGTGTGTCTTGATTGTTGCCCATAATCAAGAAAACAATGAAAAAGTAATTGCCCTTCTCGTCATCGTACTCAAAGACATATGCCATGATGCTTCCTTCTGTTAGCCCTGAGCTTCTGCCAACTTTTATTACCCTCCTCCCCACGATGCTGTTGATGCTTGCTTGCAAGTCAATAGTTATAACATCTCCCATCTCACCTACCCCTTTGATAGTAGTTGTGACTTTGGAGACATCAAAATTGTCCCCGAATGGAATGAAAGCACCATCAGCTCGCACAAATGTCTCTGCCCCATGAGCAAACATCATCAAGTATCAATATTGTCATATCAAGAAACGGAAACCAGAATTCTTCTTTAAACTCACAGAGAAGTTTATAAAATTGACAATAAAGAATGCCTTAACAGCAGACAGCTCAAAAAAAAGTAGCAAAGAGGGAAACCTGGGTTCACACTTGTAAAAATGTCATACCACCGCTCATCTGTAATAAAAGACATTGCCCTTTCCACTGCACCCAAATAAACACCAGGTCCAACATTTGGAGGCAGTGGATGGAACATCTTCTGGTTGGGGTAGTCCAAATCAACCGCAACATGTCGATTTGTCAAAAACCCAACCTGACAAGTCCCTGTCCTACTCTGTACTATGGCTCCAAGTGTACCAAATGTCTCCTGATCTGCAACCTGTGAAATTCACCAGAGAGAGAAACGTATCAGAATTGTCAAACTAGTAATGATGCAACAATTATTTACATATATTGCAACTAATAATGGTCACCAACCACCAAGACGCAAGCTGTGATAGCCTACAAACACCTGGATCTGCAAAACACAAAGATAGCTGATGAAGATCACCAGAAAAGAAGCCGCCAACACCAAAATGCAACCTGAAAGTGGGTCGCCAGTAGGAGGTAAGCCGCCAGGAGTGGAAACGACCATCAGATTTGCAAACGCAGCCTGATGATGTGTCGCCCAGCTGAAGGAGGGGCCGCCTGATAAAAAACGCAAGCAGGAGGGGTCGATGGATGATGTGGCAGCCTCAAGAGGAGTCGTCTGCAGCAAACGCAAGAAGAATGGCCACCTGGAGGGGCTGCCTGGGCAGTTGGAGATGAGGTGATAGCAGCAGAAGAGGGGTGAGGTATCTCTCCACAAGGTTAGGTCCTCCGTGCTCTTAGTCAGGCGATGATACCATGTGAGAGTGCGCAACGGAAGAAGAACACGAACACAAAGGAGGGGGGAGAGAAAGCAGGGAATGAAGGAAGAAAATCTGCATTGACTGAAATGAATGCTGAATACACTGAAATGGACTGATCAGTCCCTGCACGCAGCCCGGAGCGTCAGTGAGGGCACCAGAACAGACTGAAAGCAATGGCAGCACCAATGCCGGAGTGGGAGAGGACGGAGAATGTGCTGAACCTGCAGAAGAATGTGCTGTGAATGACTGGGGGGCTGCTATAAATAGCCCCAGGCCAGAAAAACTGGCCGACCTGCCAAAACTGGCCGACTTGGCCAGATCTGGCCGACCTGGCCAAATCTGGCCAACCTGCCCAAATCTGGGCCGACTGCAGACCAAAAGGCCCAGTTTGGGCTGTGTGACACCCGGAAAAGAAATGCAGACACAAACAGCAAATACAAAGCTGACAGAGCTCCTCTGTCTCCTGCCAAACTCTGACAGGAGCTCACAACCAGGAGATGACAGACTGAGAATGAAAATAGAGTAGGCTAACAAAACCTTCAGCCAGCTCTGTGTATACCTCTTGCTTAGGGGTTGCGGCTAGAATACCAAAATAAGAGAACTCTACCACATCAACATCACACCATATGCCTCCAGTTGGTCCCTGAAATCATCCAAATGGGTATAACTATAATATTTCTGTGTCAACTTGCCAACTTAGATAATGATTCAGCACTTTTACAGAACTGCACTTTTCTCTTGCACATTACTCATGGAAAACCAGGCAAGGAAACTTCTCTGAAAAAGGAACCATGAAGTTAAGCAAGAAGTCCACTACATTGAAACTAGTATTACCTGTGGATCTTTAGTTGACATCATAACGCTTCTCATGTACAGGCAATCTAGGCAGTTATTGCTTAAACTTGATCACAGAATTAGAGGCCATAAAACCACATGCCATGGGTTTTAGAGACAACTTCCTTCACCTCAAGATAAGTTGGAAGCCTCAGGCACTCTTGAAGCCATGCTTTATGAACCTTCCGAGCTACAAACACAATGATTGCGGGAGTACTTGTTAAATGCCCCTACCTTCTGCGGAATCCCACTACTGTTCCAAGGCTGACTCTGTGTAGGTGCTTGCTATGATATGCTCGGATAGTCATGACATCCAGAAGTGTCGAAGCTTGCCTGCCATTGGGCACCCTTTCACTTATGTCTGAGTTTAGATCCTTTTGTAGACCAAAAAAGAAGTTTTTCCTTTCTTCTGCTCTAACATGAGGCCTATATGCAGGAGGCCATAGGAAATAAGCAGCACTACCTTCCAAATGGTGATGAGCACCAGATGCCAATGCTTGCAATGTAGGACCATCTTCTCCAGGAAGATGACTAGAGTTCCCAGATGACATGGAATAATCACGATCTAGTGCTGAATTCTCTGATACAGGTGAAGAGGAACAGCATACCCATGAATGATGAACCTTTGACATGTCGATCTCCTCAAAAGGCCTGCAAGAACAGCATTTGATGTCTCAAACAAAGGTAATTCGAGAAAACAGGGAATTCAAGAGAAGTAAATGCCAAAAGATCACTTTGGGTTGTCTTGGCTTTTTGTTAATCAAGCGCACACTGCATAGATAAGGGCGGGATTCGCTAAGAATCTATTAATAACAAATTTCAAAATAAAGAGGGTTTCCTTGTCATCTGCAGAATGACCCGCCTTCTGGGTACATGTGATATTCGATGAATTGCGTCTGAATCGGCTCATATTTTTGGTTTTTCTGTTTTGGGTTCTCCATCAAGAAGCCATGGTCATCATCAGGAAGACAGAAAGCCTCCTGTCCCTGCCCTGCCTCCACGCCCAAAACGTCAAGACTCATTCAATCCGGAGGATAGACAGCATCCTCCTTGCAGAAGGGTTGGGGACAATCATGGAAGAGCCAAAGGCCTTGAGCCCTTACACCTCCATTGATGCTGTGAAATCATCAGGAGAGAGAGCAGGTAATGATGATGATTGCTAGAGTAAGAAGGCACATAGCAATTTCGTGTCCCAGGGCTACCTGCCGCCTCGCACAAGGGCTACCTGCTGCCTTACTATATAGGAAAAAAAAGAGAATTTGCTAGTTAGTTTTCCACATAACTAGAAAGAGTCTAATATAGGAAAAATCAAACTTTACTAGATTGCCAATCTAGAAACATAGTTTCCAATATAAAAACATTTTTCTAGTTAACTTACCATATAGAAAGATTTTTCCTTTCTACTTTTCCAACAAGATCTGCTCCAACATCCGCAGTTTTGGTATAGATTCCACCTCCAACCCTTTCAAATAGAGCCACGGATGAGCATCCAAGCCCATAGCCAGTGATGGCCTCAAAAAGGCCCTCCCAATCATCCTTGTAATAAAGCTGGAACAGTTTTATAGTGATGTATAAAACTATGAGGCCATTAGCAGCAAGTAAGAAACCCATCACCGAACCTGATTGGAAGGCAATTTTGAATACTTTGCGTATCCCTTTTCTGGCTTCCAAAGTTGTGCGAGCATTCGCATATGTTGCGATCATCATGCCCAAAAATCCCGACACTATGGACGTCAAAGCTCCCAATATAAATGCAATTGTAGTGAAAATCGCTGTAAAGAGAGCTGGGGCACATTCATGCTTTGGATCGTATCTGCAAGGCTGGGGCTTAGTACTGAACCCCTTCAGAGATCCCAGGAACAAGAAAATGACAGCAGCAAATATGCCCATGAAATAAACCAAATACTTGTACTCTGTCAGCAAAAACGATGTGACTCCTATGGATATGGCTTGCTGAATTTCAGCACATTTCCTAATAGCTGCTGCATCTGATTCCTCATCCAATCTATCCTCCTCGTCACAGTGTGATGATCCATTGACGATGTTGTGACTGTGGGTCCACTGCACTTGTCCAATTCACAAGTGCATCTTCATTCTGAAGTTTCAGGCACCCACGATTTGCTATGCCTCCCCATATTATTCCCACAAGGCTAGGCTTTTTCTTGCCTTCCTCAAGCATCAGTACCAGGCTGCCACTGTCTCCCTGCATGTCAAATGCCTGCTGGTTCTCGCCCATAATCAGGAAAACAATGAAAAAGTAATTGCCCTTCTCGTCATCGTACTCAAAGGCATATGCCATGATGCTTCCTTCTGTTAGCCCTGAGCTTCTGCCAACTTTTATTACCCTCCTCCCCACGATGTTGTTGATGCTTGCTTGCAAGTCAATAGTTATAACATCTCCCATCTCACCTACCCCTTTGATAGTAGTTGTGACTTTGGAGACATCAAAATTGTCCCCGAATGGAATGAAGGCACCATCAGCTCACACAAATGTCTCTGCCCCATGAGCAAACATCATCAAGTATCAATATTTTCATATCAAGAAACGGAAACCAGAATTATTCTTTCAACTCACAGAGAAGTTTATAAAATGGACAATAAAGAATGCCTTAACAGCAGACAGCTCAAAAAAAAGTAGCAAAGAGGGAAACCTGGGTTCACACTTGTAAAAATGTCATACCACCGCTCATCTGTAATAAAAGACATTGCCCTTTCCACTGCACCCAAATAAACACCAGGTCCAACATTTGGAGGCAGTGGATGGAACATCTTCTGGTTGGGGTAGTCCAAATCAATTGCAACATGTCGATTTGTCAGAAACCCAACCTGACAAGTCCCTGTCCTACTCTGTACTATGGCTCCAAGTGTACCAAATGTCTCCTGATCTGGAACCTGTGAAATTCACCAGAGAGAGAAACGTATCAGAATTGTCAAACTAGTAATGATGCAACAATTATTTACATATATTGCAACTAATAATGGTCACCAACCACCAAGACGCAAGCTGTGATAGCCTACAAACACCTGGATCTGCAAAGTGCAAAGATAGCTGATGAAGATCACCAGAAAAGAAGCCGCCAACACCAAAATGCAACCTGAAAGTGGGTTGCCAGTAGGAGATAAGCCGCCAGGAGTGGAAACGACCATCAGATTTGCAAAACGCAGCCTGATGGTTTTTTCTGTTTTGGGTTCTCCATCAAGAAGCCATGGTCATCATCAGGAAGACAGAAAGCCTCTTGTCCCTGCCCTGCCTCTACGCCTAGAACGTCAAGACTCATTCAATCCGGAGGATAGATAGCATCCTCCTCGCAGAAGGGTTGGGGACAATCATGGAAGAGCCAAAGGCCTTGAGCCCTTACACCTTCATTGATGCTGTGAAATCATCAGGAGAGAGAGCAGGTAATGATGATGATTGCCAGAGTAAGAAGGCGCACAGCAATTTCGTGTCCCAAGGCTACCTGCTGCCTCACACAAGGGCTACCTGCTGCCTTACTATATAGGAAAAAAAAGAGAATTTTCTAGTTAGTTTTCCACATAACTAGAAAGAGTCTAATATAGGAAAAATCAAACTTTACTAGATTGCCAATCTAGAAACATAGTTTCCAATATAAAAACATTTTTCTAGTTAACTTACCATATAGAAAGATTTTTTTTGGTTAACTTACTATATAGGAAGTTTATTATCATAACTATCTATATAGTAACTTTATAAAAAATAGTTACTATATAGTAACTTCAGAAATAGACATTATCTATATAGTAACTTCATCGAAAAAGTTACCATATAAGAAATTATAACATATCACATCTATGTAGTAACTTTATCATATAAACTTAGCATATAGGAGGCATACAACCATGTAGTAACTTTATAACACAACCTTGGCCTATGCCCAATGCAGCAACAGGGACACAGTGAACTTAAATGCAGGAGTTATACTACTTGCAAGCTGAGGTCTAGTAGTAACAAGAGTACCAGAAGCATCCAACTCTTGTGTTTGAGACTTGTCACTGTTAGCAGAGTATTTGTCAGCTCATGTGTGAGTCTGAGCTTGATCTGGGCTGGGCATTTTTATTAGGTATTTTAGGTTTTTTTTGGTGTGGCATTTTATGCCAGTGGAGCATTTTTATGCACCAGTCGGCCAGCATTAATGTTGTCCGACCAGCATTATTACTCCCCACTTTTTCAGCCTATTTATACTCAGTGCTCCTCCTCAGTCAGTATCATCATCTTCACCATCTGCAGACTCTGTGGAGAGAGGAGCCAGTGCCAATGCCCACACAGCCAGTGACTCACTGTTGTATGCGACTATCTCGTGTTCAAATATATGGATTCCATTTCCCGTGCATACATCTGAGTTCTCATCTGTATCGTGTTCTTTTCTTTTCTCTTTTTGTCTTGTGTTTGAGTAGTTTATTTCAGCACATGTTTATGCTTCCACCGCTGCTCCACTTCTAACATGGTATCAGTTTTCAGGATTTGTGTCTCTGCTGTGTTTTCTTGCTGATTTCAGGACTGTTTTGTACCCCTGCTGATCAGACGACTGCTGTCGCAGCCACGCGACCTGTTTTGGGGTTGTTTTCAGCCTGCGTTTTTTGCAATCTTACCATCGCCTGTTGCCTATGCACTCTCTGTTGCCTGCGTTTTTCATCTGCAGCTGCTGGCGACAGTTTTCTACCTATTTTTCTCCAGTTTACAGCCTATGTTTTGCTGATTCAGCATCTCTCATGGCTGGGTGACTGTTAATTCAGGCCGTTTTTGCTGTTTTTGGCAGTTTTTGACTGATTTTTTGACTTTCCGCAGCAGATTTTGTCTTCTATTGATCAGATTTTGGGTTATATTGCATGTGAACTCTCATTTTCTGTAGTCTGTGCTTGTGTTTTGGCTGTGTTTCCTCTCTAAATTCCATCTCTTCTCTACTTCTCTTCTTATCCTCTCCATATGGCTCCTCCATGCACTTCCACTGATGATAAGTTACATGGACCTAATTATCTCACATGGAGTGCTATCATGAAAGCTTGGTTTGTGCAAAAGCGGTTATGGTATATCGTCTGTGGAGCTATTGCTCGACCTCTCCGTCCTTTTCCTCTTCCTAAAGACTTTGATGAGGACAACCATGAGGAAGCGGTGCTCACATGGGACTCGGACGATGCCCGTGCTTACTCGGCGTTGCTTCGGTGTATTTCTAAAGCGGTCTTACCGGCGGTTACCTCCTGTAGGACATCTCCTGAAGTATGGCAGAAGTTGCAGCAGATGTACGAGGCACCTTCCACCATGCGGGCAGTCACACTTTATGGCCAGCTCCAGCAGATGAAGTTTGAGCCCAAAGATACTATTCAGTCTTTTCTTCTTCGTGTTACGCAGGTACAGGACCAACTTCAGCACATGCAATCTACTCTTCCCAAGGTGCATCTCGTCGGGACGGTCCTCTACAAGCTCCCCCCGGAGTTTGATGGAGTGGCCAATGCTTTGCGGGCGCAGACATCATTGACTCCTGTCAGTTTTACACATATGACCTCGATGCTTCTTGAGCATGAGACATCCTTGAGATTACAAGGGCGGCTTCCAACACATTATGGAGGCGAGGCTTATGTAGCTTCAGAGAGGGGTAACGGGAAGAAGAAGTCGAAGGCCCAGTGTTACCACTGTGGCAAGAAGGGACATTTGCGGAAGGACTGCAAGACGTTAGCGGCTTCCAGGAAGAAGGAGCACCTTGGTACGCTCGACATCGACATCAGGTTCTCTTCGAGGCACCTTGGTGGTGGCTTGATCACCCACTGCTTGGGTATCCATGGTTCTACTTGGTGGTTCTATGTTGTATAGTTTCTGATCCCTTTTCATTGTACTATTGTATTGTATCAGATCACCCATGATCTGAGAGAGGGTGTTAGTAGAGTATTTTTCAGCTCATGTGTGAGTCTGAGCTTGATCTGGGCTGGGCATTTTTATTAGGTATTTTAGGTTTTTTCTGGTGTGGCATTTTATGCCAGTGGATCATTTTTATGCACCAGTCGGCCAGCATTAATGCTGTCCAACCAGCATTATTACTCCCCACTTTTTCAGCCTATTTATACTCAGTGCTCCTCCTCAGTCAGTATCATCATCTTCACCATCTGCAGACTCTGTGGAGAGAGGAGCCAGTGCCAGTGCCCACGCAGCCAGTGACTCACTGTTGTATGCGACTATCTCGTGTTCAAATATATGGATTCCATTTCCCGTGCATACATCTGAGTTCTCATCTGTATGGTGTTCTTTTCTTTTCTCTTTTTGTCTTGTGTTTCAGCAGTTTATTTCAGCACATGTTTATGCTTCCACCGTTGCTCCACTTCTGACAGTCACGTCTCAAGGGGTTTGAAGAAGTATTGTTTAGTTGCCCTTTTGAGTCAGAACTACAGCGCTTTCACATCATCTTAGTCAGAAGATTAGGAAGCCTCCAAACAAATATGCAACTCTCTCCATTGAACTCTTTGAAAACCATAAATTAGCATCACCAAGTGAAAAATTTAAAGTAAAGAAGCCAAGGTCAGCATATATACAACTCTAAAGGCCACCTTAAACTTATCGATATTAGCCGCTTGCAAATCAGGCATGAAAGCTATCCATGTTATTACTTCAGCATGACCTTGCCCCAGGGATAAAATGCTTCCATCTGATATGTCATACATGTGCATGCTCTTATCAGAATGTGATCAAACTACTTATGACCCACTAGGATCAATGCGAACCTACCACAGAAAGGGGCAAAAGACACCAGAAACTATGATGACAAATATTGTACACAAACCCAATGTCTTAAAGATCAAAAGTAGCAAATTTGCAAACAGAAAAAGTGAGATATAAAGAGATGAGGCTTTGCCAAGTATCTTCAAGTAGTCAACCTTAAGAAGAACAAGGTTCAATCCTAATTATATTGAGCTTTCTTATTTGAAGAGAGCAAAAATCCTTGTAAAAACAACATCAATTTGATCTTATGCACCATTTGTAAAACATCAAAACACACATACCTTTCTTGCCCTGTTCTTTACACCATCTGATAGTAAATTGAGCAGGTGAAGCTTCTTATCCTGAAACCATACAAGACAAATAACTTAACATATTAGCCAATCATGTTTCAATATAAAACTTGTAGTAACCTTCCATGAAAAGAACTTCCAACCTGTCCAACAATTACTGCTATCTTGTTGTATGGATCAATATCCATATCATAAACTATGCCACGAGAAGCCATTTCTTGATGATAATGTGTACTCTTGATGCCCATTGTTGTTGCCTCTATGTTGCAAAACACCACTGATCTACAGGTAAGTGGTTTTATAGTTGAGCCAAAACAAAATAGACTTGAGAATCTAAAAATTCAAAGTAAAAACCATGACTTTAGGAGGAAGCCATACTTGTCCGCACTAGCGCTCAGCAAATTGAAACCACCACAAGCAAATTTGGCCGCGCTGATTGAAGTTGAATGATCATCTCATGTCTCGATGACATCAAAGTTCCTAAATTCAAAAATCAAGCGTGCTCAAAGAAGTACTCTATAAGACAAACTCTTCATTATCACACATAGTTGGAATATATAGAGGGGACCAAGGATGCTACATATAGACAAACTATATATAGTTTGTCTATATATAGCTAATACCACCACTAATATCCCCAAATGTGAGCTGTTGCTGGTTCTAGAAAAATGCATGAGAGGGGCTCTGTAATATTCCCACCCGTGAATATTGACTTCCCACACACCACGTAAACCTCGTGCAAAGGTTATCCTTCTTGTTGGAATTACCGGTAGTATGTTCTGTGACCTACACGCAAGAAATCGGGACCTCCGCTTTGGCAAGGCAAACCCGAGAGTTCAAACCCGCAAATCACACGTAAACACCCTCTTGGGAGGGGCAAATTGAATATTATCAAGGCAAATTTTTTTATTTTTATCCCTTTTCCCCAGCCGATGCATGGCTGGAGAAGAGGGAGTGTGGGGGAATGGGACATGGAAGAGTCGTGGGCTGCATGGGAGGGGGGGAACCCATGCAAGGGGCCACGTGGTGGAGGCCTTCTCTCCCCCCCCTGCCTATATATACTCCCTCTAAGGAGAGAAGGAGGGAGGGAGAGCAAAAACGGATGCTGCTGCCACGCCGTCATTGGGGAGGAGAGGAAAGACGAGGCTGCTGCCATCAGAGGCTACGTGGAAAGAAGAGGGGGAGTCGCTATTCCGCTGGGGAGCCGCCACCAGGTCGCCGCCAACAGTTCGCCGCCAACAGTTCGCCGCCATATCGCCAGCAATCCCCCCCCCCTCTTTATTTCGTCGATTCCACTCCAATCATTGGCCTTCACGTCTTCTGGATAGAACAGAAGTTTTTTTTTAAAGGCTTCTTTAAGAAGCTTCTAAGGTTAAGGCCATAAGCCTTGGTCCTACGCGGGCTTTTCGGTTTTAAAACCGGGCCTTCCATATACCCAAAAAAACCCGTGAGCCGGTGCTCTCAAGGATCCGCACTTGGAAGGGATCTCCGGCGTACAATTTTGAAGCGCTCGCAGCGGTTGGAGAAGACTCATCGATCGCGTAAGGGTAAAGGCAAAACCAGAAATCCGTAAGCACGCTATCGATGGCTCCCAAGAAGTCACAAGGCGCGCCTGCGGGAGGTTCTTCTCCTAGCATTCAAGTGGACATATCCCCGAGCCCACAAACCCAGGTTTTATTTTTTTCTATTAAAGTAATGCATTAAGCATGACAACTCCAAGGATTAGGAAGTATCCGTGCATGTTCAAATTCACCTAACCTAGTTAAATACAATAGGGAAAAATTGGTATTTTCAATATAAACGCAAATTGTCCATCCATCTTACGACCTTAATTGCCTTGTCGTGCATTTCAAAGGAAAGCCACATATTGCCTAGGTTTAATTAGGAAATTGTTGGATTCTTTTGCACGGCATGATAAAGAACCCCGATCTTATAAGTTGCATGGAAAAAGATGCTTGCAATTAGATTAAATCGACACTTGCCTTAGTATGGCATGAACTTCATTCACGATGTTGTTGTATCTAAGGGTCGCACTTTTACTTTCGCAAATTTCATTTCATCATGTAGTATTTAGGAATGATTGCATGGCTTATAATTTAAAAAAAACATGAAATGCAAATACTTAGACACAAGGTTGTAGGTGTTATCTCTTGATTTAAATCCTAGTAAGCCCTATGTAGGATATTCTTCAAATTATCTTGCCTTTTAACTTTAACAAAAAAGGGATAGGGCTATTGCGGATCATATGGTGCGTGGAAGTGAGGAATTACATAATTACATGTATTGTAACATTTTGCAACTATTTTCCTACTTTAGATCAAGTATATCATCTCTAGGGAAAAAAATTGTCCTTGTCAAAGACAAGTAGGTCAATTTACCCAAGTCATTTGTGGTATCATGACGGCTAGGGTTTCGTATAGGCATAGCTAGCCGATTCAATAAAAACCTCAAGTACTAGCTAGGGCTTGGCACGTTAGAGATGTAGCCAAGTATCGTACTTGGACACCAAGTCGAAGTCCTCAAACCCAAAGGTCCTACCCACCTTCCCGGAAAGTTGAGCCAATGGGACGCACACGCAAATAATGATCTAGGGTTCTACCCTAAGGATCATTCGGCCTAGTGCTAGAGCTTGGATTGAGTTGGAATCCCTAGGACCGAACGTTGTCGGTCTAGTGCATTTAGGATTGGGGTGAGTGAGAAGACACCCTAAACCCTACTTCGAGTCTAATCATAATTCTTGACCAGAAAACACCATTCAATAGGTGAAATGATTTCTTGAAATGGAGGCGACACTTGCGCAACAAGTTGCAACGTCGCATAGCCTTGTGGTTTGATCACAAGAAAGATTTGCCATTCCTTGGAATGAGGTTGGCAGGTTCCTGTGCAAGTTTAACTTGCAAAGGGGATGGGTAGTCATCCTATTACTTCGCCCTCATTAGGGGAAATTTGCCAAGTTAAGGGAAGTTAGGTATTTTCTTAGACGCAAATGATTAATCAATAAATTAAAGTGACATGGCCGCCGGGATTTACTATTAATAAAACCTAAGGTATTGGTTAACAGGGTATGACCCTAACCCAAGGACAATAGGAATCTTGCCAAGTTGCAATTGATTTCGGATCGAATGGTGGATGCATTCGGAGAGAAGGAATCACTCCTTAACAGTTTGCCAATTAAACGACCACTAGAATTGATTGTGCTTGTAACAGTATAGAAAGCACTGTTTGCATTGTTTGTACAAGGAACTAAAGGATGAAAGGATATATAAATGCTTCAGGTTGAAGGCCTGAAGGGAGGGGCAGCTCAGTTACCCCCGACTGCCTGCCTGACCCTAACCAAGGGGGTTGTTAACCGCGCCGGGAACGTGGACCGAACCCGCCGCGAGAGGTCTTTCCGTTGAGCTCTACTTGGAGTAGGAGGACGCTTGGGTGCCAGGGGGGCTCTGGCCGTAAATCCCTCGCCTTCCGGGTCCTGCACAAGAGGCTAACGTGACTCGGGATTGGATCTCGAGGCCCGCATACTAGTCTACGGGCAGAAGCTTGGAGTAGTGATCCCTAGCAGATTACTAGATAAGCCTTCGGGCGGATTATAGACAAGCCTACGGGCGGAACTCCTTGTATTTCAAAGATAAATGATGATAAGATAATAAAGAAGTTGTTTGATATTGTCTTTCTATGTCACGTGATAAGATTATGTGAAGGAACCAGTGCTTAACGGGATTAATCAAGGGAGCTGTTTGTTATATGTCAAATTAATGTGTTAGGTAATTACATAACTAAAACAAACCGAGGAAAGTGCGGAGGATGGACCATGGGTCCGTCCTATGGATGGGTGGTCCCGGTTAGCCGGGAACTTTTCTCAAAAATCTTGAAAAACAACAGGATGATTATCATCATGAAAACGAATAACGAGAACGATGACCTAGAGGTACATCTTACCCGATTTACGTTGTTTTAGGGGAACGGAATGGGACTATGCCTTATGGCAGAGAGGTTGAGCCTTGCATCCCTCTCGTTTCCCATTCTCCTTGAACCAAGTGCAGCGTGAATCCGCCTCGGACCTGGCGCTTCTGCGTAAAGTAGTTCGCTCGGGTCTGACGCTAGTTGCTGTTAGCTAATGACCAAACAGGAAAACCCTAATTCCGGTCGATCCTAAGTGGGAAACGGCCAGGATACTTCTGCTACGTGGCAGACGCGGAAAGACCTAGATTGCAAAACCCATAACATTCCATGGGAGTGCCGGGTGGAGTTTTCTAAACATTCTTTCCGATGGACTGCTAAGACGTGTCCTAGATGACTCTAGTGGACACATTACAGGCTCTTCAAAATTGTCATAATGCACTACAAGGATCATAAAATGCGAGAGTAGTGCATCGAAGAAGCTTACAAGTATTTCCGGATATCCCCAAATGTGAGTTGACCAAGGGCTTTCCAGACATCAGAGTATCCTGGCCTCTTGTTGTGCCTGGGGATGTTCTTCTAGATGGCCCTTGTGCTTGGGCGCTCAACTATTGTCCTTGCACTTCCAGACTATGCTGTGCCAACCCACCAACTCAGCACCCATACAAACTATAGCAATCCAACAATCCTGAACAATTAACCCATCTAGGTACTCCATTATGCCAAACAAGAGCACACCCAAGTCCATAGTATGCAAATTCTCCTATGACCAAAGGAGATTAAAAATGGAAGTAAAATGTATCCCACGTCATGATATGATGCTGCCCACTAGATGCCTACCTTCTCCATCGAGTTCACACTAAGAGCTCACTTATATTAACATAGCTCAATAAGCAGAACTGTTTTTGCAAGAACATAGGTCCAATATGAGTCCAGAGTGAAAAATACAAAACAAACTGCGTGCAAAAAAACCATCATTTCAGCTACCTTACTAAATAATCTACAATAATCATTAAAGAATGATATACAGTACCGATGCCCAACCAACTTAAACCTACAACAATCTAACTGCATCTAACTGAATCCTCTCCATCATGTAGCTTACTAAAATCTGCTGTTGTGGCTCTTGCCTCTACTGGGACTGGCCCTGTTGCAGCCCAAAACGCCTAAATCGACTTAAAAACTGAAGTGTCCAATGTGATTACCACTTCAAGTTCCAGACTATATAATCTAAGAGATTTAATAACAGGATGGAACTCATGGCATCTCCCATCATGGCAGGTTCACCTTATACCCTGGATTGAATACAAATGACATAGCTGACATAATCTTCAAAAATTCAACTGCCAAACTCAATAATGTATTTGCATTTACTCTTGCATCCGATTGCTTCTATTGTCACTGACTAACCATGATGTGGCCAAAGCCCTTGATATGACAACTCACTTGGATCTTGGATCTTTGACTTTGGGCTTGTGCACCAAATATCTCGATGTTCATTCACATTGCACGCCTATTCAGAGAGTTAGCCACAAACCCACTGTACTAGCTATAAGTACTTCAGCTACATAAGGACATAAATATGGGAGATCCATAAAATGTAAGCTAATATATGTAACTAGAAAACAGTACATTGCCCTGTTTGAAGAAACAGCTACAGAAAACAGGTCAAAAAATGGTTGACAGATCATACCATTGATAAAACCAGGAACTATCACCATGCAATTGCACATTCAGATCTTGAATGTAAGTCCCACATTGAAGAATGGTGAATTGCAATGATCCTCCTTCCTCTTTGATATTTGTTGAGACCCCTGCATGCATCCCAAGCACCTGGATGTCAGCTTCACCTGCATCGGACAGGGGTTGAGGAAGCCATGTGTTGCTATACGAGTATCTCCAATCCAAAGTCAAGTCAACTTGGACATTAGAGGCCCGCACGGCCACACTGGTATTGCCAAGGGAGACGACAAGCTTAGGCACAACAAGCCGAATGAGGGTGACATTCGTGATGGCGATGTGCATCTGTCCGCCAAAAGGGAATCCGATAGATTTGATCATGTTTGGGAGCGAAAGGGGGATGGAGCTCTGCAAAACCTGGTTGAGCACCGCGTCCTTGAGGTAGTCGATGCCATTTTGCGAGACGTGATCCAGACGTTGGGGCTGTCTTCACCTAACGCTTCTTGCCAAGAGGTCAAAAACCCTTTTTTGGGACTTCTTGCCAAGAGGTCAAAAACCATGCCTAGTACTAGAACAATGTTGATAATAAGTCTTCCTTTTTTGGGACTTCATGCCACATTTACAATAAAATAGGGTGTAGTCTAGCAATATAATTTAGTCCTTTGGATCCTTTTAAAGAAAATGATGTAGCAATATAATTAGCCATTTGGATCCTTTTAAAGGAAATGATGTGCTATTTATTACAATGACATAAAGATAACTTGAATTTCAAATATAGAAATAGCATGTACTTGGTATCTCAACTTGTTGTCTTCTTGCAAAGAGCTAACATCTCATCTAATAAATACTTCATCTAGTAGGGTTACAAGTTTAAAATTCAAAGGAATTGAGAAGAGGGATTGTAGAAGCAAGTTTTGTCAATATGTGACATTTTGTATATGTCTGAGGACCTCATTATTAGTGTCATCTACTAAAATCTCCACCAATTGCAATGCTAGATCATCTACAATATAACTAATTGATTTATTTTGAACAAGTAAAGGAACTCCTTTAAATCAATGTGATCAATAAAAAAATCAACATAACAATAAATAAATTTAGAAGAAACTAAATAGAAATAGAGAAACATACATATTTTTAAGAGAGAATACAAAAGAGACAAGTGTGTGCCATGCTTTCTAGCTAGACCATTGTCATTTTGTTATGGGAAAAGGGGGAGAAATCATAGCCATGCATTCTTGATTACTGATTAGTAAAGATAAAGCAAAATGTAGAATATTAATTATGATGCCAACTAACTTGGGTTAAAATTTTAAAGCTTGAACAAGTAAGGCAAATCATTACCTAAGCATGCTAGTTTTGTATAGTAGCAATATAAGGCTCCTCCATTTACGAGTCCCCATTTGTAGCCGATATCCCATAGAGTTTTAGAGCCTTTCAAAACAATAGATCAAAATGCTTGGGGGGGGAAAATGATAATCCTTCGAGGTGATGCCTGCTTCTTGCACCCAATGATTAGTTCAAGGCTTAGCCACGTTTCTATTAAGGTTAGCCACTTGATCTTGAGACTCACATATTCAACTAATTGCCACTAGAGCATGTTTAACTCTTCCTCAACAATCACATCTATCTCTACATTAGCATTTTTGCATGCTAGTCTTATTAATTCCATGATAGCATAAACACCTTGATGTACATCATTATCTGCTCATAAAATAACTCTCCAAGTCACCAATTAATGATGCTTTATATTATAGATTACTCAACTTGACACAAAATGCATTACATAGGGTAATCTAATCTATGTCACAATTATTACTTAGACACTTATCCAATTATCACCAAGCTATCTGAGGGTTCATGTTATTATCTTTAGTAGAGGAATTGGATGACAACATTAATTACTGTAACCCACTCATGACAACAAACAAGAGTTCGGATCTAAGGCTACCTAGCATATGATGTTGTAAATCTCAATTTATGTAATTGACTAGAGTTTGTTGCATTTTTCCTAGTTTGGTTGCTATTCTTCCTAGTTATAGTGTGAACTTTCTATATAGTAAGTGGTCTAGAGTTTGTTGTGCACCCCCCTTATCACCACGTGTCACCCCCCTCCCTCTCTCTCTCCCGGTGCGAAGCACCGAGAGCTAGGCGTGGAGCGCCTAGTACACACACACACACACACACACACACACACACACATAGAAAGCGTGTATTTTCATAGCACTTCTTCACTCATGTATAAAATTAAACTCAAAATCACAAGGTAACCAAATCCATAAACATACATAGACACATCAAATTACCACATGCACAAAAATAATGCATATCCACATCATCATTGATGCACAATCATGTTCACTAAGAACACAACGGAGATGCTACCATAGCCTGAGCGTCAGATTTTGGTGTAGTTGCTCGTGACGTACTGCATGGCTTGGTGTTGTGAGGGGGCCCCCACTACTCGATCCAGTCCACTTGACTCCTCACTTATGGCTCCCTGCGCGGCTTGTCAAGATGGAGGGAGAGCGAGTGATCCATGGGCCCAACTTCTTTTAGCTCGCTCCAGGTTTTCGAGCATTACACACATCCACCATCACGATCCATACATCCCAGTAGCCAGGCATCCGAAAGGGTCCCCACATAGGGTAAGTGTTATTTTATAGTGGACCACATAACCACTCGCCCTTAGGCAGTTGCATTTCCTTTGGCACCTGCTCCGCCGTTCCAGCCATACCAACACAGTAGCTCGACTTTGGAGACACGACCTAGCTTTGCCCACTTATTTGTATTGCTCGCTAGCATCCACGAGCTCTAGTTTCTTTGTCCTCGCCAGCACCTACGAATTTCAGATGGTCTAAACACAAAGAGATCGTAACATGGCTTTACCCGCTTCTTTACACGCTCATTGGCCTCTATGAGCCCCCACTTGTTTATGGTCGTAGAGGCGTACAAGTCTCGGTCCAATTCATGAACCACATTTGGCTTAGTTTCTTTTCATTCGCCCCAGGTCCACGAACGGTGACCCGATTTCTTTAGGCTCCCTCCAAGCTCAAGAGCTAACATTTTTACATTCTCTCATGTCAATAATTTTGAGAGAACGTGGGGATTCCCTTTGGTGTCATTGAATTGAGGTGCATCATGCTTAAGCAAGAGGTAACTTGCATAAGTCTACATGAAAGCATACCAATTTTGTTTATGATTGACCTCTCCCATGGTATTACTGTTTCAAAGAGGACGATGATGTATTACACGTATACATGCAAGAAATTTAGGTAGCCATCACTCAAAAATTTATTTCACCGTGCTATTGCTTTTGGGAGACTTTTGTGGATCAACAATACTTGGACACATTTGGAAAGCATATTTCTAGACAATAGGGATAATAGAGGCATCACATATATTTCTTCCTATTGCATCATTTATGCTACTATAGATTGGGATGAGGATTCTCTATATGGTTGGTATGATACTTCAAACACCTACTCCAGGGCTAGTCCATATCCCAATGTCATCCAACTTATAGGAATGATTATGCCTTGGATTATGTAGGGCATGATATGGACTACAATATGATGCTTGTGCATTATACTTGGACCATGTTGGTCATTATCAAGAGACCACGTATCATTCACACGCCACCTCCTCAATAGGATGTCGATGCCCTCTAGGAAATACATGCACAAATTTTAGGTAGCTAACACTCATATTTTATTTCAATGCATTATTGCATTTGGGAGCCATTGGTAGATTGGCTAGTACTTCGATGCTCTTAGGAATTGTATTCTTCAATGAATGATAATAGAGCCTCATGGCAATTCTAGCATAACTAAATACAACAAAAACAGTAATAATCTTTAAAGATGAAATTCAATGTTTCCTTTGGTTCTAATCCACAACATCCAACACATTTTACTAACCTAAATGCTAATTCATGTAGTTTCATTTGAGAATAAAACCCCCAATGCATGTAGTGTGATAATGTGGTTGGATGCATCTACATCATCAATACTTTCTCATTTCTCATCCTCTTGCTTGATGATTTGCTTCCATTGTTTGTTCTTGTTCTCTCCTGCTTGATTGTCTTTCTTCAACATCAGAATCTCTATAGACTTACATGTCGTCAATGTGCAAGTGTGTCCGACACTAGCATGTGCCATCACTTTCCATTACACACCTTGTAGTCTTTTCACTCTCACATGGTATACACATTTCAAGCACGTCACATGATATTGGAAGATACTTTCAAAAACACATCACGGAAGGTTGTTATACATTACAAGATTGGTATGCATACACACACACACACAAGGCATTTCATTGCAATACTGTAAAAAACAATCTATTAGTAACTAAAAAGGTTGCGTTTTTTTGGTATTTTGCCACTTTGACTTCATTTTTTCTAGGTTTATTTGGGAATATGTGTTGTACAGATATAATACAACAAAATCTTTGCTTATGTATGTTAAATCAAACCACCTAGTACATTATTCCATTATAGCCCCATAGAGAGAGAGAGAGAGAGAGAGAGAGAGAGAGAGAGCACAAAGTTGTTACCCTTAAGACTTCATTTTTCCTAGGTTTATTTGGGAATATGTGTTGTACAGATATATAATACAACAAAATCTTTGTTCGTGTATGTTAAGTCAAACCACCTAGGACATTATTCCATTATAACCCCATATATATATATATACACACACACACACACACACACATACATACATAGAGAGAGACACAGAGAGAGAGAGAGAGAGTGCACAAAGTTGTTACCCTTAGAAGTTAATGTTAATGTTATAAATACAACTATAATATATTTAAATTCTCATGATTAATTTTAGTTTACCAAGCCTTTCTTGTATACCCATCATAGCTACCCATGTGGTCTAGGAATGGGGCCTGAATAAAATTTAAACATAGAAATAAAATAAATAAAATACTAAATATTAGTAAGGTAAAAATAAGATTGATCTAGTCACCTTAGTCGAGTATGTGGGCTAGGTGTGGGGCCAGCAAGTTTGGCTAGGTGTTGTATACCCAAAGCTAGAAATTTTAGTGTTGTATAAGTTGTAGCAAAGGCACATTCACTTTCTACAAGCTCGAGTACTAGCACAAGAGGCACATGCTATGGTTGCACAATAATCTCTTAATCACTTGGCATTTCTAGAAATGGCATATGTTGTAAATGTGATTATAAGAAAATAAGCTTGAATGCTTGCATGGGAATGGAGGGGATAATGGTTGGCATGGAGCATTGTGGAATTGTAATATCTTGTGTTTTATCCACGCATGTGTCTCTTTGGGTGTGAAGGGGGGGACTCGTGGATGAAATTAAAACAAAGGTTGAATAATCTTTACAAAAGCCTTTCCTTTCTCTCATCAACTAGAGCCGCCTCAAATTGCAATTGAAATATATGTTCCAGCTCGTCGTTTTCATTTTTCTTATCCTCATCACCACCGTGATAGTCATCATTACCTTTGTCCTTACCTTCTCGAAACCATCAGTATCAACTTGAATTGAGAAATAGAGAATTGTGATAAACATCATCTTTATCTTATCCTCATTGTACCTTTAATTCGCTATTACATAAAAGTAGGGAATCACATCCTTATAATTCCTTATGTAGGGATTTTCAAAGGAATGTGGGGAATGCTCTATATTCCATATTATAAGATGTAGGGAATGTATGGACTTTCAAAGGAATGTAGGGAATGCTCTATATTCCCTATTATAAGATGTAGGGAATGCAATTTCCTAGTTATAGATGGGGAATACGTGCTTGTCTACATAGGAAATATTGGAGAATTTCCTGTATTTCACCAAATTGCCTATGTGGGGAACAATTGAAAGTTCCTTGTGATAGGAAGTACATGGAAACTGAAGCCTTTAGAAATCTCGTAAGATAGCAGTTGTAATGTTCCTTGCACCAGATGAATAAAAGCGGGAATCATTGCACGAATCAGGGATATGGAAAAGGTGTGGTTTTAGAACTTCAAAGTGATGCAGCCTTAGGCTAGAAGTATTTGATAAAGATGGGCAGCAAGTTCTCCGACAAAGTTGATGTGCTCACCGTTTTTAAGATCGTTAACAGAGGAAGGAGCAATTCCTTATGGATAATGAAGAGTACATGGTCGTGGATCAGTCGGATAATGGCGATTCTATTTAGTCCCTCCAGGTGAATAGTGCAGCTAAGGTCAGAGAGCAAAGCACCATGAGAGTTGTGGCCAGCATAGGGGCCAAGCCTCACTGAGTGACCAAGGTGAGGGCAGAACGATGTGCTCTCCTCCGATTGAGAAGTAAGTTAGCTTGAAGGTAACAGGAAGAGAGGAGAGCAATGATAATTGAGCGACTGATATACTAGCTATTTAGGACTGAAACCCATCGACAATATGGCGCAAGTCACTTCAAAGGATGGAAGTATACTAACAAACATCTCATTAAACATGATACACTGTGATCACCAAGATAGTTTGATATATTGCTAGAATTAGCGGAATAAACAAAGCTTGAATAAATGCATTAAAAGAAAGCTTTAGAAGAAGAGCTTAGAAGTTGATTTTCTAAGTTTGTTAAAAGGAGTTCTGACCCCTAAACTAGAAAAGTGAAAGAAAAAAATAAAAGAGCAAGAATCATCGCCTTGTGAAGGCATGGTAGATTCTTAGGGACAAGTTGACTTGGGGGGCTGATGCCTTGTCTTCCTGGGGATGATGTCTAGCCAAAAAAATAGATAAGGAAGGTTTGAGAAAAAATAAAAGTGAGCAAAAGGAAAAGGATTTGAGTGTCACCTTGCAAGGGCTTGAAAGGTTCTTAGTTGGGTACCGAGCCAAGATGACTTAACGTCGATGCCTTGTTCTCCTTAGGTCATTACACTCAACTCCTTCCTTTTTACATACTCAAGTGTGAAACACTCAAGGAAAATTATAATAAAATCAAAATATATGATGACCATGCCATATGAGCCCTCACCTAGTAGAAGTTCTTGATTGAGTTGTCCTAGGATAGATAGGTAGTTCAGACCACCACACAGGTTGGCTTCTTTGATAGTTCTTTTCTACAAGGCCATGTTGCAGTAGTTGGTTAGTAACTAGCTCTGAATTTTTGTCAGATCATACTAAGCCTATCCCTCCTAGATTTCATGCCTTGATTTTATTAGCAGATAGGGTGAGAGCTATTCTTGTGCTCTGTTGAATATTTTAATTTGTGGTAGCTTGAAGCATGCAATTTAGTTCGTGGATTTGACAAGCTGAGTTGCCCTATCTCGTGCTCAGTAATGAGAGTTGGATTTGAGGCCCTTTTTTTAGCACAAAAGTGGCTTGGGAGACGTAAAAGAGCAAATTTTTATGGAAAATAAGTTGAGCATTGATTGATGAGCTATAGTTCTTCTAGATGCATTTTGACTCTAAGAACCCAACACAAGTCTCTATTCATTAATCGGCGATTGTTTGACACCCCATTTAATGTCAAGATTGTGGGAGAGAAGGAAGGAGTCTCACTTGAAGCTTTCTTGCTTGCACAATGGGGGAACACACACAGAGATGGAGGCTGGAAACAGTTTTCCTCTTCTTAGTTGTGTAAGCCAAAAAGAACTCATGTACAAAGAAATAGAAGAACCCTATATATGGGTCTCAAACCAAACTCAACTAACTAAGGTGGCATACTAACTGAGCCACGAACTAGAGTAGATAAGGATAGTTGTCATCTAACTATTATTCATGGACGGTGTACCAACCGCATCTGCAACTGACAAGTCGGTGACATAAATACACAACGGTCACCCTGGCGTATCACGAGTGGAGCTCGATATCTCAACACTCCCCCTCGAGCTCAATCCCAATTCCTGCACACCAAGCATGTCTCTGAACTTGCGCAGCTTCTCTGCGCCCAATGCCTTCGTGAATATGTTAGCTACCTGATCCTCTGTGCTGACATAAACTAGATCAATAAGACCTAGTAAAACCCTCTCCCGCACATAGTGATAATAGACCTCAATGTGCTTTGTTCTAGCATGATAGACTGGGTTATTTGCCAAGTGTATACTACTCATGTTGTCACAATAAATGACAACTGACCCATCTGTAGGCTGATGCATATCATAAAGTAGCTTATGCAACCAGGCTACCTCACATGCAGCCATTGCTGCACCCCTGTACTCAGCCTCTGTGCTAGACAAGGCAACTGTAGGCTGTTTCTTGCTGCTCCAAGTGACTGCAGCACTCCCAAAAGAGAACACATATCCATTGGTAGATCGTCTATCAGAAATGCTACCAGCCCAATCAGCATCAGTGTATCCATGCAACTGTATCTGAACCCCAGTCTCATAAAATAGTCCATACTGTAATGTGGACTTCACATACCTGAGTATGCATCTAGCCGCATCCAAATGCGGTTTCCTTGGAGCCTGCATAAACTGACTTACCAATCCAATAGCATAGCTCAAATCTGGCCTGGTAATAGTCATATAAATCAAACTTTCTACTATGCGTCTGTACATAGTAGGGTCTTCCAGAAGCTCACTTACATCTATGCTCAGCTTCACATTCTACTCCAAAGGAACTGAAATAGGCTTACAGCCTATCATCCTATATTTGGACAGCATGTCCAATCCATACTGTCTCTGCAAGAGTTGTATCCCATTTGGTGATCTAATCACCTCAATGCCCAAGAAATAACGCAGCTCTCCCAAATCCTTCATCTCAAACTTCTGCTTCAATAGCATTTTCACATGAAGGATATCTTCATCACTGTCACATGTCATAATCAAATCATCAACATAAATGACAAGTAGCATAATACCTTTCTCTGTTTTTCTCACATAAAGTGAGAAATCTGCCTTGGAAATCTGAAAGCCAATAGTGACAAGATACTGTCCTATCTTGTCTGACCATGCTCTAGGTGCTTGCTTCAATCCATACAATGCTTTCTTCAACCTGCAAACAAACTCAGGATGAACAACATGCACATAACCTGGTGGCTGCTCCATATATACCTCTTCTTGCAAATCACCATGCAAGAAGGCATTCTTTATATCCATCTGATGTAAAGACCATTCCTTTGATACAGCCATAGCAATGACTACTCTTACGGTTGCCATCCTTGCAACCGGACTGAATGTTTCTTCATAATCAGTGCCATATGTTTGTGCATACCCCTTGACTACTAATCTTGCCTTGTATCTGTTCACAGAACCATCTGCATTGTGCTTCACCTTATAAACCCACTTACAACCAATTGCATTCTTACCTTTAGGCAAAGGTACCAATTCCCATGTAGCATTTACTTCCAAGGCATCCATTTCTTCATCCATGGCTTTCTCCCATTTTTCTTTTCCCATGGCTTGCTCAAAAGAAGTGGGTTCTGGTTCCTGTATCACTTTGACCATATATGCATAGTGAATGACTTTAAATCCATCATATTTCAGCCTATCCACAGGATACCTAGCTCTCGTAGACCTGCGTAAAATAGGTTCACTCCCAGGTGCTCTCAAAACATCCCTGGTCTTCCTTACTCCAAGTGTAACAATAGAAGGAATACCCAACTCATCATCGCTCTGTTCTGAGCCATTGGATTCACCATCCACATAAGAGTGATCTGCATTCACATCAAACATGGGCTAATCAACCTTGTCTTTTCCTTTTCGTGATAACTGCATACCACTATCTGCATTGCTTTGAGAAGAT
This sequence comes from Lygodium microphyllum, assembly GCF_053477565.2. Lineage (NCBI taxonomy): Eukaryota > Viridiplantae > Streptophyta > Polypodiopsida > Schizaeales > Lygodiaceae > Lygodium > Lygodium microphyllum. The sequence goes on from NC_141136.1 coordinate 175,867,364, forward strand.
TCTCCTGATCTCAATCTGCCTGTCCATGGCGAAGAATGTGAACCACTGCTAGAGGACGCTCCAGGTCCACTAACATTTTGTGACTGCTGCTGTGAATTCTGTGCAGCATTACCATTTTGTGCATCTACATCATCAATCACATTTACTGGTTTATACCAGCTACTCATCTCATCAAAAACAACATCTCTGCTCACTGTAAACTTACGAGTAGAAGGATTATAGCATCTATACCCTTTTTGCTGCAGAGAGTAACCAATAAAGATGCACTTCTCAGCTTTTGGATCCAACTTGGATCTCAACTCATCTGGCACATGTACATAGGCAATGCAACCAAAAATTTTTAAATGAGAAATATCTGGTTTCCTACCAGTATACCTCTCCTCTGGAGTCATCCCATGTATTGCTGCAGTGGGAGTCCTGTTCATTATATAGACTCCTGTAGCAACTTCTTCAGCCCAGTAAAAATCTGGCAAGTCTTTTTCGTTGAGCATGGCACGAGATACCTCTCCAATATGCATGTTTTTCCTTTCTGCAATTCCATTTTGTTGTGGGGTATGACTGCATGAATATTGCTGCTTCATGCCATGCTCCTGCAGGAACCTTGCAAACTCATTTGAGAGGTACTCTCCCCCTCCATCTGACCTTAGGCATTTTATTTACAAGCCTGTTTCTTTTTCAACCATAGTCTTAAGAGTTTTGAAATGCCCAAAAACTTCACTTTTCTTTTTCATAAAATACACCCAAACTTTTCTGCTATAGTCATCAATAAAAGTGACAAAATAATGACAGCCTCCAAGAGATGCAGCTTTAGTAGTCCACACATCAGAGTGGATTAATTCCAATGGCTTCTCACTCTCTTGAACATGTCTAGGAAATGGTTTCCTTGCCTGTTTTCCAAATTGGCAGGCTTCACATACCTTATGAATTTCTGCAACCTTGAATTTAGGCAATCCTGCAATAATATTTTGGGCCTGCATTGATTTAAGTTGATGTACATTAACATGACCAATGCGTTTATGCCAGATATCAATATCTGCAACTACACCGGTCCCATGTGCAAACATTGCTGCACTCAATTCAAACATGTCTGCATCCAATGTAAACATTCTGCCCTTCTTCTTTCCTTTTGCTATCAAGCGACCTTTATTTTTCATATCCTCAACAAAGCATCCATGAGGATTAAATCTGACCTGCAAGCCTTGTTCAACCATTTGACCAACAGAGCCCAGATTCTTGGTGATATTTGGGACGTGAAATACGTCGGACAGGTATTTCTTTTTTCCATCCTACATAGACAAAGGAATTTTTCCAATCTGCACAATAGGATGTGCAGTATCATCACCAGTCTCCACAAATCCTGGTTTTTCCATTTTCCTTGCATCCTCCATCCATTCTGCATGACTTGTCATGTGGTTTGATGCACCTGAGTCAACATACCATACATCGTTGCTTTCTTCTGCACTTGTCACAGAATTGTTCATGTGCTGCACCATAAACAAATGCTCATTTCTGTCATCACCCTGTCTACTAGAAGATGCATAATTCCCTTTTTGCAATTTTCCATTCATAATGTCATTCTGCTTTTTATAGCAGTCTTTAGCCATATGACCCATTTTACCACAGTAGTAGCATTCAACATTACTGTTTGCATTTTGGCCTCTTTGCCATCCACCACGACCTCTTTGGCTCCCCCTGCCTCTAGAGTTACCACGTCCTCCTCCATAGGACTGGTTTTCTTGAGTTTGCTGCATATTCTGATTTCTACCACGGCCTCCAAATCGGCCTCCTCTACCTCTGCCTCTACCTCTTCCAGCATTTGAGTAGAAGACAGCTTCTTTTGAAGTTCCTCCTGAAGAAGATGCACCACCATTTCTCTGCTCCTCAGAAATTAGAAGAGCAATCAACTCCTCAAAATCAGGAAATCTTTCACGGACAGAAATGGATGTTTGGAACTGTGCATAATCCTTTCCTAGACCATTCAAGGTCACAGAAACTAAATCATCATCTTCCACTGGCGACCCAATGGAAGCAAGTGCATCTGCAATCTTCTTCACCTTCATATGGTAGTCATTGATACTCATATTTTCTCTTTGCACATTATGCAACTCTTGCTTGAGCTGCATTTTCCTGGCTTGAGTATTTGTGCTATACATTTTTGACAAAGTATCCCATGCCTCCTTTGGCGTACTTGCATCCTGAATATGCACAATCATAGAGTCTGAAATACTGATAGACAGCTAGTACATAACTTTCCTGGCTCTCTCATGCCATGCTTTGAATGCCTGCATTTGCTGTTGATTGGAAACATCAGGAAGAACTGGTTCTTCTTCATTTCCTACAACAAATTCCCAATAGCCTTTTCCCATAAGAAAATTCGTCATTCTAAACTTCCATGCTTGGAAGTTGTTCTTGTCAAGCTTTTCAGTTACAATTTGTGAAAGAGAATCAGACGCCATTACAGAATACTGCAAAAAATTCTTTCACTGCAAAGAACACAGCTTCAGCCTCACAAGGGCAAATCTGCAAAACTGACGAAAGTGGTATTTAACCACACAGTCACTTCCTAGTGACGATTTTGCATCAACAGGCAACAAGGATGATTCTGTAACTCCCAATGTCTCTGCGCACAGGCATACGATGCAATTTCTACAGTAACTTTTTACCGACCTGTAGAACAGTGGTCGCACAGCATAAAACTGGGCCTTTTCCTAAGTGCGTGCAGAAAACTTCCGCCTCCAAAACAGGCCCTGAAATGGCCTCAAATCAAAAAACCAGGGTCGCCAAGGGCTAAAGCTCTCTCTCGCAACATATACTGCCCTCTTGCTTCACCGCGAAGGGCATCTCAACCTGAGACAACGCACTCTTGCAATTTCCGGCTGTGCTACCTACAGAGATCTGCTCCCAAAACAGAAAATGAAAGCAACACTGCTCCTCTTACCAGAACATCGTGAGCTTGGCTTGCTTTCTTAAGCTCCTTACCACGAACAAGGCTCTGATACCATGTCAAGATTGTGGGAGAGAAGGAAGGAGTCTCACTTGAAGCTTTCTTGCTTGCACAATGGGGGAATACACACAGAGATGGAGGCTGAAAACAGTTTTCCTCTTCTTAGTTGTGTAAGCCAAAAAGAACTCACGTACAAAGAAATAGAAGAACCCTATATATGGGTCTCAAACCAAACTCAACTAACTAAGGTGGCATACTAACTGAGCCACGAACTAGAGTAGATAAGGATAGCTGTCATCTAGCTATTATTCATGGGCGGTGTACCAACCGCATCTGCAACTGACAAGTCAGTGACATAAATACACAACGGTCACCCTGGCATATCACGAGTGGAGCTCGATATCTCAACATTTAATCCCCACAAGGTTTTACGTTATAAAGTGGCTACTAGATTGCGAAGTCAAAAAGTATGTAACAAAGGCTAGATTGATAGATTTTGATGCCATGAAGTCATCCGTCTAGTCGGATCAAAAAGTTGAGCTCGTTTACCCCTCCAACGAGGCCGAAACTAGTTTGGGGAAGTATAAACGCGCATGACATGAATTGGTTAATATCAAATATTAATGGTTAAGCTTTAAGAGATTAAAAAACTCAAGAAAAATCAACGTGAAGGTGGGAGGCATAGTTTTTTGCACTGCTTTGATTCCTTGATTATGTGCCTCTCCACTGGGCAAGAAGGTCAGAGATGGAAGACAATCCTCCGATCTACGTATTAAGGCCTTCAATATGATTGTATGCATGCATAATATGATGAAGGAATGAAATTTTTTTATTTCAATATTTCTCTTTGCTCTTTCTCTCTCCTCTTTGCACCTTGTTCCCATGGCTCAATCTATGTGAGAGAGAGGTGGACTGAAGCGATAGATTTTGGATGTGTAATGATTTTGAAGTGCCATGGAGTATAAATCAAAGGTTAGGGATGCCTCAGTGGCCATAGAAAAGCATCAATAGCTTCCTAACTTTGAAATACATACGGATTCGTATTAAATTAAACGCATAATTACTTGATTTTACCATTTTATGAGATGAATCTTTTGCAGATATTATGAAAATGATCTAAAATGTTTGAAAATGATTTCTAGTACATGAAAATTCAGAATTTTGATTTTGTTCTTGCTGTTCACGCCATAATAGGGGTGAGTGGTCGTTTCCTATTCTCTCGACTATCATGTCGTTGACAAATATCGCATCTCTTGACATACGCAAACGCATCCTGGAAGATGGCAGGCCACCAATAACTTGCTCTTAAAGTCTTTTGTGCTGTAAGCCGTCCAGCAAAATGGCCACCGCAAGCAGAATCATGGCACTCTTCCAAAATGAATGGCACCTCGTCAGGCATCACACATCGGCGATAGATGTCATCAACCCCTTGCCGATATAATGTACCTGCAATCAAGGCAAACTTTAATGCTTGCTGCTTAATTTTCCTTCTCTCAGCTTTAGATAATTCGGATCCTGCCTCTCTCGTTGATAAATAATGTGTTATTGCAGCATACCAGGAGGGAATAGATGTCGTATCTATTTTAAATAACAACTCCATGTCACTACCTTCAGCCACAGATTCTTTCGGCTCCCCAAAGTCCACTAGACATTCCACGATGCCTTGCAACCTTGGTGGCTTACTCCTAATTTCATAATCAAATTCCTGCAAAGTGATTAACCACTTTGCTAGACGATTAGGCGGCTGTAGCTTATTCATCAATAGTCGAAGTCCCTCTCCCTTCGTATAAAGCACGACTTTCTCATAGAGAATATAATGCCTAAATTTCTTGGTCCCAAAGACCATCGCTAGACACAACTTCTCCATGTAGGTATAATTGATCTCTAAAATACCCAATTTCCAACTAGCAAAAGCTATCGGGTGGTACCACTTCTCTTCCCAAATTTGGGCTAAACAGCAACTGATACTATACATGGTGGCTGCTGAGAATATATAGAACACCTCACCTCTTTTAGGTGCTTTTAAAACGGGCGCTCTTGCTAGCTCCTATTTCACATCCTTGAATGCTACCTTACAAGGGTCATCCCATTCAAACAAACAGCTAAAGGACAATAAATTCGTAAGCGGCAACGTTCTTTCTGCCAAGGCGTTTATGAATCTACGGATATAACCAACTGAAGACAGAAAGCTATGAACTTCTTTCGGAGTGCGTGGTGGACCCATGGCAACTATAACTTTGACCTTCTCGGGGTCTGTCGCAATTCCTACCGAACTGACCACATGACACAGCAATAGCCCATAAGGTACTCCAAAAACACACTTCCGTGGGTTTAGGGCGATGCAAAATTGTCTATAGCGCTCAAAGCATAATTGTCTATAGCGCTCAAAGCATTTTCTTAAAATGATCAACTGCCTTCCTCTCACGGTGGCGGCCCCTAAGTCATCAATAAACACCTTCAACTCTTCAGAGGATATGTCACCGAATGTCTTATCTGTTGTTCATTGCCACGAACCAGGCGCATTGCATAAACCAAAGGCCATCACATGGTACGCAAAAGTACCAAATACAGTAATAAAAGTTATTTTCAACTTGTCCTCTTCTGCAATTGCCATCTGGTTATATCCTGCAAAGCAATCCATGAACGAATATATTTCCCTACTCTCTAATTGATCCAAAATCTGGTCAATAAATGGCAATGGGTAGTAGTCCTTAACTGTCTGCTTATTCAGCTCCCTAAAGTCTACACATAATCGGATTTGATTATTCTTCTTCTTTCTTATCACAACTGGCGAACACCATTCCGTGTGTTGCACAGGAAAAATTAAACCCGCTTTTCGAAGCTTCTGTAACTCTTCAAACAGACCGTCCCTCAGTTCAAAAGGCATACGCCTTACTTTCTATCGTACAGCACGACTGCGCTCTTTCAACGGAATTGTATGAACAGCAAGACTAGGAGGAATGCCTCTCAACTCATCATAACTCCAGGCAAAGATATCACGGAATTCCTGGATCAGGGCCACATAGTTCTCCCTTTCTGCTGTGCTGAGCATAGAACCTAATTTGATTGGCCGCGAATCATCAGGCGTACCAAGGTCTAACTCGATAACATCTGTATCTCTTATACGATCTTGGCCCTCTATCGGCTCGTTCAAAGTAATCTGATAGATGTCTTCTGTGGTGGATCCCTCTTTGGACTCATCACTCGATGATGTCTCACTGGCAGATAAATCTTCTAATGTCTCCAATTCTGTAGAAGATAGAGGAGCTCTCTCACTCTGCGGGGACTCAGGATAAGCATCAACCACCACACGCTGGGCACCTCTACCGAATATTAGTCGAGCGGAGGGTATATCTACTTGGCAGTCCGCTTGCAAGATCCAAGGTCGTCCGAGTAATACTTGGTAACTTGGACGGCCTGCAAAACGAATCACCCTAAAGTCCACAAGGCATTCTACATTTGCAACAGTGACATGAACCTTAGTAATGCAGCCTTCCGGCTGTCTCAAACTATCATCTGCCATTCTGAGAATTATGGAGATATCTTTCTGGATCGCAAGACCCAACCTTTCCATCAGTTCAGAACTCATAATGTTAACAGATGATCCCGTGTCGACAATGGCATAATCTACTAATATCCCATCGACATAGGCTACAACCCTTGGGCAATGCTTCTCAGCATGCTCGAACCAGTCATCACCAACTCGTGCAATACCCAAAGGTTCTATGATATACCCGGTACGTAGGATCTTTCTAAATTCCTTGCATACTCTTGGGGAAAGCTTAATAAGCTGTAAGAGATTCACATCTGGCTTGACTTCACAAAGAGAGCTCGCCAAATCGAATTCATGATAGTTCGATAGAGCTCGCTTTTCACGCCAAACCATCCGTTCTTTAGGTTGTTGAACCGGCTTTATTGCCTCTTTCTTAACCTTCACCTTCTTCTTTGGTGGTTCCTTATTGGCTTTACTCTCTACGGGCTTCAAAGGTCCCCCTTCCATGGCAGGATCCAAAACTTGCGTTCCTTTGTCGCCTTGTTTAGGGTTTCCGTCAACAGGCTTATCCTTGTCGGCCTCTCTACCCTTTTGACCTCTGTAAGAACAGCTCGCAGATTAGAGGTTTCAGCATCATTAACGCGTACAGCCTCAATCAAACTAACCCCACTACCACTGGGTAGCTCCTCCACTGTAGTCTTTGGTCGTTGAAGTATTTGTTTAGGCTCGTCTTCTCGCTGGGAATCATTTCCTTGGGCATGATGATTAACAGGCCCTGGTTGCCGACTTCCTAGCTGGAGGGAACTGATCTTACTCCAGCAAGTAGCTGCTAAATGGCCGGATTTTCCACAAATGTCGCACTTAACATTTGGGCAATTTCTTGGATAGTGCTGCCCACCACACCATTTCCAACTAAACCTCGACGGTGCACCCTCATCTGGATATCTACTTCCTATCAAATTTTGTTGTTTTTTAAGGAAGTTGATATCAACGGCTATTTGTCAATACTGCTCCGTAATCATGTCGGTATAATGCTTCATCATGTCCTTAACCTCGCCAAGAACATTGGAAGCGCTCGACTCATAGCCTTGGTCATTACCATGTCATTCCATAGGCCTAACAATTCGATTAGGCACTAGTTGTTGAGCCACAGGCATGGTATTAGAATTGACCGCCTGGCCTCCACCATTTGGAGCCATTTGACTGCCCCTAGGCATCGACATGCTAGGGGGAGCTGGTAATAAAGGCACATTCTGCATCATGTTCCCTCTCCCATTAGGGTTAGCCATCGCTATCCCTTGGCCACTACTGCCATTGGCCATCGCCATATTGTTTTCCAATACTAAACCCATATTCGAATTGCCTCGAGAAGCATAGGCTGCTTGTAGTCGGGATTCCACCTCTTGTGCTCGTGTAATGGTAGTATCTATATCCCCCAAGGGGTCACTACTCAACTGCAATTGGATATTAAAGTCCAAACCATGTAGGAAATATTGCAATTGGGCAGCTGCGAGGATAGGAATAGAGGTATCCAACTTACGGAAAACCTCTTTTATTTTCTTCGCATAAGCATGAATATCCTCGTGTGGTTCTTGACGGGTCACGTTGAGTACACGCAACCAATATTGCCCACCCCTTTCAGGGGCAAACTCCCTTCGAAAAGCTCCATAAAATGAATCAATATTCAATATGGTTTCGGCTTCTAAACCATGATACCATATGGTAGCTCTTCCTTTGAGAGTCATGTTGAAGAACATCATTAAATGTCCTTCTTCTTGAATGCGACAGTTAAACATCAGCTTTTGAAACTCCCTAATGTGGAGTTCCGCATCTTCCTCAACTAACCCATTAAAAATGGGTAGCGGGTAACCTAGAGCCGGAAAATCTGTCGTTCCTGCTGGAATTGCAATAGGCTGCGCCATAATGAAAATTGGATTTGCACTACGAATAGGGGACAGTGGGGTTGCACCTCCCGCACTTGATGTAGATTGGATTATGGAAGGAAGGGGAGCACTAGAGCTTCCACCTTCTCCTAACTTACTGCTTGTGGTACTAAGACCACTAGATCCACTCCCTCGTAAGGGTTCAGCACCGCTACGCTTAGGGGAATATCTCCTAAAAATTTCAGCACGTCGGCTAGCTCTTTCGTCTCTCTCTTGCTTTTGGATTTCTGCTAGACGATGCTTATTGTTAAATAACGGATCAATCTCAGTATCCTTTGGCATAAACTACTAGTTGGTCCCTAGACAACCAGGATTCGTGGACCGCCACTTTTAAGCAGCTCCCGGCAGACGCACCACTGATGGAACCTAGAACGGGCCAGCACTAGCTCCTGCACTAGCCGGACCTCTATCTCACGCGCTCAACAACCCCATGGCCTCGCGGCCAGGAGCGTTGATGACACATACATTGCCTTTCTAAATGTCTTGCATTTGTATTACATCGTTTGTAGTCCACTCTTCTCTCACCCACTACTCCTCAGAGGGAGTCCCTTACACATTGCCTAATGGCATGAAGCACAGACATAGGGGGTCCTCCAACAGCTGAATGCCGCCACCCCTCTACGACTCTTCTACACCTTGGGGATTGGCCCCTCGATGCGTCGCTCAACATATAAACATGTCGCACAAAATCCACTCGAGGTACCCTTTAATCATATACAGGAATGTACCATTGTCCTTACTTCTCTTTCCCTTAGACCCCACGACTAGCCTATGGCTTAGGGTGTCCTATCTCTCACTCAACGTGGGTCAAGGTCCTAATGAAAGCAATTGCTGTGCATCCAGGATTTCTGATACCTTTAAATATTTCCATGATTTATGCATATTGTGGATGCTAAGTGCTCAAACAATTATGAAATCAATATTGTGCACATGTGAAAAACATCCTTTCAATGATTTTCAGCTACCGTTCTTATGCGGCGTTGCACGAACCTAGCACCGAGGAAACCCTCGTGCTACTAGGCCCTTATTTTATACTTATTCACCGACCTATGTGGTATGCAAAAAATAGCAATATTTTCATCATTTGACTCCACATTTAGACACATTCTAACCACTCTACCCTCCCATCGATCAAATGTTGTATTGTTGTATGGATTTATAGGGCATTTTGCCATCATTTTATGTGTAAAAAGCGGGAAAAACACACTAGAACAAGAAGGTGGGGTTGAACTGAGGCAAATCCTCATGCTTCAGTCCCCACAAACATTCACAAACATTGTTCTTAATTATCATTAATTTTCCGCACCCAAAATGCATTTTTCCCCTATTTTTTGTGATTTTTCTATATTTTCCTTATATTTTCCCTTATTTTTGCATTATTTAATTACTGAAAATTCAAAATAGGTTATGGGTTGTGGCCCTTAGTTCCTTCTTGCAGCAAAAAATGAAAATTTAGTTGGTGTTCCTATTCATTTTTCCATTTTTATGCTCAAAACCATCATTTTCCCTTGATTTTCCATATTTTACGTGTTTTAGTGTATTATTTTGAGTCACAAGATGCATATTTTTCTGATTTTCTGATTATGATCAGCACAAGTACTCATGGAAAATAGCAACATAAACGAATTTTAACCCACATGAACAACATTTTATCAATCAAAAGCCATGAAATCTCAAATTTCCTTTGAAAAAAATTGAATTACCGCTTATTTGCGTGTTTCGGGTTTCATGTCCATGGCTGCAAATCTAAAAATCAGCAGCACTTCATGCTCATGACGATCACAAATCACCATTTCCAGCCCGTGGAGCAATCCGATCCATGCCGGGCAAGCCTCCATCATTCTTTCTTCTTCCTTTCTCTTTCCACATGAACTCTCTCTTAGAGGAGAGAGAGGGAGGAGAGAGAAAGACTAATTTTTTCTCTCCCTCTACAGGCTGCCATTGACTGCATAAACCGGAGCGATGCGGAGCGAAGATCGAGTGTAGTTGCCCTCTGTGATTAGATCCATGGCTTGCATTGAAGCCTGCATATCGATTTGTGGGGGGGGGGCGTTTTTTTCGGCGCTGATCAGCCGCCGCCCCCCTCCTAAATCACGATTTTTTTATGGGGGGTGCCCCTTCACAAAGGCACCCCCTCATTTCTCAATTTTTGGGCACCCTCCCAATTCTTGACCGCCGTTTGGCCTTTTCACTGCCTCTCGCGCATACGATGTCCAAATCGCAGTCTGAAAATTTCTGTGAGCTTGTCTCGGCATCCCGCACTGACTGATAGCTCCACTGACCGGCACAGGCACATGGAAAAATTACTAAAAATCCACAAGTGTTGCCCAGGCGTCCTTAGAGCACTTTGACGCTTAAAATCGTCCTAGATCGAGCCGCCGCCTTTGACATTGGATATTTTTCCCTTGATATTCATATTTTTTAGCTATTTTTAAGCAATTGCCAGCACCAAAATTCCGCTCTCACAATTCTTCCATTCGCTTCCAAATGTCACAAGCAGCTACATCAGTTGGTTTTGTTTCCTTTACTTTAATCGGCTTCGCTTGCCTCTTGACATATGATTTTTGATGCCGAGAAGTGCTTAAAAATAGCCAAAATTTCTGAATTTCAAGGGAAAAACAGACTTTGGAGGCGGCAGTTGCAATCAGTACGATTTTAAGCAGTAATGCTCAAAAGTGCTTAAAAGACCCACTAGATGACAGTTGGTGAATTTTCATTATTTTTTGGCATGCTAGACGAGACCTTGGGAGATGCTCAGCAGTGCGGAACTTCATGATGCACGCCTGAGATTTTTCAAACTGCGAATTGGACATCGAACGAGGAAGAGGGAGTACCCGGGAGGCCAAGACCCAAAAGGGCAAGTGGAAATCGACTTTATGGGGCCCAAAAGTCATGAATTTTGGGGGCTCCCTTTGGGAGCCCAAAAAGAAAAAATTTGTGGGGGGGGAGGGGGGCGTTTTTTTCGGCGTGAGCAGAGGATGAAGGCGCCATAGCAACGTTTGATGGAGAGGGGGGTTGGAGAGCCTAAAAGCAGTTACCCCCCTAACTGATCTCATGCTTGAAATGCACTCTATCTTTGCTCCCTATTGCTTGCTTCCACTCGTCAAATGCTACCCAGTTGTGGAGATGCAGATCTAATCTTTCTCTCTCCTGCATAGAGGTACTTCATGTGGCAAGAATCAAGAAGAGAATCGGGAGATGGATGCTTGTCCGAGAGGCACCGGATTGTTCCAAGAGGCTGAGAACGCTGAAGGCTGAAGATCTATGCTGAAATCCATGGCTGGTTGGTCGATACACAGTCCCAATTAAATATTCAAAAAACCTGAAACACGCAAAAAAGGCGGTATGCTCTATTTTATGAAAGAATTTTGCTTGATTTTGATTGTTCATAGTCTAAATGGTGTATACATGGGCTGAAATTTTATTTGAATGTTCCTTGCATTATGTTTAAGGGCTGAAATCACTATTATGCAGAACCCGTATTGATTTACAGCAATTATAAATTTTCAAAACCCGAAAAAACACTAATTTTGATGGAAATTGATAGTTTCTTTGATTTTGAGTGGAGAAAAATGAGTGGACATGGGATAAATTAAGGAAAAATGCTGAGTTTCAGTTTCAATGATCAGACATTAGAAAAAAACTAGAAAATACCTCTTTTCTATTTTTTTAAAATAGAGAAAAATGAATTTTTTTTGGAAAAATGAGATCTATGTATATGAATATCTAACAGGGCTAAAGCATGAGGTTAAGCCTCAGTTTGGTCCTTGTTCTTTGTATTAAAGTGTGTATTTATTGCTTTTACATACAAGAAATAATATAAAAGAACCTCTAAACCTATGCAATGTAGCAAAATTTAAATAGTGAGGAGAAGGATGATGTTATACAATAGTTTAAGCACTGAAATAATACAAAATCTGATTGTTATCTTTATGCATAACATTTAGGATGCGATTTATTTAGAAATAATGGATCTAGCAGCACGAGGTTTGCCTTGATGCTAGGTTCCTACAACGAGGCATTGTGCATTAGTGGAAATTCATTAAAAGGGTTGTTTTTGCACGACACATAGGGTGATTTTATACCATAATTGTTTGTGCATAATAAGGCATCCACCATTGCATGAATCATACACATGGTATCTATTCATGGCATGCAAAACAATTGGTTGAAGTATAAATGACCCACGCTGGAGAGAGTAAGGCACCCAAGCTGCTGTAGGTCTAGAAAGTGGGTCCAAGGGGAAAAGTAAGTGAGGATTGATACATTCCTGGAACGATATAATATTGGTACCAAGAGCAGAGTTTATTTTGTATGTGTTATAAGTGTTAGCGACGCATCGAGGGGCTAATCCCCAAGGTGTAGGAGGGTCGGAGTGGGGCCGCGACAATCAGCCGAGGGGTGCCTCCTATGTTGTTTTACGTTGTGAATTACACCAAAATGTGTAGGGTCTCCCTCTGAGGAGTCTGAGAAGGTTAAGGGTTGGACTAAAAAACACGATACAAATGCAAAATGTACGTATAGTGGCAAGGCAATGTGTCTTATAGACACTCCCCGTGGGTTTTTCTTGTGCATGTCAGAGGTCCGACTAGTGCTATACCTAGTGCCAGCCTATTTTAGATTCCATCACTTCTTCTGCAACAAGATATTATAGCATTGTTTTTGCCAAACAGCAAAGTTTGTTCTCCTTCAAGCTTCTTCATATACATAAGATGATTGTCACTAGTATGCTAGCCATGATTCATAGCCAAATAACTGTAAGACAGTAAATTACAGTTAATGCCAAGCAATGGAAACTCCAAAATCCACCCAATAGTATATTAGGAATATCCCCATGTACAACAAGATCATACATCAGTTCATTGTCCAAAATTCCTCAAAAGCATTCAATGATAGTAAACATACCAATGTCCTGACAAAAATAGAGCGAATTCCTGAAATTCTTAACAATACAGGTGGATGTCGTGCAATTCAGGAGTGCAGTTCAGAAATTCTTGATAATATAGGTGGCTATCCTACAATTCAAGAGTGCAATTCTCCAGACATTCATGAAAAATCTATCCTAAAAATTTAGAATTGAAATAACCTCTCATACTGATTGAGATTGAGCTGGAAAGACCATGCAAAGTTGTTCAAAACATCACCATAATGTTCTTACATAGAAATATATCAAATTTCCTGATAGTGAGGTATGCTATTTGGATATGCAATAAACTTTCCTGAATGTACATTAATAGACTTGTAAGCAAATCTGATCCAAAAAATGAGCTCTAATCACTTCTCAAATTCATTCTAGAATCAAATCTAAGCATGTAACATCAACCATAAGCATGAATACATGGTATAGAATGCCCAAGGCAAAGTCTAGAAGCAAGACATAATGCATATAGAGTCAAAATGTCATTTAGCCCTTGTTATTCCAACATCCAAATCTCTAGCAAAAATTGAGTGAAATCTCAATCAAAATCAGCCCAAATGCACCTCAATACATAGGCATATAATTCCGCAGTATCTTGACATCATTTGAGCATGTATATGCATCAACATGCATATCCAAGGATCAATGTCATTAAAGGACAGAGAGTTGCATGTAAATTGCAGGCTGTGGATTGTGTATTCCAACCATAAGCAAGTTTGCAAATTGAGAAAAATGATTGCCAAGATTAGCTCCAAATGACCTCAAGACAATGCCACATGATCCTTGAGATATCCAGCATCGACTGACATCCAATAGCTATCATATGAGCATCAATCTCAAGAGAGCAAGTGCTCCCCTATTTATTACAGATCTAAATACTATGTATTTCATACCTAAAGTTGAATGTATATCAGCCCCAAGTGTAATACTACACTTCAATGCTCAATGCTAGCACTAGATCAAATTTTGGAGCACAATCATGATGCCAAATGAAGAGGAGCAGCTGGTGTAGGTCCTGACCATGGTGAAAACCAAATTTTCATACCCATGCTGATGGCACCTTCAGCCTTGAAGAGATTGGAATGCTAGTCCAAGTGTTGGAGATGATGGGGAGGGTCCCGAAGTGGCCAATGATGGCTGCCAATGAGCTCAAATGAAGAGGGAAGCTTCAGGCTTCAAGAAGAAGCTTCAAACCTTGTTTCCTTGCCTGCAAACTCTTCATAGTGAACTCTTCTTCATCAAGTTCAAGCTCTTGCACTTGAAGAAATGCCAAGCTCTTGATTGCCTCAACCAAGCTCTGATACCAGTTTGTTGAGTTAGCTGCAATGGAGCTTCTCTGTAGAGATGCATGTTGAGAGAGAGAGAAGAGATAGAGATACACGATTTGTGGTATTGAAGAGTGTAGCTCAATAAAGATTTTAGATAGATATATGTACTATATACAACCTGGCCCTTATGGGTGGACATGGACAACATTGCCCTTTATCCCAACACTTTCCACTATTGCATAGACACTCTTATCTGCCATATCCTTAAGAAAATTTAACACCTTTTCCAAAATTTGGGTCAAGTGAAGAAATTTTTTCCTACAAATAGATTTTTCACTTTTCAAAAAATTATATTTCTTTCTAAAGCATCTCAATACATATAAGAGTCTCTCTACTCATGTAGTGGACTATCACACTAAGTGTAACAATGAATAAACCCCTCTCAATTTGAAGCCCTAGAGATTGCATCCCATCCCTTTTCATCAACCTTTTCAATCTTAAGTTGTAGGTCATGCATCCCTTTAATCATCTTGTCTATGATATCATCTTTAATAGAAGATGCAACCATAGACATAGATTGCTTTATTTTAGGCTCTGTCACCTTGCTAGAGACTAAAGACATAATCCAAAAATGTAATCTTGCTTGCTACTTAGTAGTGTCGAATTGATCATACCTATGCTCAAACTTATAAAAATGTTTGGTTATTGCAAGACCTCTATTAGGCTTTGTAACCCACTTCTTGAAAGTTCTCTGAGTAATCAAGCGTGTGTCCTCAATGAAACATTCTACTTTTAATGATTTCTTAAACTCATCCGAATTTGCATCTTTCATATACAACTCAATGATTTGTGTTTGCATAATTAATTTTAGCTATCCTAAAGAAGATTTTTTTTTTCATACATCTTTAGATAGGCCAAAATATTTTGGCCATCTAACAATTTCAACTAGATTTCAACAACCTAAAAAGCTTTAGTAACAATAGATTCATGTTCTATAAATGTTTGCAACCACTATTGTTGTTGTTGCTACAAATACATATTAAAGGTGTGCAATAATTTTATCACTTCATTATAAGAACTATAGAAGATCCTGTAGCATCACCCATCCTGTAAGTCTTCAAATGGCCTTTCACATCATATTCAAGGGGGATTAAAGTAAAAGGCCTCATCACTAGGATTTTGTAGGGAACTTACAAAAAGGAGAGATAAGAGATTTAAAAAGAACTAGTCTTGTAGTTTTATATAGTTTCTGCACTTGTCTTGATGAGGATGGCTTATTCAATATGTAATTGCTTTGAAGAATATTATTCAACATATGGAGTTGCCATGCCACTAAATATTTTTTTCTATAACCATCGTTATTTGCATCTCTAACTTACTATACACTATCGAAGCATTCAGGTCAAAAGTCTACCGTGGGGGTAAGAGATAGCAAGGTCAAGGGAGATTCATGGAGAGGAGTAGACGGAAGAGAAGGGGTTCAAAGAAATAGAAGATGTAGAAGAATACTCACAAAAAGAAATAAAAGATATAGAAGAATACTCATAGAGGTAAAGCTTGTCAATTTATTTCTGCATTATGAGTGTAATGAAGGAGGCCTAGGAGAGAGAAGGAGAGAAGGGAGAGACTGCAGAGAGGAGAGAGAAAGGGGAAGAAGATGAGAGAAGAAGAGAGAGAAAGACTAGAAGAAGAGAGAGAAAGACAGGAAAAGAGAGAGAAAGAGGAGGGAAGCCATGAAAGCTAGAAGGAAGGATAAAAGAGAGACTTGATTATTGATAATTGATGCCCTAATTGGGTCTCTCAACACCTTATATACCCTATCACTATAACTGGGTATTCCCCTAATTGGGTCTCTCAACACCTTATATACCCTGTCACTATAACTGGGTATTCCCATGCTAACTCGTGTCCTACCCATCTATCCCCACTCTTTTACATTTCATCCTGACCCCAAAGGTTTTTTCCCTCAAAAACAAAAGGAGGACTTATGGCTCATAGCGAAAGGGGGGAGGGGGGGTTGCAGAGTACTACTCTACTTAGCATTACAAATGAGAATATAGGCATGGGAAAGTACAATCTCATGTGGAATTGGGGTATAGAATTGTGTATATGATGTATATGACATGTGCAAGTTGATAGCATATGAGTTTGGCCTCTAATTCTTGACAATTAGGGACTGACAAGCAATGGACAACATGTTGTCCAAAACAGGCCTACTGGAGAAAATTGGTCATAACGTCCTATGGGTAGCTCCGATTGAGGCATGTGACATGTCAAAACAAAGCTCATGAAGTGTACTTTCAAGGCATATAGGTGACACTTGACTGTCATTAATGCAGGGTAAAAACTGTTCTAAAATAGTGTGATGTCTCTAAGTTGTCTGCATTTTATACTAGGGTAAATTTAGCTACTGCTTAATCAAAATTGCATCCTTGAAGTAGGGAAAGAGCTGCACTGGTGAAATGCTGATCAGCATAGGGCTTTTCTGACACCATTCTGTTCCCCGGGATCAAATGGATAACTTGCATAATAAGCATCAAGAGCACAAGGGTCATCCATACAAGCATCTTTTAATTCATTGATCAAACAAAGCCGAACAGTGCTCTTAAATCTGTAACAAGCACAAGAATTTCCATTGGTCGTTTTTGTTGGCAAACTGCTAAGGAATGAATCCTTCCTGTCGAATGCGTTCAGCACTCGATCCAGGATGACTTGCGACTTGGCAAGATCCTCTATATCCTGGGTTAGGCGTACCCTGCTAACCCGACTTGGTAAAACCTTAAGTTCATAGATTATTTCCGTTTATCGACTGGTCTTTTACTTCCAAACAATTATCTTTACTCAAGAAAGATACTATATTAGGATGATTATTCATCCTCTTGCAAGATAACTTGGGTAAGGACCTACCAACCTCATTGCGAGATTGGCCATTCCCTCGTGTGATCCAATCACAAGATCATACGACTCCGCACTTGTTGCACAAGTGTTGCATCGAACTATGAGACTATTCTACTCATCGAATGGAGTCACGGAACAATCTGTTCCTGATTACCTTAGGCTGACGTCATCAGTCCTAGGGTTCCAAGTTCCATTTTTTTAGCGTAAGATTCTTAGGGACAAACCCTAGATCACTTTTCAAGTATGTTCCGCTATCCCTACATTCAATGAATGTGGGCAAGTATTTTGGGTATAGGAGTTTCATTTTTAGCAATACGTGCGATTAGGTCACGTATTAATTCCTAGTGAATTCTTGGAATTTAACTCTTTCTAAACGAGTACTCCACAGTTTAGGTGTTAAGGTTTATGCCAATTTTTATAACCCTTGAAGATAATTAAGTTATCATTTCCATAAATACATGACTCGTTGTCTACGCGTTAATTGATTTTCAACCCTAACTTATCGATTTAAGGTCAGACATAGGTTAGATTAATTCCAACTAATCTTCCTATAACTTGTGAACAAAATTCATGCTAAACAAGCAACCTTTTACTTGATAATTTATGGAGCTGACAAACGATAATTGCCTAGAGTTATGCATCGTAAGAATCATTTCATGCCTTGCACTTTCCTAAGGATTCCTAGCACTTCCCATGATGATTCATTGTGAAGAAGATATGGCTTAATAATGCGATATGCAGTTTATACTTCCATGTTTAAACAAAGTATACTATTTTAATCCCATTTTATAACAATGGACATTAATCTAATTTTAATTCATTGCAATGCATAAAGCTATTTGCTAGAAATACATTTATTCTCCCTTTATTTTGCTTATTTTATTGAAAATAGTAATGACTAAATTCCTCCGTCGTGAGCTAATTTTTCTAAAGCATTTAAGATGAAAAATGCATCCTATTTCCAACAATTATCCTTGCACGATTGAATTATAACAATACCAAATAAAAATTAGGAATGAAAACCTGGACTTGGGGTGAGATGTCCACGTGGATGCTAGGAGACAATCCTCTTGCAACTGCGCCTTGGGTTTTCTTAGGAGGCATTGCGAATGCAGCCTTTTCGTCGTGGATACAGCTTTGCAACTTCTTTTCGAAATTCCACCATAGCTCCCTTTGTGATAACTTGCACCATCCGTCAGAAGCGCTTTTTAGAAGGCTTCCTCCTTGAAGTAGGGATTTCGAGAAAAAAAAGGGATGCTTAAAGTTCGGGAGGGTTTAAACGGTCTTTTGAAGGTAAGGCTTCTTTAAGGCCACAGAAAAGAAGACATTTTTTTAAATCCCGAGGGGGGGAAGGGGGGAAACAAGAGGTATGGTAGGGCCTTAGGAGGAATTGTTGAATGGGGGGAAAAGAGAGGCTTAAGGACCACATGAAGGGGTTTTGAGGAAAATTTAAGGGGAAAAAAAAGCTTATAGAAAGGCCTTAAGTAGGCCATGTGAAAGGGGGCCTTCTAGGAGCAATAGAAGTTTCCTAGGAAGCTTCTGAGCTTCCTGGGGGGAGTCGTGAGACCTCCACATGGTAGGAAAGGAAGCGATGGTGATGGCTTCACGACTGTTCCTCTCCACTGCAACACGGTGGCTGGCGGCATCTTCAATCTTTCCCTCCCTCACAAATTTGTCACACAGAGCCTCACTCTCTCTCCCTTTCTGAGTTTCAATGGAGTCCCCCCCTTAAGCATTCATGGCAACGCTCCGTCGTCCCTATTCCGCTTGCGCCCCCCCATTTATGTAGGTGAGGGGAGGGGGAATCCTCCCTCCCCTGCGTGGCAGCATGTAAGTCCTCCTTTCTCTTGTAAGCTCCATGGAGGAGCTTGAACATACCTTCTATTCCCCTCCCCCTCCAGCTCGACAGTCGGCTGGGGGGGATAAGGGGAATAATAATAATAATTTGTCATGATACTATTATTTATCCAAATCAAATATCCTTTGTAGAGGCGATTCACGCGCTATTAGAAGTTCGATATGTCACATTCTCTCCCCCTTGGAGGAATCGAGATATCCTCATCTCGAGATAAACTGGGGATATTGATGGTTGAGAGTGTTTTAATCTATCCAAGTGGCATCCTCTTCGGGATAATCTTTCCACTGGACGAGGCACTCTCTCAAGGTTCTGGATCTCAGTTGTCTTTCTCTAACATCTAAGATCCAGGCCTTAGTTCAAGGACTCCTTGACTAGGCATTACAACTTGTTGGTCATCAAGTACATGGTTAGGATTAGGTACATACTTCTTCAATAGGCTGATATGAAATACATTATGAACTTTTAGGTACTCAAGGAGTTGCAATTTATAAGCATTAGGTCCTAGGCACTTGAGGATCTTGTACGGTTCACAATACCTTGGACTTAGCTTCTTACAATCACCTAAGGATAGGGAACTCTTCTTAGGCCGTACGCGAATGAAGGCCATGTCTCCTTCTTCGAAGATTCTATCTTGATGCTTTAAATCTGCGTATGCCTTCTGTCTATCCTTGGCGGCTTGGATGTCCTGTCTTATTGACTTTAATTTGGTCATCCATCTCTTCCAATATCTGCCTTGAAGCTTCAACCCTTAAGTTTGGATCTGAGAAGTTTAGGGGACTTCGACAGTCATGACCATACAATGCTTGGAAAGGGGTCATCTGAATGATTTGTTGGTAAGAAGCATTGTAGGAAAATTCAACCAAAGGCAAGTATTGAATCCACCTTTTTGGCTCATGACAGTAGTATGCCCTAAGCATATCCTCGATGATTTGATTGACTCACTCTGTTTGGCCATTCATTTGGGGATGGTAAGTAGTGCTAAATCAGAGTTCAGTCCCAATGGCTTCAAAGATAGCTCTCCAGAAGTGTGATGTGAAGAGAGAATCACGATCACTAATGATTCTTCTTGGTAGCCCATGTAGCTTGAATATCTCCTTGATAAAAAATCTTGCAATGTCTGAGGCTTTATAGTTTGTCTTTACTGGAATAAGGTGTGCAACCTTAGTAAGCATGTCAACCACAACCATGATGGAGTTGTATCCTCCCTGGACTTGAGGTAGGCCTATAACAAAATTCATACTGATGAATTCCCATTTCATTTGGGGAATGTCAAGCGGTTTCAGCTTCCCTGACATCTTGACATGTTCGGCTTTGATACGTTGACAAGACAAACACTCGGTGACATATTTGAGAACGTCCCCTTTAATCCTCTCCCAATGGTAGCTCTTCCTAACTGCATTGAGAGTCTTGGAATAGCTAGGATGTCCTGAGAAAGGGGAATCATGAGCTTCCCACAATATCTTCTGCTTAAGTGACTGACTTACTGGTATAGACAACCTCGTTCTATAGTAGACAAGTCTAATATTGATAGAGAATTCATGATACTTAGCCTGCAGCTTTTGGTTCTGATCCTTGATAGAGATCTCCCTTAGCATTGTTTGGTAGGCCGGATCATGGCATGCATCCTCTCTAGCTAACTCAAGTATTGGATTGTTTGGCATAGATACTTTTGTAGCTAGAAATCTGGCTATTGATGGATTCTGCAAGATTAGGGAATTAAGGAATGCCTTGCGACTGAGGGCATCGGCAACTACATTCTCTTTCCTTGGTCGGTACTTGATTTCAAAGTCATTTTCCTCCAGCACTTCAATCCATCGACATTGCCTCATGTTGAGCTCATTCTAGGTAAAGATCCATTTGAGACTCTTATGGTCAGTTACTAGCGTAAACTTGTTACCCAATAGGTAGTGTCTCCAAAGCATTAGAGCATGGATGACAGCTAGCAATTCCACGTCATGCGTAGCATAATTCTTCTCATGACTCTTCAATTTCCTTGAAGAGTATGCTATAGGATGACCTTCTTGCATGAGCACACATCCCAAGGCAAGTGTGCTAGCATCAATTACTACCTCAAACTCCTTATTGAGGTCTGGAAGTGTGCTAGAATCAGTTACTACCTTGAACTCCTTATTGAGGTCTGGAAGTTTTAGGATAGGTGTTGATACCAAACTTTGTTTCAATCTATCGAAGCTATTTTGTTTAGCAGTTGACCATGCAATGGTTGTTTGCTTCTTCAGTAAGTCTATCAGAGGTGCTGTGATCAGAGCATAGTTTTTTATGAAGACCCTATACCATCCTGTCAATCTGAGAAAGTTGCGTATTTCTTTGACATTTGTTGGTATTGGCCATTCAAGCACATCTTTGACCTTGGCGGGTCCACTGAGATTCCTTCTGCTGATACGATGAATCCTAGATATTCAATCTAATGCTTGAAGAATGCACACTTCTTCATTTTAGCATACAGCTTATGTGACCTCATTGTCTCAAGGACAATCCGAAGTTGGGATTCATGATCTTCTTCCTGTTTGGAATAGACTAAAGTGTCGTCGAAGAAGACAAGCACGAAATCATCAAGATATGGCCTTAAGATATCCTGCATTAACATGTTCAAGGTGGCAGGGGCATTCGTAAGCCCGAATGACATAACTAGAAACTCAAAGTGCCCATATCTTGTATTGAAGGCTGTCTTTGGGATATCTTCTTCCTTGATCCTTATTTGATAATAACCTGGCCTGAGGTCAATCTTGGAGAAGATCTTTGCCCCCTGAAGACGATCAAGAAGCTCATCTATTCTAGGAATAGGATACTTGTTCTTGATAGTTGATTGATTCAACCCTCGGTAATCAATACATAGTCGAAGTGTTCCATCTTTCTTTTTCTGGTACAGTACTGGAGCTCCCCACAATGAACTACTAGGACGGATGTAGCCCTGTTCTAGCAGTTGCTTGAGTTGTTCCTTCAGCTCAATTGCTTTCGGTATAGACATTCTATAAGGTCTTTTTGCAATTGGCACAGCTCCTGGTACTAGCTTAATCTCATGATCCACTTCTCTTTGAGGCGGGAGTCCTGTCAACTCTTTAGGGAATACGTTTGCGTATTCCTTTAGCCAAGAAGGTCCTTTACTAGACTCTTGCTTCTGATCTAACTTGTTGAGCTTGATCAAGTAGACAGGTAATCCTTTCCTGACTCCTTTTATGATCCGAGATGCTTTGGCCAATTGGATTTTTGGCACTCGAGCCTCACCTTGAGTTGTGACTAATTCCCTTTTAGAGTTCCGAA
This sequence comes from Lygodium microphyllum, assembly GCF_053477565.2. Taxonomy (NCBI): domain Eukaryota; kingdom Viridiplantae; phylum Streptophyta; class Polypodiopsida; order Schizaeales; family Lygodiaceae; genus Lygodium; species Lygodium microphyllum. The sequence goes on from NC_141136.1 coordinate 175,889,965, forward strand.
AGGAAACTTGGTCCTTCCCACAATGAATGTGGGCCTCGTTAGGCTTAAGCCAATCCATTCCAAGTAAACACTCATGGATACCTAAATTCATGACTCTGAATTTGATCGAAGTCATCTTTCCTCCCAGAAAGAATTCCACCTTAGCAGTTTGCCTGGTACATGCAACCTCACGACCATTTGCCGGTTCCACAAGCAAGGTAGGTGCTTCTACTGTGGCTATTCCTAATGTTTTTGCACAAGATGGTGAGATAAAGCAATGTGTACTGCCACAATCAATCAAGGTCTTGAAACTTTCACCTTGATAGTCCGACTGTGTCTGAATCACCGAGAATTGGCGATTCGGCCCTTTCTTGGGTAGAGCGGCATGGACTGTTGCCCTTTCAAACTCTGCTTCCATGGTCGGATCTTCTTCTTTTTCTTCTTTGCACATTTGCCTATTGGCAATGCAGGCGGTTCTTCCTCTGCCTCGGGTAGCGGCTCCTTGACCACGGCCCCTTCCTTGGAGAGGTGCTTGGCGATGTCCTCCTCCAAGTTTGGGACATTGCCTCTTGAAGTGACCGGGCTCGTTGCAGTGGAAACAATGGAGGTTTTGGCCATTGCTTTAAGTAGAAACAAAGTTGTTGACATTGTTAGTTCTTGCTTTCTTTCTTTGTCCCTGATTCTAACCTTGAACTCTCTTCATGTGAGGTCTGAATGCTCCTCTGTTCGGGTCATTATAAGACTAATTTTTGTTACCCCTTGGTCTAGACTGCACCTCCTGAATTTTAGGCGCAGCTCGAATGAGTGCGTCCTGAAGATCTGATGGACGCATAGGTTTGAGACAGGTATTTATTGGTGGATTTAAACTAGCATAAAATTTGGACACCTACTGTGTCATGTCCATCTGTGGCGCATACTTTAAAAGTGAGACGAATTTAGAATAGTATGCATCAAGGGTGAGTCCCATCTGTTTTAGCTCGTACAACTCATTCATTTTCTGCGTGCGATATGCAGGTGGTAAATATCTTCCCTGCACAGCTTTCTTCAGCTTCTCCCAACTAACGGATCCCTCCGTGATCCCTTGATCCCTGCACCATTGCGTCCACCAAAGCCTGGCTTCGTCGGTTTGAGCTTTAGCTTTGCGAGCATAGCCTGATTGGTGGGTGCAGTACCGACTGCTTCGAAGTAATCCTCCATGTATTCAATCCAAATTTCAGCATCTGCTTGGACGGACCTACCTCTCCCGTCAAATTCGGGTGGCTTAATCTTCTTGAGAATAAACTTCTTCTCCTGGATTAGAGCAGTACTTGATGTAGGAGGCAAACTAGGAACCTGTACTTGGGGTTGTGCCTGGATAAAGGTTTCTTAATATTATTATACGATAATCATTATTGATTTATATTACATATTCAATTTCGCTATCAACCAAGCAATCTAACCACTTAACTTTTTATCAATTCTCATGCATAATCAGACATTGATAAAAATAAGTCTTATTTGTATTTATATGGGTATAGCCTTTTCGGAATACAACATTTCTTGCGATGATAAGCCAACTGTTACATTTAGTTTGGGGAGAACAATGTTGTATTATATTTATCTACAGGAACTATATAATAGTATGGTTTGGGGTCATGGATCCTTAGGAATCGGTAAGTCATTGGAAGTTCAGGGTATCCTTTCCTTTGGAACCCATTCTTCTCATGGCGCCCCAACACTTTAATCATGTTGGCGGGGATCACATGGGTTACTTCCTCATATACATATGAGTTCATCTCAACCCTTCGACCTCGAATATGTAAAGGTGAGTTTACGTGAGCTTCCACAAAAATGAACAGCTTTATGACTTTCAGGTCTTCCAACCACTTGATCCTCTTTAGGTTGGTTTGTAGATAAGCAAAACGATGGGCGGCTATATAGTAGATTCATGAGGCACCGCCCATCTTTGTTCCATGTATAAAGGTGATGGATTATAGATTCGCTCTAGGATGTTCATCATCTCAACCCTTTGTCGATAATGCGGAGAATGTATTGTAGTCATAAACATGACGCGGAACACTACGAATTTATTCCATGCTTCGTAATTCTGCAAGATAGCATTGAAAGTAAGGAAATGTTTGGATAGCAACATTTTCTTTACTTTATCTTATTAAGATTTTATAAAAATAAATCCTTCGTTGGTTCGCTCTGATACCAACTGTAACGTGTCCACTTGTTATCTTCAGGACACGCCTTAGCAGTCCATTGGAAAGGATATCTAGAAAGCTCTGCCCGGCACTCCCATGGAATGTTACGGGGTTTGCGATCTAGGACTTTCCGCGTCTTCCGTAGCGGAAGTATTCTGGCCGTTCCCACTTAGGACCAACCTGAATTAGGGTTTTTCTTATTGGTCATTTCCTAATGGCAACTAGCGTCGCACCCAAGCGAACTACTTTACGCAAAAACGCCAGGTTCGAAGCGGATTCACGCTGCACTTGGTTCAAGGAGAATGGAAAACAAGAGGGATGCAAAGCTCAACCTCTCTGCCATAAGGCATAGTCCCATTCCGTTCCCCTAAAACAGTGTAAATCGAGATTAATCATAACTCTAGGTCAACGCTTTTGTTGTTCTTGTTCTTTGATGATCTTCCTACTGTCCATCGTGATTTGAGAAAAGTTCCCGGCCAACCGGGACCACCCATCCGTAGGATGGACCTATGGCCACATCCACCGCACTTTTCTCAGGTTGTTTTAGTTATCTAATTACCTAATGCATTAATCAACTTCTTTAATTAGCCCGTTAGGCACTAGTTCTCTCACGTAATCATATCACTTGACATAGAAAAACAATGTCAAACAAGTTCCTTATTAAAAGGTTATCATATTTATCTTTGAAATACAAAAAAAAGTTTAGCCCGTAGGCTTATCCACAATCCTTCCGAAGGCTATCTAGCAATCCATAGGGATTACCAATCCAAGTTTCCGCCCATAGACTAGTGTCCGAACCTCGAGATCCAATCTCGGGTCACTTTAGCCTCTTGTGCAAGGCCCAGAAGGCGAGGGATTTACGGCCAGAGGCCCCTCTGGCATCCAAGCGTCCTCCTGCTCCAAGTAGCGCTCAAGGGAGAGACCTCTCACGACAGGTTCGGTCCACTTTTTCGGTGCGGTTAACAACCCCCTTGGTTAGGGTTAGGCAAGCAGTCGGGGATAACTGAAGCTGCCTCTCCCTTCAGGCCTTCAACCTGAAGTATTAGATATCCATTTATCCTTTAATTCATTGATCAAACAAAGCCGAACAGTGCTCTTAAATCTGTAACAAGCACAAGCATTTCCATTGGTCGTTTTTGTTGGCAAACTGCTAAGGAATGAATCCTTCCTCTCGAATGCGTTCAGCACTCGATCCGGGATGACTTGCGACTTGGCAAGATCCCCTATATCCTGGGTTAGGCATACCCTGCTAACCCGACTTGGTCAAACCTTAAGTTCATAGATTATTTCAGTTTATCAGCTGGTCTTTTGCTTCCAAACAATTATCTTTACTCAAGAAAGATACTATATTAGGATGATTATTCATCCTCTTGCAAGATAACTTGCGTAAGGACCTACCAACCTCATTGCGAGAATTGGCCATTCCCTTGTGATCCAATCACAAGATCATACGACTCCGCAATTGTTGCACAAGTGTTGCGTCGAACTATGAGACTATTCTACTCATCGAATGGAGTCATGGAACAATCTGTTCCTGATTACCTTAGGATGATGTCGTCAGTCCTAGGGTTCCAAGTTCCATTTTTTTAGCGTAAGATTCTTAGGTTCAAGTATGTTCCAATGTCCCTACCTTCGGTGAATGTAGGCAAGTATTTTGGGTATAGGAGTTTCAGTTTTAGCAATAGGTGCGATTAGGTCACGTATTAATTCCTAGTGAATTTCTTGGAATTTAACTCTTTCTAAACGAGTACTCCGCGGTTTAGGTGTTTAGGTTTATGCCAATTTGTATAACCCTTGAAGATAATTAAGTTATCATTTCCATAAACACATGACCCGTTGTCTACGCGTAAATTGATTTTCAACCCTAACTTATCGATTTAAGGTCAGACATAGGTTAGGTTAATTCCAACTAATCTTTCTATAACTTGTGAACAAAATTCATGCTAAACAAGCAACCTTTTACTTGATAATTTATGGAGTTGACAAACGATAATTGCCTAGAGTTATGCATGGTAAGAATCATTTCATGCCTTGCACTTTCCTAAGGATTCCTAGCACTTCCCATGATGATTCATTGCAAAGAGGATATGGCTTAATAATGCGATATGCAGTTTATACTTCCATGTTTAAACAAAGTATACTATTTTAATCCTGTTTTATAACAATGGACATTAATCTAATTTTAATTCATTGCAATGCATAAAGCTATTTGCTAGAAATGCATTTATGCTCCCTTTATTTTGCTTGTTTTATTGAAAATAGTAATGACTAAATTCCTCCGTCGTGAGCTAATTTTTCTAAAGCATTTAAGATGAAAAATGCATCCTATTTCCAACAATTATCCTTGCACGATTGAATTATAACAATACCAAATAAAAATTAGGAAGGAAAACCTAGACTTGGGGTGAGATGTCCACGTGGATGCTAGGAGATGATCCTCCTGCAGCTGCGCCTTGGGTTTTCTTAGGAGGCATTGCAAATGCAACCTTTCCGTCGTGGATGAAACTTTGCAACTTCTTTTCGAAATTCCACCGTAGCTCCCTTTGCGATAACTTGCACCGTCCGTCGGAAGCGGTTTTTAGAAGGCTTCCTCCTTGAAGTAGGGATTTTGAGAAAAAAAAGAGGTGCTTAAACTTCGGGATGGTTTAAACGGTCTTTCGAAGGTAAGGCTTCTTTAAGGCCACGGAAAAGAAGACTTTTTCTTAAATCCCAAGGGGGGGGAAGGGGGGAAACAAGAGGTATGGAAGGGCCTTAGGAGGAATTATTAAATGGGGGGAAAAGAGAGGATTAAGAACCACATGAAGGGATTTTGAGGAAAATTTAAGGGGAAAAAAAAATCTTATAGGAAGGCCTTAAGTAGGCCATGTGAAAGGGGGCCTTCTAGGAGCAATAGAAGTTTCCTAGGAAGCTTCTGAGCTTCTTGGGGAGAGTCGTGAGACCTCCACGTGACAGGAAAGGAAGCGATGGCGACGGCTTCACGATTGTTCCTCTCCACTACAACACGATGGCTGGCGCTGTCTTCAATCTTTCCCTCCCTCACGAATTTGTCACACAGAGCCTCACTCTCTCTCCCTTTCTAAGTTTCGATGGCGTCCCCCCCTTAAGCATTCATGGCAGTGCTCCGTCGTCCCTATTTCGCTTGCGCTCCCCCCCCCCCCCCCCCCATTTATATAGGTGAGGGGAGGGGGAATCCTCCCTCCCCTGCGTGGCAGCACATAAGTCCTCCTTTCTCTTGCAAGCTCCATGGAGGAGCTTGAACGTACCTTCTATTCCCCTCCCCCTCCAACTCGACAGTCGGCTAGGGGAGGGATAAGGGGAATAATTTTAAAAAAATTTCATGATACTATTATTTATCCAAATCAAATATCCTTTGTAAAGGCGGTTCACGCCCTGTTAGAAGTTCGATATGTCACACGAGAGGTCTCCTAGCAGGGATCATATTAAGTGGGAAGTGGATAGGGTGCCAGAGGGGCTCTGGCTAGTAAATCCTTTATGCACCTGTGAACTGTTGGAAACTACGAGGAAGACGAGAGTCAAAGGGAAGAGAGAAGAGAAGAGAGATATGAGACACCGGAAGTGGAACCCCAGAAGTGTGTCAACTGAGCACACATGATAGGAATATATATAGGGGACCTGGGGCGCCATATATAAATAGACCATATATAGCTAACACTCCCGCTCAAATAAAGGTCCCTTACTATGGATGAAAAAACTCTTGGGGGCTCAAGGGAAAAACCCACAGCTCTATATAGGCCTACCATTATATTAATATTCAAAATATAAAATTACAAAGTTGAACTTACAAGAGCCTATTCATAGGCATTAAAGGAGCTACATCATGCGTGAATTACAACATCAACGGAGAAGGAGCTACATCACTCTTGAATTACAACAGCCTACTCAGAGGCATCAAAAGAGTTTTATCACTCCTAAATATACAACATGTAAAATAAGGATAAGTGACATCACTGCAAAAGATAAAATCTCCAAGAAATTCCTTCAATTGAACATCTCCAAGAAATTCCTTCTATAAACGACATCACTGCAAACGATAAAATCTCCAAGAAATTCCTTCAACTGAACATCTCCAAGAAATTCCTTCGATAAGCGACATCACTGCAAAAGATAAAATCTCCAAGAAATTCCTTCAACTGAACTTGGGATATAAGTAGCATATCTATCACATCAAAACTTAAAGAAAAACGTTATAGTGACATTAGAATAACACAAGGTCTATAGAGACGGTTCCCGATGCCATTCTATAGACAACATAACACATGTGGGGCCCCATAAACATAATATAAATAAAAAAATTTGTCATCAGCTAGAATATAGATGCTCATCAGCTGGAAAGAATATAAACGAAATAATGTGTCATCAGCTGGAATATAGATGCTCATAAGCTAGAAAGAATATAAACGAAATAATGTGTCATTAGCTAGAATATAGACGCTCATCAGCTGGAAAGAATATAAACAAAATAATGTATCATCAGCTAGAATAGGCTTCTCCACAAGCTTTTGAGTTTGGGATCCATCGAAACTGACTGAGTTCATGTAACCTGGTGCTACAGGTTGGAATTTGATACCACAATTGTGAAGATCAACTGCAGATGGGAAGTGGGTTGGCTTCTCCACAAGCTTTTGATTTTGGGAGCCTTGAGTGGCAATGCCCAAGTAGCCTGGTAGTAGATGGGAGGCCCGAGGAGATCCACCCTCCTTTCAAATCGCTCCCGCTTCACTTGCTGGGGTCCAATCACAGCAGGAAAACGATTGCAGTAGGGTATCATCTCATTATTATACATATCTCAGTCCAGAGAATTCTCATAGCTTAGACTTTCTTGGGGCTATGCAGAAGGCAATACCAGAGACACAGCCTCCCACAGTAGGAAAGCAATTGCAGTAGGGTATCATCTCATTATTATACACATCTCCGAAGAATTCTCATAGCTTAGACTTTCTTGGGGCTGTGTAGAAGGCAGTACCAGAGACACAGCCTCCTAAAACAGTAACAGAGATACATCACCATGATAAATTACCAACTGTTATTTCAGCATCAGTAACCTCAAACTAAAATTAAGTGCCTTTTCCAGCATTAGTGTACCATATGGGACTGCGGCCTTCAGGGCCGATACACTATTTCACATTACACAGCCCCCAGCATCATCTCCATCGAGCAGTTTCACACGCACTATACCCTGCTCCTGAGGCTTTTTCTGGACTAATGTATGAATCAGAACAACAATCAACTCTGCCCATGTAACAGTTTCATCTTCTCTCCAAGACAGACAATCCATCCACTCGGGTGCAAATATGCCGGATGAGGCAACACATGAAATTGTAAATTTTCTCCTATATGGGTCAAAGAACACACGTTATGGAACATAATCAATGAATTTGTTTTATTCTGATTGTTTGTCCATGAGTAAATTATGCAAATGAACAACTGTGCAAAAAATGATTCTTTTTAATTAATGAAGTTGTTTTTATATGTTTCACGTAATGTGGTAGGTAATTAGATAACTAAGAACTTCCATAGAGGGAAGCAGGTGGATGGATTCCGTGACGAAACCAGTGCTATGGCAAGGTGTTCTCAGTTAGTTGAGAGGTTTTCCCAAAAACAAATGCTAGGAAGAAACTCTAGGAAGGGTTGATTCATTGACTTACCTAGGGTTTGGACTTAGAACCTAAACTGTAAATTATCTTAGGGGAAAGGTAGGACGACTATGCCAAAGCATTGTGAGGGATTTCATAAATCCTTAGTTTGCTACTGGAAAAAAGCATTGTACTCCATGAACAAAGGGTAATGGAAGTCGCTCCTTCTAGACAAGAAGCCTCTCGAAGGACACCTCTGGATGTAAGCTAGTTGTTGATAGGTGATTGTTAGGTCAATTAGGAACCTTCAGGTCAAGTCCTCCATGGGTAATGGCAGGATGCTTCCCCTGCAGGGTAGAACTAGGGTTAAAATCCGATCATTTTGGTTAGTGTACGGATGGCAACAGCTAGAAGGTAAACTCTCGGCAACTACTAAAACGTTATATATCACATAATCAAGGGAGGGTATGTTACAAAAAGAAAGAAAGAATCTACATTATGAGTAGTTTGTGATAAGGCTCCTCAACTATGCAGATTATGCAAGAATTTTGTGAGAGACTTTGGGCTAGCAATAAAGATGTATGGGCTTCTTTTGAGAAGATTAAAGAGAGGTATTGGTGAAAAACTAGGTACAAAGTTATTTCAAAATTTTTGACGTCTTGTAGCACTTGCTAGATGTATTCATGTGTGAAACATAGGGATGGTCTATAGTCTAGGTATACTCTCTGAATACATTAAAAATTGGTTGTTGATGGCCATGCCTTATAGGAGTGTTGGGAATGAGGTATCTTATGATTACTTATTATCCGAACCTTACTAATGAGGTTGAAGGAAGATCCTTGAGGACCAAAGCTACAAACATTGTGCGTAGGTTTCTATTAGAGGAAATGTTTTATTGCGATGGATGTGTGGGTAAGATTATTGCACATAGAGAAGAAGTTAATGTTAATAAGGCTAGAGTTTTCTTCTTTAGAATAGGAATCAAACTTGCATTGACATCAATTTTTAATCTAGAAGAAAATGGAAAAAGTGAGAGAGGGCGTCATCCAATGGTTAAGGAGTTAGCAAAGACTAGCAAAGGCAGAGTTAGAGAATGGCCACATTTGCTTCCATACACATTATAGGTTGATAACATTACCATAGTGTCACAATAGGTTATATGCTAATTGAATTGATGGATCACGAAAAATCAATTATTCCAGTTGGGTAGGTGGCTACTACTCAGAGTGTTTTACCTTGCGGGAGGACAAGTTGAGTAGAGGTGAGCTATTAGCTCTAAGGATTTGTTAGTTGGAGAAAAGGAGCCAAAAGATAGACATTGTAGTAAAGATTGAGGAAATCTACTCTACTTCAAAATGGAGAGAGATTTGAAAAAGAGCATAGACTTAAACCAAGATCTATACAAAGAAGAGATTGGGTAGTTATGTATGATATCATGTTAGACAATCAACATATTACTATCAAGAAAGTCTTTAAGAGAATCTTTGTTCTACATGTTTTGAGGCATATTCATGATAATGCCATAGACTCTTTTTGTGACCTAGAGGATACAAATTTGAGAATAATTATCATAGGGAAATGGATCAAATTATTCAAGATAAGAGAGTCTAGTGCTTATGAAAAAGAAGAATTTGAGTCAAGTACTACACAGAAAGACATTGAAGAAGGTAAAGAGAATGACAGTGTGGATGATCACAAGAGGAATCTCAACCTATCGATGAAGAGTGACATGTGTGACAATATATTTTTATGCATATTGAAAATTAATTTGTGGCCTTTTGACCCTAGGGATAGCTATGGAACGATGATGTGAGTAGTGTATATGTAGGTGGCAAAGTATTTACTGTAGTAAGTATTTTTCAGATAGTTATTATGCTATAAAATCTAATGCTAATATATTATCAATGTACTTTATTATCTATAATAGGCCTACCATGTTTGGTAACAAACTAGTTGGACAAGGAGATTTGATAAATGTCTTACATACTCAGTGAGACTTTAGTCTTTTTAATGTTATTTGACAAGTTCATATGGTTGATGCTAAAGTTTAGATGTCTGTAGGACACTTTACACACCAAAAGGAAGAGAGTCTTTACGTAAACTTTAATGTTTGCTTTTGGGGAGGACTAGGGAAAGCTTTCTATGCTAAAAATTGAGTTCTATCATAGGAGAAGTATTTAATGCTAAACAAGGTGTAGTAAACATGGATTTATCTTGAAGAATTTGTGGAGAAAAATGAAGAGTTTGATGTCTTGAATGTGGGCTTACAATGAGTTCATAAAATAAGATTAACACATGAGAAGAGTAGGGCTCAAAGGAAGTATATTCTTTATGTGATTTTGAGGCTAAAATACAATAATCCATTGTTGTAATACATGGTACACATGCTAAATACTACAATCCATAACTTTGACATTTAGCAGAGCTCTCTTGGTCTGAGTTCCTTCTCTTAACTACAGTTATCCTAACAAGACATAGTATGGACAAATTTGCAAATTTCTTTATTGATTGATGAAGTCATTAATGCAAGATTTTATTTTGGGATGAAATAAGGGTCTTTTGAAAGCTTCAGTATAGAGATTTTGGATTTATGTGGGCTACTTTATCTTGAATAAAATCTATGTATATAGGGGTTTTGTTCTTGGTATTTGGACCTCGATGTGTTTTACTTCTTATTAGAGTGCCGGAGATTTCATAACTTACTTAAAATTTTATTTAGACTAGAAGCATTTAAGATATATAAGATCTAAATCGAAGACTCTAGTAAAATCAAAATTTAAATTTTCTTGTGTTTCTATTGTAAACTACATCTTTTTCTTTAAGGTTTCTTGTAGCTCTTCTTGATAAATCTCCTCTATAGAATCTTGATGATTTAGGCCTTTTACTTTAACCCCTTGACATCACATCTTGTGATATACTACTTATCAGTACCTTACATGCACCTATCAGATTTCTTTCTTAGTTAAGAATATGAGACTATGTAGCCATCTATAGGACTAATCCCTTGTATTGTTCATATATATATATATATTTAACTAGATGCATTTAAGATATATAAGATCTAAATCAAATTCTCTAGTAAAATGAAATTATAAATTTTATTGTGTCTCTATTGTAAACTACATCTCTTTTTTAAAGATTTCTTGTAGCTCTTCTAGACAACTCTCCTCTATAGAATCTTAATGATTTAGGCCTTTTACTTTAACCCCTTGACATCACATCTTGTGATATACTACTTATGAGTACCTTAGAGGCACCTATCAGTTTTCTTTCTTAGTTAAGAATATGAGACTATGCAGCCATATATATATATATATATATATATATATATATAAGTAATAAAAGATTTCCAAGCCTTTTCATTATTATGGCCACCCAAAGTAGACAAAACCAAATCATCATCTTCAAGCATTGTATCAATAGCTACTCAAATATTTGCAATGTTTCTGACCTTCAAATCGTACACATTTATAGACATATTTACTTTCTTCAAAGTATTCATCTCTTGCTTGAGTTGAATCTTTTGTGTCTATGTATTTACTATTTGAATATGATCCAAGCTACATATGAAGTCTCTGCATTTCTAATGTACCCCAATATAGTATTATTTGTGATTGTAGACAATTAACACTCTTTTGTCTCTTGTATTCGATTTTCCTTTCATTCTTCCACACAATCCAAGGACCACTATACTATGGTTCCTTATGTCACATGAAACAAACTTGTACAAGATTTTTCTAATAACAAAGTTCATTACATAGAGCTTACATCATGTATAGTTATTCTTGTTTGGCTTCTTAATAATGCCATTTTCATTGTTCTTAGTTAGTGTGATAAAATTGAGTGTTAGCCAACAAGTAAATCTTCAGAAACCTTTCAAAAGAAGTACACAACAAAAAATTAGACAAAAGATGGAGATAAAAAAATTTCTTTGTTGGTTTTTCTTTCTTTTTTCTCACATAATACAATGTAAAGAAAGTATAGATAAGTTATATGTTAAAAGAAAGTGACCTACTAAGTCAAATAGTGTATGGCTAACTATACTAAGTGATTGAGACTACAACTATGCCAGTTGTAAGTAGGTGTAACTAACCAAATACAATAAGTGATGAGTTAGTGACCACTTATGTATTAAGTGTAGACATGTGGATCCATCTAACGAAGTGATCTATTATTAATATTTGTACATGTTGAGCTTGCCATCTGTACACTACATTGATTTCACTATTATAATCAGAACTATTGGACTTGCTTGATGTTGCTTCCTCCTCTCCCTCTTAATTTCCTTCTATGTATATACTTGAGACATCATACAAGTCAGCAATAATGAAATTTTGTGACGCTTATATTAGATACTTATATACTTGACCTTCCATTGTTTTTCTAATCTAAAATATCTTGAGGCATGATATTCCATATAGATTCATCACACATCAATGTGAGCATAATAAGTTATCCCTTTTACCAACAAATCTTTGTATTTTCATGTACATATTGGTGCCTTAGATTGGTCTGGTTTATAGAAAGGTAATGTGTACACATTGGAAAGTTATGTATCTATGGCTTTAGTATACTTTTGTGAAATCCATTGCACTAAATTTGACAACCTGTAAATTTCCTCGCGTATTTCTCGAGTAAGGCATCCTGCGATCGCGATCTGTAGCACAAACTACCACAAATGAAGAAGCATTACAAACAATGACTACACTCCAAATAGCAAAATACACAGGTCTTTACAATCCATTCATAGTACAAACCTGACATATCTTATGCCAATCATGGGATTTTAGCCCTATTACTTGGTCGTCTTTAGAAAATGCAGATATGAGAGAACACATCATACCTGCGGATAGAGAACTGATAATTTTCTCCACAATGGCCTCTTCTTTAGTGGACAAAACCTAAGGAGTGCGAGGTAGTTGCAAGCGACCATCAACACTCGTCGAGTGTGGCCAAAGAACCTCCATCTTGCCTACCTCCTTCAAATCTATTCGTGCCCCTGTAGTGTCTCTCTTTCCTGTGATGTGGTCTCATATTAAGCAACCCACATTCTTGAAAATATGCATTGGATCCAACAAGTGGCTGATTTGTAAGTGGGTTCAATACAGCAACTCGTAGAAAATCAAGAATCATCACATTCCATTTAGATGCGACTCTGTGTGGACCATTTTCAATTGGTACTAGATTTGGGCGTTCATTCGTGCTGGAGGTTGTCCAAGAAAACCTTTCCTCAGCTCATGACCTTCTGGCAAGAAAGCACCGTGTCCTTGATATACCATCTTCTTCATGGTTTGTGACCTTTGAGAGTCTAACTTGTTGAGATGTTTGAAATCACACCTACTTCAGTCTCTTTGTAAGGAGCAGTGAGGGCTTATGACTAGAATCCCATATGCACAGTAGGAGAAGTGCTACCATCTAGTTTCCTATAAAGCATTGCACTTGCTCTCTTTTCTAATGCAATATCATACTACTTTTGTCCTTCAGTAAAGTATCTATTTCATTGTCATTCAATACACAAGATTGTGTTTATGAGTCCAAGCTTCCATCTTGGAACCTAATTCACTTGTGTAACAATCAGTCATGTCAGAGTCTTCATGAACTGACTCTTTCTCTTCCAACCTGCATAGCTTCTGCATCTGCCATGCTCTAAATCCCGCATATTTAACATGGTACCAGAGCCTAGTCGAGCATGGCTCAGCTTGGCTTAGCTCTCCTCTGCTCTCTCTCAGCTCATTTTAACCTCTGGTCAGCTCAGTTCCAACCCATGACTTCATCTCTCAACTCTACCTTCACCTGAGCTTTCATGGCAACCATAGCCGACAACACCCTATCAACTGGAAGCTCTTATATCTCACTCCACAAGTCAAATCTCTTGGATTCTGATTTTGAAAAAGTGTTTTCCTACTTCTACAGCTTCTTATTAACACATTAATCACTAACATTGGGCAAGCATAGCTTCAGCATTGTGAAAATTCTCAGTCCTCACTACCCTAGCCTAGAACTATAATCTCTAGGACGTACCTTGCTTGGAGTCCCTGGATCTCTCAATACAAAGCATATCTTCATGATCTCTCTTCTGGAAATCTCATCCTCCACTTAAGGCACTCCCTGTTGCCTTGTAAATCATTAACATTAGTGCTCTCTACCCCCAGCATTGTTCAAAATGTCGAGATATGTCGAGAATTGCATTTGCTGTCTTCGTCCACTTTGCGTGCCTGAATCCACAAGTGATCTTGATTATCATTACGGGGCTTTGATAGAGCATCAAGTTAGCTACATTTCCATGATTTTTTTAAAAAAAAATCAATTATAGCTCTTGCAATTTCAAAAAAACCAAGCCCCTATCACAAACCCTAAACTATGACTCCATAGCCATTTTCACTAAAGCTAAAAAATCTCATTATTTTCACTCTCATGCCACCTAGAGCAACCCATTGCCACTGTGATCCACTGTCACAACATCAAATCAAGAAGGGAAAGGACTTGCAAAGATTGAAGAAGGATCGACAACCTTGAACTTAAGAAGATTCAAGTTCGACATAAACTTAGACATAGTCTTTATATAGTATGTTTTCACACTGTCATTACTTGTGTCTCCTCTTGACACACTGTAATATGCTCTTCCATTGATAAAATTTGAGAATTTTGAAGTTGATTTGTTGATTTCCCTACAAATCCAACATGGGAAAATACTCTCCATCATCTCGCTTCAAAGGAGTCCGGTTTCACACCTCGCAAACCTGCGTGAAACTCATCTAGTTGAAGAAGGGCCTCTGGGCCATTACCACTGGAAAAGAAAAGAAGCCTTGTGATGCAGACCTTGAAGTCACTTGACAAATGAATGATGATAAGGCTTAGGCCATTATCAAACTAGAGCTAGATGACAGCTATATCCACCATGTGGATACGATACTTCACATGATACATGGAAGAGACTTGACACCTTGTTTGGTGCATAGTCCAAGTCATTAAAGTATGGTCTCTTGATTGAATTTTTCAGGCTTGAAATGAAGTCTAGCACATCACTTGCCACACAGCTAAATTACATGGAAGGACTTCTAACCCAGCTTACAGGAATCAACATTAAAATGGAAGAAGATGTTTGCATTGGTGTTTTACTTAAAAGTCTGCCTCCTGAATATAATAATGAATCAACAACTCTAATCAATATGCCAAACCTTGAGCTTGTTGATATCCAAGCATCATTGTTAGAGGAGGAAAATAAGCTAAAATCTAAGGAAGAACTAAGCACCTCTAGAGATGAACAAGCTTTATATGTTGACAACAGGTACAAATGCAAGAAGGATCGGCTCTTCTGTGACTTTTGCAAAAGGACCGGACACACCAAGAAGTTCTGCTACACTAGAAAGAGGTTTTTCCATGTTTATGGTGTGCCCACACTTTGCAGGTGTTTCTTTCACTAAAGCTTCTATATGCTTTGTACTTCTGGGTGTGATTGAGGGGGGTTTTTAGATGTTTGCAATCATATCTACTTAAGTCTCTTTGTAAGGAGCAGTGAGGGCTCAAGACTAGAATCCCATATGCATAGTAGGAGAAGTGCTACCATCTAGTTTCCTATAAAGCATTGTACTTGCTCTCTTTTCTAATGCAATGTCATAGTACTCGTAAAGTCTCTATGTCATTGTTAGTCAATCCACAAGATTATGTTTATGAGTCCAAGCTTCCATCTTGGAACCTAATTCACTTGTGTAACAGTTGGTCATGTCAGTGTCTTCATGAACTCACTCTTTCTCTTCCAACCTCCATAGCTTCTACATCTGCCATGCTCTAGATCCCGCATATTTAACATAACTGTGTCTCACACAATGGACATGCATGATAACTTGAGGTAACCAAACCTATCCCAACACCTCTATTTAATAAACACAAACTTGAATGAGCTATGCTAGATATGACCAATGAGAATGGAAGCCTACATACTTGAGCGCTCCCTAGATCCTAGAAAGTCATGTATGGTCCACATGAGAATGTCTCGTATATTGGTGGACTATTGACTATCACTCTTGCTCATATCTTCCACGATGACCCCCTCCTCCCACAAAATCTTAAGCTCATCAACTAATGGATGGAGATAGAAATCCATATCTTGATTTTGTAGCGACCAAGAATGAGCAAGCTAAGGATCATGTGTCCTTTCTTCATAGAAAGCCATGGTGGGATGTTGTAGTTTACAAGGACTACATGCCACACACTATAAGATGTTGAGCGGAGACTAAATGGGTTCACACCATCCATAGCAAGACCTAGTCAAAAGATTCCTTGGATCCCATGCAAATCCTAGAAAGGTAGAGTCAATGTGGCTCCATGCATATGAATCCACTGAAATTTGTTGGACTCCATCTATGGATCTATTTTGTGCATACCACGTTGTCAAGCTCTCCATGCTTGATGTATGAAACATGTGAAGTATACGAGGGATAAGTGAAAAGTGTTTAAGAACTTTTTGAGGGATGGTTTTCCCTTGCAAGTCCTGTCGATACCTATGAGCATCACACTTTGGACATGTCTCATACTCTCTTTAGAACGGCACGCAATCATTGACACATGCATGGATGCTGTTGTAGTCCATGCCAATCTTTCGTAAAACATGTTGTGCATCATCACAAGACTCATGCATGGTATTTTCAAGTGGTAATATATGATACTTTAGCAACTTGAAAAGGAATCATAAAACACCTTAAAACACTAGAATTTCTGGGAAAGACTAACTCTCACACTTGGCATCATTAATTGCACTTTTTGATTTTACAACTTGCATGGGAGCAAGCCCAATGCTCAAACAAAATTTAATTTTATAGTTATTGTGCTTAGGTGGCATGAAATTTGATATATCGGCATATTTTGCATCCTAGGATCCTTTTTGTTTTCTTTTTTGTTGCATGTGCTCTCTTTATGGTGAATGACTCTATTACAAGCAAGTTGTATCTATGGATGAAAATTGACGAGATTTAAGGCTAAACCCCCATGCAATTTTAAGGGAAGGTTGAGAAAGAAGGAAAGTTCAAAAGTAATAATGACTATAATCCTTGCCAAGTCCCTTTTTCCAAAATTCCTACTAAAATTACATCAAAATGATATGTGAGCTATAAAATTGGTCCTTCCTTTTACATGTCTATCCATTTAGTCCTTAACAAGTCCAATCTAGTGTTCTTTGCCCAATTCCTACTCAAGTTACTTAAAAATGATGTAGAGTTGCTAAATTGGTCCTTTCTCTATTATTTTTTCCATTCTAACTTCAAAAGAACTCTAGTGTTGTGTATATCAATTGTGGAAATATTTTTAGTCACATAGATGTAGAGACAAGCATATTTGTAGTGCTAAGGTCTAATTGCACATAGCACCATAATATCCTCTTATGATATTTCGGTATGCTAGTGCTTTTTGGAAGTAGAATTTTCAAATCTATGATCTAATTGGTAAGGGTATTGTACTTATAGCCTTTCCTTAATAGACTATTTAGTACTTCCATATTACCTGAAAGTATGAGAATTGAGAATATCATATATAAAACTTGTATGCATCAATCGAACAATGGAATGTTAGAGGCACATATATTGACACTTAGGCACTTCCTTACTAGGATAAAAATTTCTACATGCATACTCTAGAATAATTTATGCAAAGCCTATTATATTTCTTTTCGTATCATTCTATCATCTAAACACAACTTTAAAAAACATGTCTATTATAACAACGCACACTAGACTAACTTGGCATTATACACATTGTGGAGACATTGTTTGTCTAAAGTGTGAAAAAATATAAGTTCTTCAATGCTACAAGATTTTAGTATGTGCCTATGGGATGAGTTATTAGAGATTTATGTTGCCTATGAAGAGTAAGTCAGTGAATGACATAGTGTAAAGTATGAGTTCATATGTCAAACATATAAGTGATCAAAATTAAATTACTAGAGACCATTACTAACATACAAGGACTTATTTTGAATAGTACAAGTCTTCCAAACTAAAAAATATCAAAAAGTGAGAAATTTATAAAAAAAGCGACCTTTTTTGCTATTTTGAAGGAATTTTTGCAATTTTTCTTGTATTGGGCTGTTAACCAGGTTTGCTTATTTCAATTTGAGTACTAGATGATGCTATTTTGAGTTTGTATACACAAGTTATGGTCAAACCAAGTTGTAGCCAAGCATGTGAAAAATACATAGATAAAAACGAAATAGCAAGATTTTTCAAGGTAAAAAGTATGAAAAGCAAGCCTGAGCTACTATAAATAAATATTAATAGAGTTTTGAGCCATTTTTACAAGCCTAGGTAAATAAATAAGTGATTTACTACTGTGGTTAACAAAGCTAAAGTAAAAGACAAGTGACTTTGCCTCTTTACAAGTTCCTTTAGCCTAGAAAGGCTTGCCTCTAAGAGGTTATTTTTTAAATAGATACAAATATTTATTTACCTACTACTGTAGGTGAGGACTAAAAGTTTTTCTTAGTACTTACTATTTAAATTTCTTTTCGGCTAAAAGAGTAGTGCTAAGCTATCATCTTAGATAGAGTTTACCTTAGCTATCATCTTAGGTGGAGTGTATTCAACTTGAAGAAATTATTATAGTAGTATTGAGTTTTCAAGAGTAATAGAATTTCTTGTTGGGTTTAACATTCTCTTCTGTTCTAAGTATTCAAGAGTTCTTGTTTCAATATTTATTTCTTCCATTTGTCTTCTCTTTTCCTTGATTCATAGTGAATCTAGGTAGAGACCTTTCCAACCCTCAACATTTTGGTGAACCTGATGTGAAAGGCCTACCTCAAAGTCTACAAGATGGGAGAACTAATTGAAAATGAAGCTGTCATGACAATAGATAACAAAGATTTCATAAGGGCTTATGAATTTATTAAATATAAATACGTTGCTAAGAGATAGATAAATAAATAAGTGATTCACTACTATGATGAATTATAGGCCTGAAGTAAAATATAAGTGATTGAAACTCTTTTATAGGTACCTTTAGCCTAGAAAGGCTTGCCTATAGGAGGTTATTTTTGGGACATATTTAAAAATTTATTTATCTACAACTATAGGTGAGGTTATAATATGTTTGTATGGGTGGGGAATTAAAAACTTTGTTACATATTAAAGTCCTAATAAGATATCTAACTTGCAACTCACTTCTCAAAATGATTAGAATAACTAGTTCAATAATTTGGAAATTAAAGATGTGGTTCAAGGTCTTAAATGTGGTATAATGACATATTATATGACGTATACAACCCTTATATAGAAACTCGACCTTGAATTTGCTATTGTGACTAGTGTTCTAAAGGTAGCTTAACTAGGTTTTGACCTAGTTGTGACTTTAGTTCCATATTAGAGAATTTATGTAATTATTAACCCCTCCTTATCTCTTGCTTTTTTATATAAGAGAGGCACCCACATGCTTCTCATATAATTAAGAAAGAGAAGTGTCTAGTTACATACAAATGTAATGTTGTTAGATGTATTAGATGTGTCATTCAAGGGTACGTAACATTTTTTAAAGGAAGAGATCATAGCCTCTTCAATAAGTACTTTATTTAAATACTTTGCAATTCATGAAAATTTGTCTTAGTTTTAGAAATAATAGAAAATGATTAGTTCTCTTATGGTAAAGTATTCCCGATACGTAACATTTTTTAAAGGAAGAGATCATAGCCTCTTCAATAAGTATTTTATTTAAATACTTTGCAATTCATGAAAATTTGTCTTAGTTTTAGAAATAATAGAAAATGATTAGTTCTCTTATGGTAAAGTATTCCCAAGTGGCTTGATTTGGGATCTAAGTTGCTTGATTCTTAAGCTAGAATATCATATGATAGCACATTCTTGGAAGTATATTAGTTAGTAGCTTCTTGTTTCTAATATGATGCTTAATAAGATTCCTTGAAAGAGAATTAAATTAGTAAGCTCATTCCCTCTCCATTTCCTCTATTAAGGGTGTCGGCATAGTAGTAGTATTAAAAGCAATATGGCTAGCAATGCATTAATGGGTAGACAACTAAATGGAAATTATGGCCATTGACATGACATGTGATCAAAGAGACTATTGTAGCCAAGTAAGATATAAAAGGGAGAGCCTCACCCATGCAATGGGTTCATTTTCTAGGTTGTGAGCAGTTGGCTAGTTTGATGATTTAATCAACCTAGTAGCCTAGTTGCTATGATAGCAATAGAGCTATTCCCGATGTATTTCTTCTGTCATGATCATTGGTAGTAGTATTGCCCCCCTCTTGTATTTCTATTGTCTCTAAGTCTCGGAAGCTATGCTACTTCTCCAATGTTGGTCTATGTTTATTCAAATATTGTCTTTAATCCCATCTTTGATGAGACTATTGTAATATATATAGATATAAATACACTTGGGAGTTTTTTCTGAGTATATTATCTTTGTCTCTATTATTTTGTCTATGTTTATCTTATTACCTTGTATATTGACTCCAAGTTGGGATGTCAGTGTCCATTTGTATCTATTCTAAGCATGACTACGCTCTGCACTGTGGCGATGATGCTCTAACCTGATTACACATGGAAAAAACAACGATCATTCCTCCACACACTAGGTTGAATGCATACATATTCACAAGGTCCGACCAATACAATTTTGGCTCTTTGCCAAACATGAGGATTCAGGTTTGATGAGTGCCAAAGAAAGAGCAAAGGATACCATCTCCTAAGGCTCCTTCTATCCTCAACAATGATGCATCCCAAGTGCAAAAATCCTCTCAATAGCTCTAAAAAAGTGTTGATCATGCTTTACTCCTCAAAATGGTGATAAATATGCACTTATGCCAATCACCTCCACTACTCCATTAAAACTAGTAGGTCATTTCTTTGCTTCTACTGATTCAGTTGCTATCACACTATACTCCCTCTTAGATTTTTAATTTATAGTAGAATGGTCAACCAAGCCAACATCCCATTCCTAGAGACCTCTGGATCTTTCCATAAGGATTTAGATACACTCATCGGCCAATTTGATGTCCCTTGTACTATCAACCTCCCTAGTTAGGCTAATAAGCCTAAAAAAGTTTCCATATTCAAATATTTGTTGTGAAAAAATACCACAACATGGTTAGCAGCAACTATTTGGAATGTCACACTAACCACCTTTCAAATTATATTTCAATGTGACCAAGGAGATGTATAGAAGCTTGAAAGGCTTCACAACTTATCAATCCATCCTTACACGGCCAAGTGTTTAGATCTAAAAGGTGCAAATGACCAAAATACCCAACCTTAGGATTAAATATTAAACACCCTTTATGTCTAAGGCTTTAATAAGCCAATCCGAAAAGCTTTTACATCTAGTAAGTTTGTTTATAAAAAGTATAGATTCTTTTTACTAGAAATATCTTACATTAGAATAGTTCCTATCAAAAGAAAATTCAGAAGATGAAAAAAATCCACAAAGTCAATCCAAAAGAATTGGGATGATCATACCAATCATCACACTCTAATCAGATCTGAAGGTAGAAAGTAGTAGTGAGGAAGATGAGGAGGAGGATGAGGAGGAGGAAAAGAATAGCAAGTCTAAGAAGAAGAAAAAGGGAAAGAAACCCATAAAGGACACTTGAAAAAATGAGGTTAAGAATCTATGGTGTACAAAATTAAATTAGCTAAATGTGGCTTGAATTAGCAGTGGTGTAGCATTTGTAATATGGCTATTCACAACATGGACAACTTTGGATACAATGGAAGATATCAGATTGCTCGTTGGCCGTGGATGATAGCAAGGTACTCGATCATCCTTGTTAAGCCAATGAAGTACCATGCCAACCAATCAAGCTTAGATAATTAGAGTATCTTACACTAATCAAGAGTATCAACAATTTGATGGTGGCCATGGCATACGTGGTAGGGGAGGAAGAAGCCAACGGTGCATTTTGAAACATTGTTTCTTTTGTATGCATGAAGAGCACTTAAGATCGGAGTGTCCCAAATCCGAGGAATGTGATTCCTAAAGAAGGCAAGGGGAAGGTTAAAGGAAAGGTCTGACATTCATTCTTAGAGCCAACATAGTGGAAATCAAGGAGCTAATAGAGCCATAGGTGTTAATGTGGTAACCCAATGCAAAAAAACTTACAAGAATGAAACATTGAAACCCACTAGCACTTCATGGGTAGAGCAAGACAGAGTCCACCATCAAATGGCTAGAAGACAACATATTTTGGGACATAAAATAAGCTCGACATTGGCTCTAGGGCTCTAGTCAGGGCCTCCTATGTTCACCAAACCACCCTCAGACCTCGCAGCCAACCAGGAGCATTTGGTATCATGTACTACTTTAAATAAATCATGCATTTGTATCAATTTGTAGTCCAATTATTTTTCCATCCCAACTCCAACAGAGGGAGTATCCAAACATAAAAGTGTCTCATACCTCAATTCACATACACAAAGAGCTCCCCCCTATGGAAAATTAGAGTGGAAGCAAGGATTGAAGTGTGCACAAGAGGGAGAGAATAGCTCACAAGTACAAGAACAAGTCTTGCTTATTCAGTTGCTTATGAAAGTACAACTTGGGTCACTCTCACTCACCAGTTGATGTAGATCCATGGACCGTTTATATAGCCCCAGCTGGCTAGGGTTAGGGTTTTTCCTTCCCCTCAGGACCATTCACACTTAGCTACCCTTGTCCCCTCTAGTATAAGGAGAGTTCACATGCTTACATTCTTAACACCCCCCTCGATGCGAGGTGGCATTGGATAAAGCATTATAGGATGCCCACCCTTAATCCATAATGAGATGCCTTTATAAATTAGGCTACAAAAGATGGTTATAGGCAAAGAGTTTATAAGACTCAAAAGAGTCAGTCTTTAGTGGATTGGGAGGAAAAGTAAGCATCCAATTCCTTTGGTGGTTCTGGAACACTGGGATACTTATTACTCGTGATATGCCCAATCTTTTTGCATTTATTGCACTTCATTTTTTTGGGATACTACTTCCAGTAATTACTTATAATATGTCCTTTTTTATGAGAGAAGGAGCACTTTGTAGAAATTATATGGACTAACACTTGCTCATAGGAAGTAAATGCTGAAGTGCCTTCATTATGGTTTCTCTTCTCTTCATCCAGGCATGACTGGATGGTACTTGCCAAATTTGGGTTCGGGATATTAGTAAGGGTAGTCACAAGGATTGGAAAGACCTTCATTATAGACTTCAAAAGGATGGAAATGGCATCTTCATCATGAATTGGTGCTTGAACGGAGGCCAACTATGCCATGAACCCCTTCGTATGTGAAATAAAATTACTTAGATCTTCTCATTGTTTATACTCCAAGCTAAAAAATACAATCTTTAGAAAAATCTTGGATTTCTTCCTTGTAGCACCATAGAGCCTTTCAAGCTCATCCCACTTCTCCTTGCCAGTGGAGAGTTGGTCAATATGATGAGTTAAGGATTCATCCAAATGAAGCATGATAATGGCCTGAGCTCTTTCATCATCTTCTACATCAAGGGGATTTTATGGGTCAATAACTTTGGTTCCTTTTATGAAGGGCTAGCAACCTCTTTCCATCATTTTATATTTTACTAGGATTTGTCAGGGATGGAATTTTTTTTCATTAAACTTGTAGATTTGAGACCTTACATCTACATAGGCCATGGCCGTTATAGGAAGGTCTTACCAATTACCTTAGACAATGGCAGTGTCGGTCCTTTACAGGTGGCCAAGTATGAACCAAATAACAGAATTGATAGCCCTACAAATGATAACCAACTTTAAAGCTATAAGGATGAAAAAGGTTGGGAATCATACATATGTTATATCTCAAGGTAAGATGTTAGCAGTCTTGTCCTTTGAACAACCCTTGATTTAAGTTTTACTATTTTCCTAGGTTTTAATGAGGTGAACTTTGACTGGACTTTTGGCTCCTCCCCACCTTGTGGTTTAGTGTACAAACATTTGGTTGAGCAAGGCTGATTAATGACGTCAACACTGGGTGAAGAGTCCAAGGAGATTTCAATCACTTCAATATTCATGTTACCGACATAGGGCAGTAGTACTAATGTCACTAAATGCCTTTTCAATGCTTAGAAGCACTCATCTCAAGATTGAGATATTTAGGCATTTACCTTGTTAGGCTTAGTGAGATACTTGACTCATTACCGATGTTGAAAGCAGGTTTCTTGGTGAGCTTTTGATGTCCTAAGAGTATTGAAGTTTGCTAAAAAATCAGGAATACACTTTATAGCATGTGCTTTAGTGATTAAAATCATTGCTAGTGATTCCTAGATTGAAAAAAGTGAAAAATAGGAAGCTTGAAGCTTCTTGGCCCAAAAAACTCACAGTTAGGGTTTTGGTTACAGCAGAATAGAGGAGGAAGTAGTTCAAACCCTCTTACACGGAGATTGCCCACTAGGGGGGCTAACAAAGCCTGATGGTAGCTACCAATATTTCTCCTTCGTCAACACGTGCAACAGCTCTTGAGATGTGTCACCTGCAAATCTACGCCAGTTTTCGGAAAAACCTAGTGCTGCCCTCCACGTCACCTAATCCCCGCCTTGATGTGCCACCCTGAATTGCCTTGAGCTAGAGAGAAGATGTTTAGAAGTTATCATGCTTTATCTTCAATACACATTTATAAATATTCTCTTAAGTTTTAATAAATTTTAATATACAAAACCTATTTTTTTCTTTATTTCACTATTTTTCATGATTTTTTTCAATTATTTGAACATAAATTATTACTTTTTTTTAGTTGTTTAATCTCTATAAACTATGTGAAATGTGGTCCATTGGTATACTTATTTTCATGTCATATGAATATCATTTATTCCCAAAAATCTAAGAAAACTATCATTTTCTGTTAAATATCGTGTTTTGGATTTTGTGATTTTATTATTTATAATATAACAAAAGAAAAATGAATGAATTTTTGTAATTGTAGATATCAGCAAACGTATTTCAACCATTTCCAATCATCTTTCTATCATATGCATGAAAGATTCATCATCATAAATGTCAAGATCAAAAAATGGGTGTGATACTAGCTTTAAGGCTCTAGCCCGTGCCTCTATGCTCAACCAAAACACCCCATGACCTTACGGCCTAGAGGCGAAACACACTGATCTAACTTAGATACGTGTTTTTATTTTTCATAGTCTAACGAATCTCTTCCCGACTCCAAGCAATTGGAGTATCCAAACATAATGGTGTCTAGCACCTCATATCACATATATAGGAAGCACCCCCAACTGATTGCTCTAGCCCCACTATGGCTCTCCTACACCCATAAATTAGTCCCAAGATGCACCTTTTAACATAAAACACATGCAAAACATAGTCCTCTCTTTATATTCAAATCAGGCCCCAAAGAAAATGAAAGTAATATCCTACATCATAGGACTCCTTATACTCAACGTAGGTGAATCGCTAAAAAATAAGTACTATGAATCTAGGATTTGTTTTTCTGATACCACGTATATGCAGTGCAATGCAAAGGTAAATGCCTATAATTTCATAAACATGTAAACTTATAGATCAAACAACATGGATTATATGCAAGCAATTATTTTTATGATTTTACCCCAACGCAATGTATCGTAGAATGCTAGTACCGAACTAATTTGTGCTAGTGCCCTTCTCTAAAAAACTTAAAACGAATGAATCCTATATGTCAAGATCTGCATAAAATCATATTTCAATGCATTCTTAACTCCCCACCACCCTTTCCCCTACCATTTATGGCTCTACATTCGTTAATAGATGTAAAGAGTATTCTTCATGTATTTTCTCTATATAAAAAGTAACAAATACATAATTTTAATATAAAATGGATATAAAATAAGGCTAAATCTCATGACCTAGCCCCACCCTATATCCATGGACAATTCATAATTTTGTGTAAATTTTTAGGGGATAAAATCTTTTTTTTTCCATATAAAATCCATTTTTCTTGTTTCTTCTTGATTTTTCAATTATTTATTATTGCGTTTGTTTCTTTTAGAGATATAGATCTTGCATGAACCAAGAACTTGCATTATATGTCATATGACTCCATGTGAACACTAATAGAACCATGAAAATGCATAAAACCCTTAATGTTTTCAAATTCCCATAATTCTTGCATTGTGGATTTTCTCAATTTTTATTTAAGATGGCGAGATATGTAAACCCTTTATGGACGTACACCTTGTACTTTGATGGAGCGTCCAGGGATGCATCCAAAAAAGGTAGTGTAGGAGTTGTCATACAAGACCCTCGACGACGCATTGTCATGAAGTTAGCTGCTTATCTCAGGGTGAATTTTACCAATAATATGGCCGAATACAAAGCCGTGATTATGGGTTTGAATATTGCAAAGAAGGGTGGTATCCGCCAGTTGGTGAAAGGGGACTCTCAGTTGGTTTTAAATCAACTCAATGGGACGTACATGGTACGAAACCCCATCCTTTGCATGTACCATCATACTGCCATAGCCCTGCTAGACGAATTCGATAGAGTGTCTTTTCAGCTGATTCCACGAGATTGGAATCAGTTTGCCGATTCATTGGCTAATTTTGCGTATGAAGAAGACCTCTTCTTTAATTGTGGCCCTTGTCTCGATATATCTATTGATGATGAGACAGGACCTGGTCGTTTGTGGGGTATGCTTTCTGAACATGCCCTCTTTGGCAGACGATGGTTGATCTGGGTAATGCAGAGGGTAAGCGAGACTCATCTGCCCTTATTATCTTGGACCCATAGACTGATTAGACGACATGTGATGCGAACACCTCTTGCGATATACGCAGGAGGGATGGGTCATAATTTAATGCACCTAGTTTAGGGCTACGAGCCTTTGCCCCCCTGGGAATGGTATGCTTTGATGTCTATCATAGTTGTTTCCAAGAGGATGTTATGAGTAGTATTGTTTGATTTCATTAGGCCAAGAGGACCGATTCAGTTTTGTAGTGAAGTGTTTCATTTCATTAGGCCAAGAGGGCCATTTCCCTGTCTAGTGCGGGTGCGTTTAATCGGGTTTTTGTTCTAAGTGTTGTGCTGGACAGGTTTCGTGTTCGTGAATGTTGGTGGAGCCCGGAGGAGCCTTTGCTGCGATAGAAGCTTCTTGTGGCCAATCTAGGTGATATCTCTCCTTTACGAGTACCTTTCTTTCCTATTATATGTATTTGTACTTGTCAAGGGGATATACTTTTGTTGGGGACCGGCAACCAAGGCATGACGTCCCAGGTTTAGGCTAAGTATGTTTGAGGGAGGTCGGAGTAGTCACTGCCTCCTATAAAGACATTGTCAGGCATCGAAAGACATGTTTTAGAAGGAAGTCTTAGTGGCCCTGTTCTGCTAGCCTACTAAGCAGCCGCCCTAGGAGTTCTTGTTAGTAGTGAGGCAGTTAGAGAAGCCTGCCAGAAGATAATAATGATGATGCCAAGAAACCCTGAACATCCTAAAAGATGAATATAAATACGAAGGTGTGTAAAAAGGGGTTCTAACCCCTATCAAAGAAAAGAAAAGAAATGACAATATATAAGCAGTTGATCATCGCCTTGCGAAGGCCTGGTAGGTTCCTGGGGACGAGTCAGACCTGGGGCCGATACCTTGTCTTCCTAGGGGTGGCTTCTTGCTGAAAAAAAAATAAATGACAAAACAAGGAAGGTTGGAGCGAAAATAAAAGTGAGCGTTAGAAAAGGATTAAGTGTCGCCTTGCGAGGGCTTGGTAGGTTCTTGGGTGCTGAGACAGGTCCTGAGACCGATGCCATGTTCTCCTTGGGTCACTACGCTCAGCTCCCTCCTTTTTACATGCCCAAGTATGTTGACAAAATAAAAACCCTAAAAGAAGAACTGTACTGAAAGAAAATACTTCTTGATCAGGCTATAGGAGTCCTTGCCTTGTAGGAGCTCCTAGTTGTGTTGTCTTTAGTTGGTAAGTAGTTCAGACTACCATCTAGGGCAACCACTTTGATAGGTTTTTTAGTTTGGCTATGTTGGAGCAGTTGGTTAGTGACTCGCTTCGGATCTTCTATTAGATGATGCTAGGCCTACTCCTTGTGGATGTCATGCCTTGGTTCTGTCCAGGGGTAGGGGAAGCATTGTGTTGAGTTTTATTATATATATTTTTTGTATCAGTTTGATGCTTCTTTGGTTGTTTATGTGCAGATATGTTCGTGGATTCGACGGGCTGAGTCGCCCTATCCCGTGGTCGCCAATGAGAGCGGAATTTTGGTGTCGGCAATTGCTTAAAAATAGCTAAAAAATATGAATATCAAGGGAAAAATATCCAATGTCAAAGGCGGCGGCTCGATCTAGGACGATTTTAAGCGTCAAAGTGCTCTAAGGACGCCCGGGCAACACTTGCGGATTTTTACTAATTTTTCCATGCGCCTGTGCCGATCATGTTAGAATATCAAGCTCATTTATATGTGTTGACCGACATGAGCTGGACACAGCTAGTCTAGCCATAGTAGTTAGGTACATTAAATAAGTCGGTGCCACTACTGGTGTGAATGGTCTTATGACCTTAGGTTGTACTTTCACTATAGAGTGTGGAATGAATAATGAAGTGTGAGAGGGAAAGCATGCTGCTTCACTCTCTCTGACATCTATCTGCCTCTTTGAATTTGAACATGGTATCAGAGCCATGAATCGGCAAAGACTGGGTGCCTGGGAGTGTGGCATTGGACTTGCAGGAGCTGAAGTCAGAGGAAAGGTCATTCTTCTTCAAACAGGCTGAAGCCATTGAACAATGGAAGGTATGCAGTGTATGGTTGTATGCTCAATGATCAATGGCATTGTCAAAGGCTTGTTTGTAGCCTTGAGAGGGATGTGTTGAGCACCTTGGAGTGCTTCATTGCCATGGTTAACAAAATCGTGAGCTGTGCTGCCCCTCCTACCAGTCTGCGCTGTTGCGTCAGGTTCATATTCATGTCCTCCAGCTTCAAAATGAGGCATTAAGCATCTTGTACATGCTCTATGAAGTGTATGCTGACCCTGGGGTGTGACCTTGAAGGTCTGACATGTCAATGGAAGCTTGGGTGATGAGGCATGGACTGTTATGCAGGTATACAGGTTTGAAACTGAATGTACACTGCTGAATACAGTGATTTACATCACCATTTTGATCCTGAAGAGCACTTGAAGCTCCCTAATATGCTGGGAAGATTGCATTGCAGACAACACAAGTCAAGAAGTCATATGTACTTGATGTGAAGTACTTGAGCTGAATTTTCTCAGTAAAATATTCAGATCTGAGAACTGTTTCACTGCTGAAAACTGTCATATACTGTCAGTGACAAGCATTGGATACTACTAATGCAATACAGGTCGTTTTTAGAGCTCTATCACCTATGAGAGCTATCATATACATGCTGGATGTATGGAGGCTTGAAACATGCAATGAGCATCATTGAAAACTGAAGTCTGGAGCTGAAGTAAATGCAGACATATTGTCTTGGTTAAGTACAAATGGTTCGTGAGGTTTTATGCTTTGGTTAGTGAAAACAGGTTGCCTATATATACCCAGATGTTCATGTATTGACCTTGTCATTACGAAGTAAATGTATGACATGATTGGAAGACAATTTGGGGCTGATTGAAACTTGATATGCTGAACTTTGGTTGATTGCAACCTGCAACTAAATTTGTTGACACTTGTATGTGCTGGTTATGCACTGTTCTGTGACTCTATGCTCATGTCATGACTGCCAAGTGTACTAGCAGCTATCTGGGAGTTTTTGGGACATGTGTGACATGATTACCACTCAGTTTTGGACTTGAAAGTGCTGCTGATTATTTACAGTTTACAGTTTTTAGACTGCATATATGTACCCTGGCAGTGAGGTTGCAGGAGTTCAAACCGAAGTGAATACATAGTTTTTGCATTGATTGCTTTACTCACGGGTTAAGCCACTTGGTGTGAGCTGTTTTGGACTGTTAGTGGGCTGAAATACCCTGGTTTTTTACTACAATTAATTGCAGAAAACTGTCATAAACAGTTCCGGACTGAAGTTGAACTGTTAAGAAGATCTTGGTTGGCAAGTAGTCAGGCAAGGTCTGCAACATGGCAAATGCTGATAGAACTGATAATGTAACCCAGATTGTAGGAGAAAAGCTTGATAGCAACAATTATGCAATATGGAAGTTCCACATGGAGAACTTTCTGATAGGCAAAGGATACTGGGACTTAGTGACAGGTGTTGAGGCTGAACCTGAAGTTCCAGATAGGAATCCTACAGCTGATCAAAGACGAGCACATCGAGCTTGGATGGAAAGAGCTCGCAGAGTTTTACATTGGCTATCATTATGTATCTCGGATGCTATGGTGATGCAGATCATGAACTGTAAATCCCCAGCAGATGCATGGAATATATTGGTCAAATACTATGGCACAACTACAAGTGCAAGGAAGATACAACTGAAGCAGAAATTCAATAACATGGAGAGAAAGAATAGATCCATACAAGATTATGTCACAGAGGTTAAGACCATAGCAGATCAGCTGGCATCTGTTGGCTCACAGGTAGAAGATGAGGATATGGTTGCAGTGACCTTAAATGGCTTGGGTCCGGAGTATAAGTCTTTTGACACTTCAGTATCTGTGCGGACTGAGATGCCTGATTTTAATGAGCTGGTTGCATTATTGATTCATGAAGAGGTGAAGCTTGGCTTAGCTACAGGGTCAAGCAGCTCAAAGAATAAGGATGCAGTTTTCTATTCAAATCAGCATGGTCGTGGTAGCCGTGGTAGAGGCTATGGATTTGGCAGAGAAGGCCAGCAGAATGCATCCTATAGTAATAGCAATCAGCAATCATCAAATGCAAGAGGTGGTGGAAACTTTCGAGGCAGGGGGAGATCTAACTCCCGTGGGCAGAGGCTCATGGCAGCAGCAGCGTCAGTCAGACAATCCAAATAAAGATAAGGATTGTCACTACTGCGGAAAGTATGGGCATATTGCAAAGGATTGCTGGAAGAAGTAGGGAAATCAGAAGGGCAAGCAGCATGGACATTAAGCTACGTCCAGTCAGGCAGATGACTCTGGTGATAGACGGTTTGCCATGCAGCATGTCAAAGATAAGGCTGCTGAAAAATCATCTGATGATGCAGTGTGGTATATTGACTCAGGGGTGTCGAATCACATGACCCCTCATGGTGATTGGTTCATGGATATGGTGGCTGAAAAGCATGGCTATGTATGCACAGGTGATGACACGCAACATAGCATTGAGCATAAAGGCAAAGTGCCTCTGGTGGTTCATGATGGCAGGAAGAAAAATCTGCATGATGTCTTGCATGTCCCTTCAAGTACGAAGAACTTATTGTTTGTTGGTCAGATGACGGAGCAGAACTTGCAGGTTAGATTCAATAAGCATGGTTGCTTTATTGAAGAGTTTGGCAATGGCTGCAAGTCGATAGCTCGTGGTCACAGGAATGGCAGAATGTTTACTCTCGATGCTTCCTTGCCAGAGCTGAATTCAGCTATGTTTGCTCATGGTTCTGGCACTGTTAGGGATTTGGAAATATGGCACAAGAGAGTGGGGCATGCAAATTTGCAAAGGCTGCAAATTATGAAAAAGAAACAGTTGGTTACAGGGTTACTGAAGTTCCAATATTCAGATATTGGTCATGTATGCGAGGCTTGCCAGTTTGGTAAGTAGTCACGATTGCCATTTATCAGGAATGTACGACAGAGTACACATCCATTGCAGTTAGTGCATTCTGATGTTTGGGGGCCAGCTCATAATGTATCTATGGGAGGTTCTAGATATTATGTATCCTTCATTGACGACTACAGTCGATATACCTGGCTTTACATATTGAAAACAAAAGATGAGGTCTTTACTGTGTTTCAGCAATTTAAAGCACAGGTTGAGAAGGAGTTTGAATGCTACATATCTTGCTTGAGATCTGATAGTGGTGGAGAGTATGTATCAAATGAATTTGATGATTTCTTGGCTGAAAATGGCATTCGTAGGCAGCTCACGTGCCGCTACACTCCGCAGCAAAATGGAGTAGCTGAAAGGAAGAATAGAATTCTGATGGAAGCTGCTAGGGCTATGATGAATGAAAAGCATATGCCACTTTACTATTGGGCAGAGGCTGTTATGACAGCCGTATACATTTTGAACAGGACTCCCACTGCAGGTATTCATGAGATGACACTGTTTGAGAAGTTGTATGGCTATAAGCCAGATGTAAGTCACATGAAAGTCTTTGGCTGTCTTGCTTATGTGCATATTCCAGATGAGAAAATGAAGAAGTTGGATCCCAAAGCACATAAGTGTGTTTTCATTGGATACTCGTAGGAGAAGAAGGCATACAAATGCTATGATCCCTCTACTAGGGAGACTTTGGTAAGCAGGGATGTTATCTTTGATGAGATGGGTTCTTGGTATGTATCACCAATTGCAGTGCCATCTGATATGCCTTCCACTCATGTCTCTATAGTTGATTTGCAGCAGAGCACTGCTATGACAGGACCTATCAGTCAGACAGTATCCCCATGGACAGGGAGATTGAGGAGCTCACCGTCCACTGACACAAGTATGTCAGTGAGGGGGAGACATGATGTCTTGGACAGCAAAGGAAAAGAGAAAGTTATTGAGGATGCATCTGATATGATGACACCTGGCAGAATGACTTCGGGCTATGAGTCTAGTGATACTTTAGACAGCGAACTTGGTATTCCGACTAGCTATACGCCTGGCACAAGGCAGAACAGGTACATTCCGCCTCATGAGAGAGGTGAATCGAGTAGTGCACCACAGCTTAGACGCTCGCAGAGGGTCAGATACCCTGTTGACAGGTTGACATACAGTGGCTACTCTGCAAAGCATTATGCGTACATGACAAAAGTGATGGAGGTCAAAGAACCAAGTACATATGCTGAAGCAGTGAAATATGAGAATTGGTGTGTAGCCATGGATGAAGAAATGAATGCCTTGGCTGAAAATAAAACATGGGATTTAGTACCTCTGCCTGAAGGGAAAAAGACCATTGGCTGCAAATGGGTCTACAAAATCAAATGCAAGTCAGATGGCAATGTGGAGAGATACAAAGCCAAGCTCGTTGCAAAGGGGTATGCCCAACAGTATTGACTTGATTATGAGGAAACATTCAGCCATGTTGCCAAGATGGCAACTATACGCACTGTGATTGCCTTGGCTGCTGCTAAAGGCTGGAAATTACAGCAGATGGATGTTAAGAATGCATTTCTTAACGGTGACCTAGCAGAGGATGTCTATATGGTTCAGCCGGAAGGGTATGTGCACCCTGATTTTCAGCATTATGTATGCAGGCTGAAAAAGGCATTATACGGGCTAAAACAAGCTCCGAGAGCTTGGCATGCTAGGATCAATAACTACTTGCAGAGATTGGGTTTTGCTGTTGGTAGGGCTGATCATAGCCTATTTACAAAGAAGACGGACAGTGGTTTAGTAGTGCTGGTCATATATGTTGATGATTTGATAATCACTGGTAATGATGACTTGGGCATACAGCATGCAATGAAGATGCTGAAATCTGAATTTGACATGAAAGGCCTGGGAGAAATAAAGTATTTCTTAGGCATTGAGGTAATTCCAGCTACAATGGGTTATGGCTGATGCAGAAGCACTATGCCATAGAGATGCTGAAGAAGTATGGCATGGCTGAATGCAAACCGCTGGATACACCTCTTGATCAGAATGTCAAGCTAGACATGAACACTAGGGCTGAAGTAGAGGATGTGACTATGTACAGGCAGATGGTTGGCAGCTTGATTTACTTGACCATCACTAGGCCTGACTTGAGCTATGATGTAGGGCTCGTAAGCCAGTTTATGCAGAAGCCTAGAAAGCCACACTTGGATGCAGTTAGACGCATTATGCGATATGTTAAGTCCACTGTAGAGTATGGGCTGTTCTATGTCAGAGCTAAGCCCTTGATATTGATTGGATACACGGATGCAGATTGGGTAGGTTGCTCATATGATCGTAGATCTACGAGTGGATATGCATTTGGATTTGGTAGCGGCATGATTAGCTGGAGCAGCAAGAAGCAGCCTACGATTGCTTTGTCAAGTACTGAGGCAGAGTACAGGGGTGCTGTATTGGCAACATGTGAGATTTCATGGCTGCTCAAGCTTATGGCTGATTTGGACATATAGGTAGATGCTCCAGTGAAGTTACTATGTGACAATCTGAGTAGTGTACTCCTGGCTATGAATCTAGTCTATCATGCCAGGACGAAACACATTGAGGTACACTACCATTTCATCAGAGAGATGGTTCTCGCAGGACACGTTGATCTTATGCATGTAAAGACAGATGAACAGGTGGCGGATATCTTTACCAAGTCCTTGGGTAAAGATAAGTTCTGTGGTTTTAGACAGCTGCTTGGAGTTCAGAGGCTGTCTTGAGCTTGAGGGGGAGTGTTAGAATATCAAGCTCATTTATGTGTGTTGACGGACATGAGCTGGACACAGCTAGTCTAGCCATAGTAGTTAGGTACATTAAATAAGTCGGTGCCACTACTGGTGTGAATGGTCTTATGACCTTAGGTTGTACTTTCACTATAGAGTGTGGAATGAATAATGAAGTGTGAGAGGGGAAGCATGCTACTTCACTCTGTCTGACATCTATCTGCCTCTTTGCATTTGAACAGGTCAGTGGAGCTATCAGTCAGTGCGGGATGCCGAGACGAGCTCACAGAAATTTTCAGACTGCGATTTGGACATCGTATGCGCGAGAGGCAGTGAAAAGGCCAAATGGCCCGGTCAAGAATTGGGAGGGTGCCCAAAAATTGAGAAATGAGGGGGTGCCTTTGTGAAGGGGCACCCCCCATAAAAAAATAGTGATTTAGGAGGGGGGCGGCGGCTGATCAACGCCGAAAAAAACGCCCCTCCCCCCCACAAATCGATATGCAGGCTTCAATGCAAGCCATGGATCTAATCACAGAGGGCAACTACACTCGATCTTCGCTCTGCATCGCTCCGGTTTATGCACTCAATGGCAGCCTGTAGAGGGAGAGAGAAAATCAGTCTTTCTCTCTCCTCCCTCTCTCTCCTCTAAGAGGGAGTTCATGTGGGAAGAGAAAGAAAGAAGAATGAATGATGGAGGCTTGTCCGGCATGGATCGGATTGCTCCACGAGCTGGAAATGGTGATTTGTGATCGTCATGAGCATGAAGTGCTGCTGATTTTCAGATTTTCAGCCATGGAGATGAAACCCGAAACACGTAAATAAGCGGTAATTCAATTTTTTTCAAAGGAAATTTGAGATTTCATGGCTTTTGATTGATAAAATGTTGTTCATGTGGGTTAAAAATTGTTTATGTTGCTGTTCTCCATGAGTACTTGCTGATCATAATCAAAAAATCAGAAAAATATGCATCTTGTGACTCAAAATAATACACTAAAACACGTAAAATATGAAAAATCAAGGGAAAATGATGGTTTTGAGCATAAAAATGGGAAAATGAATAGGAATACCAACTAAATTTTTATTTTTTGCTGCAAGAAGGAACTAAGGGCCACAGCCCATAACCTATTTTGAATTTTTAATAATTAAATAATGCAAAAAATAAGGGAAAATACAAGGAAAATAGAGAAAAATCACAAAAAATAGGGAAAAAATGCATTTTGGGTGTGAAAAATTAATGACAATTAAGAAAAATGTTTGTGAATGTTTGTGGGGACTGAAGCATGAGGATTTGCCTCACTTCAACCCCACCTTCTTGTTCTAGTGTGTTTTTCCCACTTTTTACACATAAAATGATGGCAAAATGCCCTATAAATCCATAGAACAATACAACATTTGATCGATGGGAGGGTAGAGTGAATAGAATGTGTCTAAATGTGGAGTCAAATGATGAAAAGATTGCTTTTTTTTGCATGCCACATAGGTCGGTGAATAAGTATAAAATAAGGGCCTAGTAGCACGAGGGTTTCCTCGGTGCTAGGTTCATGCAACGCCGCATAAGAACGGTAGCTGAAAATCATTGAAAGGATATTTTCCACATGTGCACAATATTGATTTCATAATTTTTTGAGCACTTAGCATCCACAATATGCATAAATGATGGAAATATTTAAAGGTATCAGAAATCCTGGATGCACAGCAATTGCTTTCATTAGGACCTTGACCCACGTTGAGTGAGAGACAGGACACCCTAAGCCATAGGCTAGTCGTGGGGTCTAAGGGAAAGAGAAGTAAGGACAATGGTACATTCCTGTATACGATTAAAGGGTACCTCGAGTGGATTTTGTGCGACATGTTTATATGTTGAGCAACGCATCGAGGGGCCAATCCCCAAGGTGTAGGAGAGTCGCAGAGGGGTGGCGGCATTCAGCCGTTGGAGGACCCCCTATGTCTGTGCTTCGTGCCATTAGGCAATGTGTAAGGGACTCCCTCCGAGGAGTAGTGGGTGAGAAAAGAGTGGACTACAAACGACGTAATACAAATGCAAGACATTTAGGAAGGCAATGTATGTGTCATCAACGCTCCTGGCCGCGAGGCCATGGGGTTGTTGAGCGTGTGAGATAGAGGTCTAGCTAGTGCACGAGCCAGTGCCGGCCCGTTCTAGGTTCCATCAAATTGTATGCCCAAAAGAGTGCTACAAGCAAAGTTTAATGGCTAAAGAAACTCATGGATTTGTGTATGGAAGAGGGTACTACAATGTTTACTCACCTTAGTGAGTTTACCTCCATTTTTAGCTAGCTTGCCTCTTTGAAGTTCAATATTGATGATGAGTTCAAAGCTATGTTCTTGCTTTGCACTCTGCTAAAGAGTTGGGATACCTTCAGGACTGCTATGAGCGATTCTAATTCTATGCTTTTGTATGCTAATATAGAGAGTGATCTACTCATGGAAGAGATGAATTGATAGAAAAATGCATCCACTAAGTCTTCCAGTTCTTTGCATAGTAGAGGTAGTTCACATCAAAAAGGAAAATCTGATAGCAAGGGATGCAGTAAATCATGTGGTAAGGATATTGAATGCCATCAGTATGGCAAGAAGGGTCACTTTGAACGTGACTATTATAAATGGAAGAAAGAGAAAGGGAAGGGCAAGAAGACGGATGATAGCATGGAAGAGAAGAAAGAGAGTCAGCCTGCTAAGAAGAGCAGTGCAAAGATCGAAGGGGTGAATGTAGTTAGCCATGAAAGGGATAATGCGAATGATATACTCTTTATTTTTATGTTTTAGTGCACATGCTTTGATAGCCGATATGGATGATGACATGGACACTTGGATTTTGGATTCAGGTGCCTCTTTTCATGTCACCCCTCACCATGAGTGGTTTTTAGACTATACAAGAGGTCGACATGGTGTTGTCCATCTTGGGGGAAATTATGCTTGTGACATTATAGGCATTGGCAGTGTGAACCTGTAGTTTCAACATGGATCTATCTTCACTCCTCAAAATCTAAGGCATGTACCATAGCTCAAGAAGAGCTTGATTAGTAATGGTCAGCTAGATGATGATGGTTTTCATACCACCTTTGGTGATGGAAAATGGAAGATTCGTAAGGGATCTAGGGTTATTGCCAAAGGTTGCAAGAGTGATACTTTGTATCCATTTAATGTATCTACTGTGCGTGACCATGTTGTTGCTCGTGACCAAGCATCCAATTGTTTCATTCTGGCATGGCCGGTTGGGACACATGAGTCAAACATGAATGAAAGTACTTTTTGGTTTGGGTTACTTGCCTTCTATCTCCGTTATGATGATTTTGAGCACTGTGATCATTGTGTTTATGGTAAGCATGTGGAGACATTTTATAAAAAGTTCATTTCATTGAAATCTTTGCCTCTAGAGTTAGTACATTTCGATTATGTTAGATGCCATGGTTATCTCTAGGAGAAAAGAAATGCTTTGTCACATTTGTTGATGATGCTACTCGGAAGGTATGGGTTTACCCTATTCATAGCAAGGATGAAGTGCTTGATAGGTTTAAAAAATTCTTAGCATTGGTTGAGAACTAGACTGATAAGAAAATTAAGTGTCTTTGCTCTAACAACGGTGGGGAGTATGTGTCCAAAGCCTTTCAAAATACCGTATTAGAGAATTTGGGAATCTCCCAAGTTCCACTTTCAAATAAGGAGTAAATATTTAACCATGTGGCTAAATCTTAACCCTATATTTGAGAGTGAAACTAAAGAGGATTACATATATAGTATCTAGAAAAAAAAGTCACCATGTAAGGGGATAATATTTAACCATATGGCCAAATATTAATCATATTGAGAGTTCCCAAACTCAATGAAAATTTCCAAATTCCGTGATATGTGGTTTCAAGTATTTTTTGAGAGCAAGGGGATAAAGAGGGAGCTCACTACCCCTCATAATCCACCCTAGAATAGAGTTGTAGAGTGCATGAATTGGACCATACAGGACAAGATCCGTATGATACTATCTCATGCTACATTACCCCATGGATTTTGGGCAGAAGCTATTATGGCAGTCGTTCATCTGATTAACAAGTCTCACTGAACACGTCTCTGTGAGGGAGAGTCCCTTAGGAAGAGTGGTTGGGCAAGTCATATTCGTATGCTCATTTGTGAGTGTTTGGTTGCAAGGTTTTTGTGCACATACGGAAAGAAGAACACATCAAATTGGAACCAAAGTCTTATAAATGCATATTCCTAGGATACGGTGACTAGGGTGAGATGGGGTATAGACTTTGGGATATTGAGAAAAGAAAGATAGTACGCGACAATGATGTCATCTTTTGTGAAGATTGCATGCATAAGCAGTGCGAGAAGATTGAGGAAGTCAAGAGTGTTGTTTTTAGGGAGGATGTACCTTTTAGGCAGCCATTTGTGCCCATTGGACAGTAGCATATACCTCTTGAAAATGCAAGAAATGGTGCCGGAAATGATCAGCAAGGTATTTCCCATGATACACCATAGTTTTAGCCTAAAAACATATAGTTAGGAAAGCTTGAACTGTCAAGATAACATGCTGGAATTTCAGGATAGCAACTTGTACATGCAGAATTTTAGGCCCATATTTCAAGATAGCAACCTGTGAATGCAGATTTGCAAGCCCAGCAGCCCAAAAAATTGAGCCTTTGCTTCGTAGGTTGAATCGATCATTCAAACCACCTAACAGGTTTATTCCTAGTTTGCAATATGCTACAGATTATGTCATGTTGACATATTCTAGTGAGCCGTCATGCTTTAAGGAAGTAATGACTAGACTGGACAACAACAAGAAGTGGTTCAAGGCCATGCTATCGGAAATGGAATCACTTGATAAGAACGGTACTTGGGACTTGGTGCAGTTTCCTAAAGGGAAAGAAAACTCTTCCATGCAAGTGGGTTTACAAGATGAAGGTCACTTCTAGTTTTTCGCTAAAGTACAAAGCACGGTTGGTTGCAAAGGGGTACAAGCAGGAACATGGAATTGACTTTGACGAGATCTTCTCTCCTAGTCAAGATGGCTTAATTAATACAAGTAGTAAGAGCATTCATGAGATGATGAATTGGGATACATCAATAGATTCATTTTCAACTTATTCTTATCTTGTCATGAATCAAAACATGGTTGTGATTATGGAAGATTAGTCTAGGGCTTCTTCTAGGCCTACTCCAAAGCATGTGATGAAAGATGCATCTTAAGAGAAAAGGTAAGATGGAAAGAAAATGGAAAAATACAAGCTTTAGTCAAATATTGAGGATGCAACTAATTTGAAGAAAGTACATAAAGAGTGCATCTTAAACAATGAAATTAAGTTTACTCTTAGAGAAGTACTCGAATTGCAAAAAGAGAACTTCATGAAGGAATTATCGATAGAATTCAAAGAAAATCATAGTTTTTTTGGAAATGAACAAATGCTATGGTGTTGAAAGAAGAAGAACCTAGTTTACAATACATACATGTGGATCACAAGGATAGAGGTGCTATTTTTGATATGGTGATGTTGTAAATGTGGTGGGATGAAAGTGCAAAAACACATATATTAGCTAAAAGATTAGTAAATTATAGTTATCCAAAAGGAAGTAACATAGATGACTTATAATGATGATGAGACTTGAAGTTTGATTCCTGGAAGTCATTACATCCCAAATCATTGGGTTTGAGTGATGATAAAGATAATTTTGAAGATTTGGGATCTTGAAACTCTATGTATTGTATTTCTTGACCACAGTTTAGAGATTGATGTAATGGTCAGAAGTCTGTATGAAAATAGTAGATGGCTAGTTGACGTTGATCATGGATAGAGGATACAAGCAATAAATAACTCTCTAAGGAATCTTCATTTAGCTTTATTTAATGTGAGGGTTATCATTGGTGATGTGCATAAATGATAAATATTTCTCGGTGCAACACTTATTTGATTATTTTGGGGTAGCTATGTATCACTACTCTTTGCATGGAAACAAAAGTGTTGGATGATCTGTGAGCTTATGCATGAATGAAAAGTAGAGATGGAAAAATAGTTTTCTAGCTCTTGATTATATGTATGAATCATATAGAAAATAGAGACACATAAAAAATAGAGACACACTAAGGGACTATCTATTGCCACCAAAGGTAAAAGAGTTTAGGGAATAGAGTTTTGAGTGAGTGCTACTATAACGCAAGACTATAAGGATGCTCCATGGAGAAATCTCTTACCTACTATAGCAAACACACAAATTCTTTTTTGCAATATTTCATGGAATTATAGTAGGGAGTCATGTGTGCTTTCAAAAAGTTGAGACTATGAGTACGGATGAAAGATACTATGTTTATAGGGCTGAAAAAGACATGAAAAAGTATAGATTGTTGGCACTTGATGAGAGCATATTTAGCATGTATGATGAGCTAACTTATATTGATACATTGGCTAATATTTTAGCTATGTTAAAGTGTGGTTATATGGTAAAAAATAGCAATATACATATGTACTCATTTAACATGTACCAAGTTATAGAGGATTTCGTTAAGTAGGAAGGATTATGCTTGAATGAAAGGGTTTACGTAAAGTTTGAAACAAGATAAAAATATGTGGATAAGAATTAAACTTGATTGTAATGCCAAAGCCACTAAATAATGAAAAAATATATGATTTGGTGTCTTGTCATCTAAGATTAAGAGATCTGAACAAGATCATATCACATGTTTATTATGGATTCAATTAAAGAGATACATGCTAATTGTAATGAGTTTCTCTTACTTTTAGAGAGGAAATGCGTTGAAGGGAGGATATGTAGGCATGTTAGAGCATTTTTTGAGCTATTTGAAAGTGATTACATACCATTTATTGAGAAAGGGGAAAAAATTGCATTGTGGAAGGATGCATGCAAAACCTATGAGAAAATTGACAAAGTTTCTAATGACTATACCTACTTTAAAGAAGTTTGATTATTTAGGAGGAAGAATAGTTATCATTACTATTGATACCATCCCTATCTACATTAGTTGGACAGTTGGTCAAGATGATGACCAAGGAAATTTGTATACAACGAGGTTTAGGGAGAAGGTCCTAAATGAGAGATAGAGAAGATATCGGCATGATAGAAGAAATTATGGGGAATTGATATAACTCTTAAATGTAACAAGGTGTACTTTATTGGTGCATCGATGATTGTGGAAATTATTTTTCAACCTTTTCTTGTGATGATTGCAAGCTATTCTATCTTGGACATTATCATGTTGAGATTGATTGCCTATACCAATTCTCTAAATCCTAAGTTTCAACAAATTGCAAAGAGAAATAATCAAATGGCTGATATGTTATCGAGGGCATGGTATGAAGATGAAGATGAGATGATGGATAATGATGAATAATCACAACTAAAAGAACATGTATAGTTACTAAAAATGCATTGACAGCTATTGTAAGTGTAGTTATAGCAATTAAACACAATATTAATGTGTTTGGGAGTCTCCCAATTCCCATTTTTTGAATACTAAAAAGGTGGCACCTAGATAAAATTCTCGTAAGTTTCTCAAAACCATATGATGTGACCTATCATTGGAAAATGCTTGAAAATGGAATCTATTGAGCTATAAAGCACTTGATTTGGAGTTATAGTGTTCAAGTTATGACAAATCCAAAGATTTGACCACATGTCCCAAAACTTATGGGAAATTGCCATATTCCCCAATATGGTGTTATTAAAACTACATCATCACCTGTAGAAGTGAATACAATAGCAAAAAAGGTTTGTATATTAATAGATATAATATAGATACAAGATGAGAATCACTATAGATGTTATGTTATACTATTGGAGATATTTCTAGAAGACTTATATGAAAGAGTATGGTTGAAAATTATGTAGTACTTGAGTCCCATGGTGTTTAATCTTTGTAAGGAAAACATGTCACCTATGACCGAAGAATCTTAAAAGAAAATCTATTATGGCTCGTGTAAGAGTTACATAATATCCCTTTTTACATTTAGATTGTGTATCAAAATAATTTATTATATACTCCGTTTTTAAGTTACAAGATTTTGTATTTTGTTCAAGTTATCATATTGATTAATCTTAGAAGACTAAAGCATTGCTAACACAACAATCACATGTTGCACTTTAAAGGCAATATTGTTGCGTCACTCTAGTAGTGTTTCAAAATAGTGTATTATCTAGAATGCAAAAAAGCTAGTATTAACAAATTAATCATCTTTCCCCTACCTCCTTCTCATCCCCTATTCCTCATGCCCCATGCCCCATCCCTCCCCCCCCCCCCCCCCCCCTTACTTTTATAGTTGGCCAAGGAAAGAATTAATGAGGTCTACCCCTAATGTATATGCTTTTGCACTTTTTGATAAGCTCCACTCTTGTGTATTTATAGGATTCCATAAGTCTCAAGGGGGTCACTCATGAATATATGTGTGTATCAATGGGTTTAAAATAAGGGATTTTAAAAATACTACTTCTATACAAATTTATTACATACAAATAAGTGCCATATAAAGGTCCTATTTCCAAATTGAATAGAAAAGGGTTACATTTTATTCAAGAAACATTCACAGATAAGGGTACTTACAAATAGGCCTTAAACACACATGATATAAAGGATATATGTATAGTGAACCCCTCGAACTATAAGTTATCCATGACAAACTCCCTGAGACTTGATTATATTAACAAGCTAAAAAGATGGATGGTTATATAAGAGTCGGGACAATTAAGAGGAAGTATATGGCTATTTCCTAAAGAATGATTTCCTTGGAACTATCCAAAAATTGTAATGTCCCCATTACTTAGTTTATTTTAATGTGTGCATACATTCCAAAGAAAATTAATTTATGTTACACATTTTATAAAAAAAAAGAAAAAAAGAGAAAAAAATACTAGCTCTAATTATGAAACTGACTCTCATTACAAAGATAATAATAATTATTAATGAGGTATTATTATATGCCAGTCCATGGAAGAAAGACTTGGGAGACCCTCCCAAGACTAGCTTATTAAAACTATGTTTGTAGTATAGAACAACAAAAAATAACTAGCCTAGTGGATAGTCACTTGGTAGTTAAGCGCACTT
Organism: Lygodium microphyllum; assembly: GCF_053477565.2. Classification (NCBI taxonomy): domain Eukaryota; kingdom Viridiplantae; phylum Streptophyta; class Polypodiopsida; order Schizaeales; family Lygodiaceae; genus Lygodium; species Lygodium microphyllum. The sequence goes on from NC_141136.1 coordinate 175,933,138, forward strand.
GGGTGACGACACTACCGGGATGGGTGACCTCCTAGGAAGTTTTTCTTACAGGCTAGTGGAATATTCTCTTACTGCACATCCAATGGCACCAATGAAGCCTTCGTAGCCCGTGTTGCCAAGTATGCCAAGGCCAAGATGCCAATGTATATGCCTTGATCACCGCCTTAGTCGCCACCTTAGTCGTAAGCCTTAGAGTGATAGCCGCGCGACGATGTGCCAGACGGTGCTTGCCCATATATTTGTAGATTTGTATCTTCATGCTACAAAAGTGGAGCTCCCTCTCAGACATCATCAATGTCGTCATCAAAAACACTAAAAGAAAGCCTTCTCTCTTTGTCATCGATGATGTCATAAAAAATGCTAAAAAATCAAGCGTCCTCTCTTTTATCCCCCTGCAAAACTATAAATTGAGGGCTTGGGGATGACCAGAAAGAGGAACAAGAGAAATGTTGATGAGAACAAGATGCTAATCGAGAAGGAGGAGACTCTATTCCCTGATATGAAGAGACATCATTCCATTCAACCCAAGGAAGGGGATACACTAAAGGTCTCTCATCCTCTTGTACTCTAATCCGAGAAGAGAAGACATTGAAGAACTTTATCCTATTCTATCAATCTGGTTAGAAGTCATAACTCTACTCTTGTCCCTATTCCATCTACTAGAAAGAGAGAAGTATTGCTCTCCACGAGGCAAGAAGAACCATCCATGAGACCTAAGTCATTGAATCCCGCAATAACCATCATCATCATCGAGAGTCTTACACCCTTGCCAACCGGTATTAGTGCCATGTTCTTCTTCTTCTATGAATCATATTTCTATCATGGCCCCAAAGAAAAAGAAGTCAAAAGCTGAAATCATGAATGAACCTACTAACATGGAAGCAACAATTGGAGTTGCGAGCTAGGGAGTCACTAACGGAGTCATAGGCACGGATAACAATCCTTTACCAATCAAGATACCATAGGTTTCTCTTAAGATAAGTCTCTTGAGAATTCACTACAAGATATAGGCCTTATACCGACGTTAAAAGCGAAAAAAATGTAAATAACAAAATTTTCCCCCGTCATCGCAAAAAAGTGTCGTTATTGGCGATGCCATAGAACAGTTGGTATCAGCGTCGGTATTAGCGTCGGTATGCGACGCTGATACCGACGCTAATAGCGACAGTTTGCAACAAAAATAACGATGCCAATAACGACACGTGCAGGTAAATTTGCGACGCTAATAGCGATGGTAACAGGGAAAAAAAAATTATGCTTTATTTGAGCCATACAAAATAGTTTCTGCAGTGTGTACAATGCTCATGCAAACAAAAACAAAGTATACTGAAATCATAACACTGATACATGAAATAAATACATGATCGCATAATGAGCGATTGGTACAATCATGACAAGATATCACTAATACATAGAAAATGTCTACACAGATCGGGCAACAAAAAATTAAAGGTGTGTGAGCTCTAGGGATCCAAGGGCAAGCTACATATCCTCGCCCTCCGAAAGCTCGCCCTGCCGCAAAGGAGCATCGAACGGACTCTGCAAAAAAAGAAACAACAACACATCAGTCCACCATACAATAATGCATTCTAATTAAACATGGTAACGACAGATAAGAAAGATGAGTGACTTACAGGGCCGCCATGTCTATACAATTGGTCAATCAATGAAGTGAGACCGTGCCTCTCTACATATCGAGAGTCAAGGCCGGTCGGATCATGATTTGTAATGGAGTGCTCCAGAGAAAACAAAATGCTAACTGTTAGAAACATGATTGTCAGTACAAAGGATATTGCAAAAAAATAAACAAGCAAAAAAGAAAAGAAAAGTTTACAAAGTCCTCCAAATATGTCATGTGGCCACTACTCCCAAGATGATGGACCACTCCGGCCTCGAGTCATGCCCTCGCCGCCTCGCGCTGCTGACTCCAACATCCTGGAGAATCTGTAGCCTCGTCCCTCAGTCGGCACTAGTCATCCGCGTCTAACCACTCGGGCTTTGCAGCCCCACTCTTGATTGCCTTGCGTGCGTCGGATCGTTTGTGTGACATATATGCATGCATGCAATCCATCATCTAGCCCATATAAAATCTATCTAGCGAGGCTGGAACCAGAAACTCTTCATGCAAGGATACTACTATGTAGTCTTTGCTCCCCTCCAGTATGTTCTTCCAATTATCTAAGACGTTGTGCCGAAAAACTTGTTGGTACAACTCTCTCATGCAAGCCATCACGCTCCTCCCCTCATCATTCATCCTGGTCTGCCATGTCTCCAAATCTCGTGATCTTGTCTGGAGACATGTGCTTGAAGATATCATGTAATTCCTCATCGCTCATCCCTCAACTCATCTTGAAAATGTCACCTGCACAGACAAAAAAATGATGTTAGAATAATCAATTCAAATCATACAAAGCACAGTAATATAAATCCTAAAAAAAAGATCTCACTTAAAATGCATATCTTATGTACCCTTATAAGTAATTGGTCAATGAATTGAGTAAGTGGATGCTCCAAGTATGAAGTATCCTATGGTCCCATGTCAATCTCTTGACCCAACTCCGCATGCACTGGAAGGTCGATAGACATGTCACCACAAAAGGATGAGTCCACCTCGTTCTCAAAGAATTCTTAGACTCCTGTATTTCCATCATTGTTAGTCGATGCTGGCTCCAAGCTTTCGGTGGCCTCCATCCCTTGCAATATCGACCCCTCTATTTGCATATTGTCTTCATCTATGCTCAGAACATCGCTTTGATCATATACTCTCGCACTTCGGGGAGTTGAAGGTATAACATACCACCATCAAGGTTGTCGGGGGTTTGGATATAAGACTACCTGTTCACAAACACGTACAAGAGAGTTTAAACCATTGTGACATGTACCATGTCGTAATACAATTAACAAACAAATGAGTCCATGCACCTGTTCACAATGGGCTGGCAACACAAAGGTGTCCGCAAATCCGTCCATTTTTTTTCGGAATCTATTTTGAGAAATCTAGATGGACCTCGTCGAACTGTTGCTCCAGCTCCTCCAAGTACCACTTTGAACCACTGCACATCAAATAGTATCATGGAGAAGCAACAGTAATCCACCGTAATAATACTTTGCAAGTTTCCAAAATACTCCATCTCATCTACAATCGTGTTTGGATCCGTTGCTCATCGCCGGCTCTCTTGCTCAAACCTTGCCATGATACCATAGTCCATTGTGGAGCGCATTTTGTCAATACGCTCCACGCGAAAATGTCGTCCGCGCGACCACGCTGCATTATATATTTTGTATTGTACATTGAAACACTCAAATTAGATGTCATCGCATATAAAATATAGATACGAAAAATCCTAAACACCTCATCACCTTTGGACTACATCCCCTCGAGAATTCCCACTCCTCCATTGAGACCTCTGTCCCTTTGCGAGACGCTGCGGTCAAAGCTCCATGCAACCATCGCGTTGACATGAACCGCGGCTTCTCCTCCATGCCCTCGGGATATCGAATCGGTCGATGATGTGTACTACGTTGGAATTCAGATCGTGCTTCCTCTCGATCTTGCGTAGCGATCTGGTACTTGGCGAGCCACGTCTCCATAGAGGCATGGTGCAACATACAAAAGCGATTCACCTTCTCCTCCATTGAGGCATCCATTCTTTTTTCTACCCCATTTTCAACCAACACATCTCCAGTCAGTCTATCATCATCCTTCAGTGACCATAGCATTTCGTTGTCTGGATCCACCGTTGGTAGCCATTGTGAAATATGCACTAGCACCTCAGACACCAACCAACCTTTAGCCATGCTAACTTCTGGCCGAGCTTGTTGTCGCACAAAGCCTTTTAAGGTTTTCATTAAGCGCTCCAAGAAGAACATCCAATGCGTATGGACAGGTCCAGCAATCTCCACTTCATCTACAAGATGCACAAGAAGGTGGATTTTTATCGTGAGCATGCTGGTGGGCAGGTATTTCTCAAAGAGACAGACCCTCTCCACTACAACATGCCTCGCGGATTCAATAGAGGGCATCTTAATCTCCTTCTGTGAGATCCATTGCACCAAAGTCGAAAACTTGTAAATGGCCCCGCGTATTTCTGGAGTAAGACATCCTGTGATCGCGATCGGTAGTACAAACTGCCACAAATGAGAAAGCATTATGAATAATGGCTACACTCCAAATAGCAAAATGTGCACACCAATTACAATCCTTTCATAGTACAAATCTGATATATCTTATGCCAATCATGGGATTTTAGCCCTGATAATTGGTCGTCTTTAGAAAATGCAGATCTGAGAGAACGCATCATACCCATCGAAGTGCAGATAGACTTGACTACTTGCTTCACAATGTGCTATTCTTTAGTGGACTAAACCCAAGGAGCGCGAGGTAGCTGCATGCGACCATGAGCACTTGACTGCGGCCAAAGTGCCTCCATCTTACCTACCTCCTTCAAATCCATTTGTGCCCCTATAGTGTCTCTCTTTCATGTGGTCCCATAGCAAGCTGCTCACATTCTTGAAAATATGCATGGGATCCAACAAGTGGTTGACCTGTAAGTGGGTCCAATATGGCAACTCGTAGAAAACTGAGAACCGCCGCTTTTCGTTTGGATGTGACTCCACGTGGACCATTTTCAGCTCATACTAGCTTGCGGTGTTCATACGTGTTGGAGGTCATCCAAGAAAACCTTCCCTGAGTTCATGATCCTCTAGCAAGAAAGTGGAGTGTCCTTGATATACCATCTTCTTCATGGTTAGTGACCTTCGGGAGTCTAACTGTGGCCCGCACAATGGACATGCATGATAACCTAAGGTAATCAGACCTGTTCCAACACCACGACCTAGTGAATACAAGCTTGAACGAGATAAAATATAGATATTACCAACAAGAATGGAGGCATGTTCACCTGAGCACTCTTCGAATCCCAGAAAGTCATGCATCGTCCACATGAAAATGGCTCGAATATTGACAAACCGCCGACCATCGCGCTGTCATACTGCTGTGCATCCGAGGTGTGAAATCCACCAAAAAGTTGTGTTTGTGACATTCGTTACTTTGTACATACTTAGTCGTTGTGTTTGCATTTTGTTATGCATGGGCAGATCATGGCAAAGGGCAATTTGTCAGAGAAGAGGATGAAAGTGACGAGTGGGAGGAAATTGGTGATGATGGTGACGAGGTGATGAGTTATGAGAGCCTTGATGAATCAACAAAGAACAGAGGGGATAGAAATGTGTTACTTGAGGATGAGACAATGGGTGTTTGGAATGCAAGCCAATGTTTCTTTTGTGATGATGTACCTGATGGCTCTATAGAAGGTTGTGTTGAGCATATGCACAAATAGCATGGTTTCTTCATTCCGGATTTAGAATTTCTCAAAGATCCTCGTGGAAGGCTGAATTATCTTGGCTTGAAGGTGACAAGGGGTTTTGTTTGCTTATATTGTGATGATCGAGGAAAACAATTCCAAAGTTTGAAGGCAGTTCGAAAGCATATAATATCAAAGAGCCATTGTAAGCTACGATATGAGGATGGGGACATAGATGAGGAGTTAGAGGACTTTTATGATTTTGGTAGCAGCTACACGTTTCAAGAGGATTCCCAAATTGTGGCTGTTGATGAAACCCCTACCCCCCTGGCACTTAGTGGGAGCTCAGAATTGGTCATTCGACATGATATGGGAGAAAAGCAATCCACCAAAATTCTAGGCTCTCGAGAATTCTGCTATTGTGGGAAGGGTCGCTTTTCTGGTTAGAAAGAGGTGTGTTGTAGGCTACCTGGGGGAATTGAAAATTGTTTTGAGGGGAAGAACAACGCTAAAAAGATTCGCGGTGTCAAGAAGACTAAAGCCGGAGATGCACAAAAAAGGAGGAAAGAAGAAGTAGAGACGAGGTTCCTTGACTTTTTGCAAAGCTCAATGAGGTGCGTGATCCACAGACAGTTTTTGTCTTTGGTTACCGGAAACAGTTTGGAGATGGAAAGTCAAGTGGATTTGGTCTTATTTATGATAATCTGGATGCTGGAAAGAAATATGAACCAAAGTACCATCTGATTAGAAATGGACTCGCTACAAAGGTGGAGAAATCTCAAAAGCAGATGAAGGAGAGGATTCTCAAAACGGGGAAAACCAGTGATGAGGATTGGTCTGTCGATTGCCATCTAACGTGTAAGAAGATGCACTATTTGAACCAAAACAGGTACTGCTCGATGAGCGTTGCAATGCCTTCTCCACCCTGCAGCAGCCGGTATTCTAGAAACTGAGCAACACAAGGAGCGAAGGGGAAGATTGAAAAGAAAAGGAGATCTCAAAAGGAAAGGAGGGGAAGATTGAGGAGACAACGAGGGGAGATGGCTGCACAAAAGTCAATTGAATTGGGAAGGGCTGTGACATTAGAAGAAGTTCTAGACAGAACAAAGTGCTAACCCCGCTTAATGCACATTGTTACACATTTCAGTATAGTGAGCTACATGAGCGAACTGCCTCTGTCAATTCCCGATTGATGTATAGAGTAGAGCAAGTGGGATTACATAATTTTTCTCTAAGGTGAGAATGGTGACAATCAGGGAACACATATTCCCCTTCCTTGTTAAGGTCCATAATTGGAATCGATTCAACTACAACATAGGATGTCAATCACCTGGATGAAAACTACGATGGGAAGGTACCTGACATCATTGATAATGCCTATGTCATTGTTGAGTATGATGATGGGATTCGTGGCATGTTGGATCTCTACATGCTTGCTGAAAGTGGAGGTGTTCTCTGACTTGAGACATCTCCAAAGTATATCAACCATGGAGTGAAGGTAGTCCTGTTAGTTGATGGTTGTTTGAGTTCTCCGCATGCACCAGCCGAGCTGGGAAATGTTAGAGGCGCTTGTCTTGCAGTATCTGTGAGATTGCAAGAATCTGGTTTGAGATGCTTGTGCATCTCTGGAAATGTTATCAGGAAACTCTGCCAAGAAGGATAACTCTCTTATGCATTGCAATCTGTGGACTGCATTGTCCAGCAAGGGCATATTGTCTCTTCTAGCATTGCATTTTGCCTTATACAAGGTTGTATAGAAAAGAAAGACCTGCTTACAGTTTGCTGGAAGCACTTTATGCAATTTGGCATATTCAATAGCAAAATGTCTTCACGTGGACTGCAATTATTTCAGCTCATGTGCAGCTTGGACGAGAGGAGCAAGCTGCGCGATTGTATTGGCAGATGTATGAGTCTTGTGTGAAAGCAAAAAAATATATGTTTCTAACTGTCCTTAAATTATGCTCCAGCATAGCAGCCTTATCCCATGGGATGTTTATTCATAATCATATTCTTAAAAGTAGCTTGGAGTTGGATCTTTTCGTTGGAGGTGCTCTTGTTGACATGTATGCTAGATGTGGGAGCCTAGAGAATGGATAGGTTGTCCTGGATAGCCTGATCTCGCTTGATTGATCTTCTTGGAATTTCTCAAGAACCTCTGTGGTCGCAAATTTTCTTTTGAAAACCCTTCGACATCTTTGGTGAACCCGACGTGAAAGTGTCGCATTTAAATTTCAGGATGGGAGATACTTCAGCATCAATTTCAGCCTCTTCTACGATTCCTGCTTTGTCCTCTACTTTAGCTTCATCATCGAGTTCTGCTTCAAGTACTTCAATGGATTATTTAAAGCAGATTTTGCAGAATATGTCTATGTATATGTAGCTTCAAAATCAGCAGACACAATTGTATATGCATAGCAGTAGCAGTTACATAAACAACAGTTGTCTCAACAAAGGCAACTATATTCGGAGCAAGAGAATGCAATCAGCGCGACTAAGGTGATTGAAGCAGTTGAGAATGAAAAGAAGCTATTTGATGGCCGTAATGTATCGGCTTATTTGAAGATGTATGAGATTAAGATGGGATTTTTTGGAGTACCAACAGGACTTATGAGTAAATATTTTCTTCGCCTTGTCACACCCGCCTTGAGGGTAAAAGTGACTGATCTTTTCCTTCAAATTTTGCATTAGCAAGATTTTAAGAAGACCCTGAAAGAGTAGTATTTTCTTGAGGACTTTGGGATGGCTACAAGGCAGTCATTTTGAGAGTGGGTCTACATGCTAAACAAAGATCTAGCTGCTTCAGAATTGATACAAGAATTTGAAGAGAGGTATAATCAGCTTGATGCCATTGAACAAAGAGCATTGAATGTTGAGAAAGTTGAGCTTTTCTTGCAAGCTGTAGATCCTGCTCTTCAGGAAGAGTTAGGAGAGCTTCTTGAGGATCGCACGAAGCCTGTAGGTCTTAAAACAGATTGGCAAGATGCCCAGGATGCGGTCTCGACTTTGACCAAGAGGCGGATATGGAAGACCCGCCTACAGAATGGATCCATGACACCAACGCCGTCTTCTGCTCCTATGTCTGCTTCTACCCCTGTCATTTCTTCTCTTCCTCAGCCAGTTACTTGGCCTATGCCAGTGCCTACTGTTTCTAATCCTCCTGTTCCTCCTGTTCCAAGAACGATGCCGGCTCCTTCTGCTCCAAAATCATCCGCTCCGTTGGTTCCTTCCTCTCTTAATGACATCATCAAAGGCATAACAGATTTGACACTGGAGTCAGTTAAAGTAGAATTGGTGGAAAATTTGAAAGAGCAGTTTGCTTCGACTGTGCCTACTATTTCTTCTAGTGCTCCTAGTGCACCTAGGAGAGATCGAATATGTATTTGGTGTGATAGTACGGATCATCAGCATTGCAGGGATTGTGAAACTTTTCAAGATGCAAGGAGGAAGAATTTGGTATTTTGGGGACAAGATGGCAAGATCTGGTTGACTAAAACAGGAGCTCCGCTTGCTACCAATTTTGGGAAAGGCAGAATGAAGAAATTAGTAGATGATATGTCTGGGCGTACTTCTTATGTGGCAGCTAGAGGAGATGCTTCTGCATATGGAGTCTAGACTGAGAAAGATTTAGAGAGTCAGTCAGCATTATGGACCTATGCTATGGAGACGGCAAACAAAGGGAAAATTCAGCAGATTGTTTTGACTAGTGTAAGTTCTAGCATCAGATCTGAGACAGGTTGGGATTCGCCTGTTGACAGGTACACTATTTATGCCTGCTTGGCTAAGTCTCAGGGAGCAGATGTACTTGTTGAGGAGAAGCGTAAGAGAGATGAAAAGAATCCAAATGCAGCTAAGAAGACTAGAGGGGGTGAGTTTGTTACTCCACCTACTGTAGGGCCGTCTTCAAGACTAGGGCCAGAACGACAAATGGAGGATGCTCAAAAGAAAGAAAAGAGGCAAGAACCTAGATAGAGAAAGCAGCCATGATTTAGATTGATGTCCAATATTGAGACATCTATGGACATGAACAAAATCTTTAATGACAAGATACTTGGTAGTGAGATGACTTTTACTATTTCTGAGGTTTTGGGCATCTCGAAAAGAGAGTTTCAAGATCAGTTCCAAGAAGTCCTGAAGAGGAAAAGACATACATTGCCTACTAGTGATACACAAGGAGTTTTGATTGGGGAGTTGGATGAGGATGAGGATGAGGTTATTGAGAATGCTTCTGTTTTTCCACAAACAGAGAAGAGGGTTCAGCCTATGCATTTTGCTAAAACTGATGAACCTATCTTGGTACCACATAGTCATTTTTTGCGGAGTCATTGGGCTAGGTCAACTACAGAAACAATGGTAAAAATTGGAGAGAAACAGGAGCCTTATGTTGCTTTGGTGGATCATGGTTCAGAGATTAATCTCATAGTTCGTGGAGTTTATGAAAGTAATAGATGGCCTACGGATGCAGAGCATGGGTGGCGTATGAGAACTGCCAACAACACTGTAGGTGATTTGTATGCTGCTTGTCCCAGTGTCAGGATTTCTATTGGAGATTTAGAGGAGGATTTGCATTTCTTTGTGCAGGATTCATGCTCTTACCCCATAATCCTAGGACAGCCATTCATCACAGAGATGTGCATGGAGACGAAAGAAATGGATGATGGATTTTCTTATGCACGGATTCACAGTAAAGATGGTATGAGAGTAGTCCAGTTTATGACCGTGTGTGTAAATCATGCTAGAAACAGGGATACTCTTCGAGATGCACCTTTGCCCACTGTGAGGGATTCGGGTTTTCATTAGGTACCGCTGTCCCACGAGACAACGGTGGTACAGAGCAAAGGAGATTGGAGTTCTCGCCTCCTGGCAACAGTGTTTTCTCTTCCAATTTTGTTGGAATTTCAGCAAACAGTTCGATGAGTTATCAGAAGATTTCTAAGTTGCCTAGAGCTGCCAGGTAGTACATATGTAGGAAGGAGAGAGATTTGAAAAATGCAGGTATTTTAGAGGATGATGAGCATATAGATGGGATGTATGATAGTATGATTTGTGCAAATACAATGACAGAGATGGAAAATATGCTGAAAACCGATATGTAAAGTTGTCACAATAATGTATCAGTGCAGTCCCTGGACATGCTTCATGAAATTGCAGATTTTGTGTCACAGATAGAGTTAGAGGCTGAGGTGACTCAGCAAAAAGTGTTGAGTGCTGAAGAAATTCAGCAAAGAGAGTTTTTGACTGATTATGATCAGCCTACAGAGACATAGAGGGTTGAAAACTTTTAGCCAACAGAGTTTACTGCTGAAATATTTCAGTATCCAGAGTTTAGGGATGTCCTATGCAGTCCATAGAGAAGAGGGCTGAGGATATTCAACTACTAGAGGGCAGAATTGCTAATTTACAGCATGATTTGAATGAAGCCAGGGTTGACACGAAATACAAGACTGTGGATAAGAAGGTGAAGCCGCTAGCTGGACCGCTTCCAATTGACAGTGATCAGCAAATAGAGAGGGCTGCCAAGTAGCCAATTTTGAGGAATCCAAAGCATATAGGCCATAAATTTTCAGCAGAGACTCTTGCTGAATTAAAAATTGGAAATAGTGATTTCTTGCTACCCTCAGAGAAGTAGTGCTTTCAAGATATGCTTGAGCGACATGGAAGGGGGTTTGATTTTTTCTCGCATGAGATTGGATGTGTGAATCCAGATATTATTGCCCCTATGGTGATCTTTACTATTCCTCATATTCCATGGAACCTCCGACCTATTCCAGTGCCTAGGGCACACCTGCCAAAGCTAGTTGACTTGTTGAATGAGAAAATTAGGATGGGAATCCTAGATCCGTCATCTGCACCATACTCAAATAGGTGATTTATGGTTCCAAAGAAGAATGGTACTCTCGGATTTATACAGGACATGCAGCCATTAAACAGAGTTACTATCAGGAATGTTGGTATAGGTCCAGTTATGGATGAGTTTGTAGAAGCATTTGCTGGATGTGCCATCTATTCTTTAGGTGATTTGTATTCGGGATATGATCAGCTGGCCTTGGAAAGCAGGGACATAACCACTATGAGAACTCCTATTGGGCTTGTCAGGATGTGTACCTTGCCTCAAGGTGCCACTAATTCTATTGCACATATGATGAATGCCATGCATAAGGTCCTTCGTGAGTATATACCTCAGCTTACCATGCCTTTCTTGGATGATGTGCCCATTAAGGGGTGTGCAGAAGAAGAGAAGAATGAGAGTCTAAATGAGTAGGGATGCAGATACTTTGTGGCTGATCATATTGCAGCTTGTGAAAATATTTTGGCCAGGTTAGAAGAAGTGAACTTGACACTATTAGGGAAAAAATCTGTTTTTGGAGTAAATGAGGTTGTCATTGTTGGATATATGTGTTGGTATTATGGCATGAAACCTTCACCTGAGAAGGTGGATGCTATAGGAAAGATTACAGTGTATTGTTCTACCACTTCAGAGGTACGGAGATTTATTGGAGCCTATGTGTTTTACATGATTTGGATACCCCATTTTGCACATATAGCTGATTGTTTATATCAACTGCTTCGAAAGGGGCAGAAATTTTATTGGGATGAGAGCCACACTAGAGCCATGCAGAAATTGAAGAAGTTATTGCAGATTGCTCATATTTTCTAGGAAAGCGGATTATAATTACAGAAGGCCTATTGATTTGACAGTCGACACTAGTCCAATTGGCATAGGTTGGGCTGTGGGTCAAGATGATGCAGATGGAAACCGGTACGCTATTCAGTTTGGGGCGAAAGTCCTAAATGAGAGACAAAGAAGGTATCCGCAAATCAAGAGGGAATTATTGGGAATTGTTACAGCTCCCAAATGTGACAAGGAGTACTTTATTGGAGCCCTAGTTGTGGTAGAGATAGATTGCTTGCCATTGATAGGTATGATTACGAGTTGCTCTACTCCAGATATAGCTATGCTGAGATGGATTGCATATATCAAGTCATTAAAACCAGAATTTAAACACATAGCAGGGAAGGATAATCCAGTGGCGGATATGCTATCTAGAGTCAGATATGATGATGAGGAGACACTACTTGCAGAAGAGGATGATGCAGAAATTTCAGCTGCTATGGTTGATCATGTTTGCCATGTCTATGATATTGTGGCTTTCATAGAAGAACTCTATGTTGGAGATTGGTTGCAGATTGGCAAGTACCTTAGTACACTAAGTAAAAGAGATGAATGGATAGATGAAGAGTTCAAGAAGATCAGAAGAAAAGCCTATGGTTATTTCCTCAAGGACGGATTTCTTTGGAAGCACTTGAAGAAATTCCACACTGATAATTCGCCTTGCGAAGAGTAGGAGCTGACTGTAACAGCTTCTTGAGTTTACGCATGACTTTTGAATGCCTCTCATCCCAAATAAAATTTTGCCCCTTTCAAAACAGCTGATAGAGAACATCTGCTATGTGAGCAAAATGAGGAATCCAAATCATGTAAAATACACAAGCTCCCACAAATCTCCACACCTCTAAAGTAGTCGAGCAATACTCTGTAATCTTGCTTATGGCATCCACCTTTGCAGGTGAAGGCTTCCTGCCATAATAACCAACCATGTGCCCAACTATGATAACTTCATTAACACCAAAGACAGATTTCAGCCCTGAAAGAGTCAAATTCACCTCCTCTAATCGTGTCAATATTTGCTCATAAGCAACCAAGTGTTCAGCCACAAACTGTCTACATCCTTGCAAATCAAGACTCTCATTCTTTTCTTCTTCTGCACAACCCTTAATAGGCACATCATCTAAGAAAGGCATGGTATACTGCGGAATATAGTCTTGCAGAACTCTATGCATAGCATTCATCATATGAGCAATTGAGTTGGTGGCACCTTGAGGCAAGGTACACATCCTCACAAGTCCAATAGGTGTCTGCATAGTGGTAATATCCTTGCTTTCCAAGGCAAGCTCAAACTGGTCATAACCAGAACACAAGTCACCTAGGGAATAGATGGCTTGTCTTGCAAAAGCCTCAGCAAACTCATCCACAACTGGACCTATTTCCACATTCCTGATTGTCACTCTATTCACAAGCTGCATATCCTGAATAAATCTCAAGGTACCATTCTTCTTTGGTATAGTAAACCACCTATTAGAATAGGGCACAGAAGAGGGTTCCAAAATCCCCATCTTAATCTTCTCATTCAGCAACTCTATCAGCTTTGGCAAATGTGCTCTAGGCACAGGTATAGGATGTATATTCCATGGCACATGAGGGACAGTGAAGATGACCATAGGCGCAACCAATTCAGGACTAATGTAGCCATTTTCATGAGGAAAGAAAGCAAATGCCTTACCATGTCGTCCAAGCATCTCTCTAAAACATTCTTTTTCCACTGGAAGCAAGAAATCATCATTTCCAATCTTCAATTCAGCAAGAGTTTCAGCTGTCAATTTATGTCCAATATTTGCAGGATCTCTCAACATAGGCTGCTTCATAGCTTTTTCTATCTGCTCATCACTATCAGGAGGAAGCGGCCCTGCAACCGGCTTAACCTTCTTATCAACTGTTTTATACTTCGTGTCAACCTTGGCATCAGTCAGGCACTCTTTTCTTTGCTGCAATTTTTGCAAATTTTCAGCAACTCTCAACTTTGTTGGCTGAAATATTTCAGCCCTTTGCTCTACGGACTGCATGGGTGCAGCCTGAAACTCTGTATGCTGAAATTTTTCAGCATTAAACTCTGTTGGCTGAAAGGTTTCAGCCCTCTGCTCTGTGGACTGCCATGATGCAGCCTCATACTCTATATGCTGAATTTTTCCAGCATTTAACTCTGCTGGCTGAAAGGTTTCAGCCCTCTACAACTCTGAAAGCTGTTCATGATCAGCCATAGATTCAGTTTGCTGAGTTTTCTCAGCCTCTAACTCTGTTTTCAGCATAAAATCAGAAATTTCCTGATACATATCCAAGGTTTGCACAGGTATGATCCTTGAACCCTTACATACATCAGTTTTTAGCATATTTCCCATCTCAGACAATGTATCTGCATAAGACATCCCTTCATACAACCCATCCACATGCTCTTCTGCTTGCAAAATACCTGCAGTCTTCAACTATTTCTCCTTACGACCAATGTACTGCCTGGCAGCTCTAGGCAAATCTGAAATTTTCTGATAACTCACTGAACTATTTGAAGAAAAACTAACAAAATTAGTGGAGAAAGACTGGCTGCCAGGAGGCGAGATCTCCTCTTTTCTCCGCTCCGTACCACTGGCGTCTCGCAAGACAGCGGTACCTAATGAAAATCCAACTCCTTCGCAGGTAGTGGTGCCTTACGCAAGGAGTCCCTGTTTCTCGGATGATTTACTCCAACAGTCATAAACTGAACAGCTCGCATACCATCCTTACTGCGTATCCGTGCATAGGCTGTGAGCCGTCATCCATCACTTTCGTCTCCATTCTTTCTTCTGTAATGAAAGGCTGTCCAAGAATAATCGGATAAGAGCAAGAATCCTGAACAAAGCAAAGACAATCCTCTTCAATATTACCAATAGAAATTCTGATGCTCGGACAAGCAGCATACATATCACCAGAAGTATTATTGGCTGCTCTCATGCGCCAGCCATGCTCTGCATCCATAGGCCACTTGCCACTCTCATAAACACCTCGAGCAATAAGATTAATCTCGGAACCATGATCGACTAAAGCGACCAAAGGAATCTGTTTCTCTCCAATCCTTACCACCGTCTCAGTGGTTGCTCTTGCCCAATGACTGCGTGAAAAATGGCTGCGAGGAATGAGGATAGGGGTATCATCATCTTCATACTGCATAGGCTGAACTATTTTCTCCAACTGCGGGTTGACAGAAGCATTCTCAACCATCACTGTATCATCATGCTCTTCCCCAAGAGCTCCATGCCATAACCCCTATAAAGCAGGTCCTTCCATTGCATGTCGTTTCCTCTACAAGAGATCCTGCATCTGATCCTGTATTTCTCTTCTAGCAATCCCAAGAGCTTCACCAACAGTAAAAGTGACTTCACTATTCAAAATTCTTTCATGAAAAATCTTTCTCATATCCGTCTGCATATCAAGGTCTAACAAGAGCTTGAATCCTGGCTCCTTTCTTGGTTGTCTCTTTTCTTTCATCTGCTTGTCTACCATAGGTTGTTCAGGACCTGATTGAGCTGGAGAACTCGTCATAGGTGGAGCTGTAATAGGTGGTGAAACAAAGTCAACCCCTCTAGTCTTTTTGGAGGTGTTGAGATCCTCCTCATCTCTTCTTCTCTTTTCCTCAACCATGGCATCTAAACCCTGTGTTTTTGCCATATAAGCAAAAATAGAATACCTGTCAATAGGAGAATCCCATCCCGTTTCTCCTCGGATGCTGGAGCCCACACAAGTCATAGTGGATGCCTGAACTTTCCCTCTTCTCGCTATCTCCAAGGCAGAGGACCATAAGGCTGAGTCTCCATCTGATTTCTGCTCAAGCTGGACTCCATAAGCTGAAGCATCTCCTCTAACACTCACATAAGCTGATCACGCAGCCATATCATCAACAAACTTCTTCATGCCTCCCTTACCAAAGTTCGTGTCAAGAGGAGCATCAGTCTCTGTCAGCCATATCTTCCCATCTTGTCCCCAAAACACTACATTCTTCTTACGCGTTTCCTGAAAAGCATCACAATCTCTGCAGTGTTGGTGCTCTGTACTATCGCACCAAATACATCATCTCCCTTTTCTTTGGCCAGCTGGAAAAGCAGTCTCTGGAGTAGGTGCTATACCAGGTACTGACATAAGTTGCTCTTTTAACTTCCCAACTTTAGCTTTGACTGCCTCTATCGTCAAATCTGCCAAGCCTTTAATAACATCATCTACTGATAAGGGCACTGGAGCAGCAGGAACTGGTGGATTTACAACAGGAGGAGTAGGCTTAGGCATAGAACTTGCAGCAGGGGTAGAACTAGAGGTCTCCAAGGATTTTTCAGAAGCAGATCCTGTATTACGATGCAATCGTACCCTCCTGCGCTGCTTCTTAATAAGCGCATTCACAGCATCAATGACATGTCTCCACTCGGTCTTTAAACCTGAATCGGTAGCTTGATCTTCCAAAAGCTCATCCAACTTTTCCTGTAAATCAGCATCAGCAGCTTGTAAAAATAATTCCACTTTATGCATCTCCAAAGCTTGTTGCTCAGTTCCATCCAACTGATCATAGCGGCTCTCAAACTCTCGTCGCAGAAGGGCGGTAACTGAAAGTCCCTTATTAGGCATAGAAACCCATGCTAAGAAATTCATGCGGTTCATAAGACCTGTATCCTCCAAGAAATATTCATCTTTTAATGCCTTCTTAAACTCTGTCCAACCAGCATGTATTCCTTGAATTTCTGAAATTCGGACTTCAAGCATGCGAACCACGATCCGCAAGAAGTAGCGGCTCCAAACATCTTGAGAAACCCCAAAAAATTTCGTCTTTTCTTCATACAAATGTAGGTAAGTTGAAACTTGTTGGCCGTTGAACTGCTTCATCTCCTGTTGGACAGCTTTCAAGGCATCCATGGCATCACTATCGCGTTTCGCATGAGCTTGCTGCTGCATATAGGTTGTAAATGACTGAAACAGATGCTTCATGACATTCTCATATGTCATCTCTTCTTGCGAGTCTCCCATCTTGCTGAAAATTGACGCAGTGATTTCACGTCGGGTTCACCAGAAATGTCATAGAGTTCGTGTAAGAGCTGCTGAATACGGAGTTCAAGTTGCAACAAGGAAATAGGCTAACAAGAAGAAATCGAATTTTTGATGCCAAAGTTCACTAAATTGCTTGTCAAGTAAATTACATGAGGTCCATGTTCAGAAAAATCTCTAGTATCTCATAACCAGCTTTGCATCCAGGTGTTTGAGGACAGTTCTGCCATTGGCACATAGACTTGATGAGTTCTGCTGGGCAGCAATCCCTATGAACAATTCTCAGAAATCCATACAATGCCAATACAATGTTCTGTGGGCAGCAATCCCTGTGAACATGGCCAAATGTGATTCAATATCCCTCTTACAACCTATAGAATTAGCTAAGGATGCTGCCAATTTGGATCCAATTCCTCATTTCTAGAATCCTATGTGTCTCATACACATGCTATGGTAGTGAGACACAGATCTTGCTTGTCAACAGTCATGTCTCATGTACCTGCTAGTGGCACATAAGCTCTTCCTGTATCAATCCTGGTAGGTGAAGGTTGTAATCTGTTGTTGGGCCACTGTGTCTATCCAGAGGGTGTTGCCCTTTTGTTGCACTTCACTAACAAGCTGGACAACTCGACCTTGTGCATCCTCTAGAACATCCACCATCTTCCCATCAGAATCAAAGAGGGCTATAACTGTATACATGCGCATGCCCACGATCTTGAACAGGAAACTTGCAGACAGAGGCAGCCTGAAGTAAGTGTACCTGAGCCACGGCCTGGTGCTAAAGACATCTTGTAGCCATGTACGGCAGCAATCTATGGCCACCCAAAACTGGCCTTTGATCCTTTGGGATAGGAAGGTCCGGAGCACACGGAAGAAATATGATAGGCAACAGAAGAAGGCAAGGCAGTTCTGATTGTTGCAAGTCGTTGCTCTGAAGGCTTGTAATAGAACCGCAAAAATCTGATGACAAAGGCTTCAGTTGGCTCCTCACACCAACCTTGGCGAAAGCTGACGGAGTGCCAGCACGTGATGAAGCAGCCGCCGCAGAGGATTCCGAAACGTGAGAGGAAAGGCTGGAAAGTGAAGATCGGGCAAGTGTGCAAGCCGCTTGAAGTTCATAGCTCCACGCACCATGTCTGGGCGTCAACTAGAGCCCTGTTCTGGTCCCCAAAACAATCCACCTCCCGGAAAATCATAATTGATAACATATTTGACATCCTTGTCATCCAAACCATGAGCTGCAACATCCGTGGCAGTCATTATAGGACTACTCCCACTCTTAAACTCAGATAGAACCCAATCTCGTTTGCTTGACTCTTGTCACCATGGATTGATAAAGCAGGCCAGCCATCCATGCGAAGCTCTTTTGTTTCCTTCAGAATACCCACAAGCTTTTCTTGCATGCCTTGCATTTGCTGCTGTAAAGAATATATGTCCTGTTTTTTTTTTTGCGCCAACACAACCAGTTCTCCCAATTCGATGCACATAGTCCTCAATTCCTCTCGGAAAAGCTCCTTCACTCCCCATATAAGCCTTTAACAAGTGTTGTTTTTACATTCACTTCCCCCTCAAATAGCAGGCATCAGTGACTGCACGCATTCAGCATGTAGACAAAAGAACTTGGGTCTGGGGACACACCCTCATCTTGCATTTGCTCAAAACAGTCCAACACATTTCCAATCTGCCCATGTAAAGCATAACCTGTGATAAGGGCATTCCAAGTTATTGCATTCCCGACAGGAAGCTCATCCAACACTCCCTGTGCTTTACCAAATGCACCACACTTGGCATACATATCCACCACAACAGTCCCAAGCAGAATGTCACTTTGTAACCAACCTAGTCTGACAACTTTATCATGAACTTGTTGGCCCTTGGCAAGTGCTCCTATGTCAGCACATGCTTTCAAGGCACAAATAAATGAGGCTGCATTGGGAGAGTGACCCTCAGATTGCATCTTATCAAAGAACTTTAGCACTTCTTCACCTAGTCCATGCTGTGCATACCCAGCAATAAGTGCATTCCAATAGACTACATCTCAACAAGGAAACCAGTCCAGCACTCCTTGAGCTTTTCCCATTGCACATGATATTCTTGAATTTACACCTTTGTCTTCATAGCTTAAATGTCGGCTTTTACAAAGCTTCCTTTGATTCCATGATATCCTGCACTTTTCTTGGAGTTCATAATTGAAATTAACAGCTTGATAATGTCCTTTGGCATCAGTTTTCCATATTTTTCTGACACACACATAACATGCACACAAACAGAAACACACACAAATACGAACACACAAGTGAAGTATATACATTAGATGCGGGTACTGAAATCAAACACAATGAAACACACACGAAAAGATAACATAGATGCACAACAAAAATGGAGGTGTTTATGGCTCGGATGCGCAGCAGCACGACAACGCTGATAGAAGATTTAAAAAAAAAGAACTAAAAATAACTCTAAGTTGAAGAAAATGACTTAAGGCCAAGAAACTTGGTTACAAGAATAAACCTTAAACTGGAAAGTTAGAGACCCCAAAATCTAGATACCCTTAATTAAATTCTAAGGGGAAGAGTTCATTATGTGAAATGCAAGTATCGATTGTTACTAGATTAGTTATCACTTGAAAGTTGCATGATTCATTGAAGTCATAGATACTTGAAGACATCAATCTTGTTTGTGATTTTCTAGGTTAGATCATGATTGAATTAAGTATTGGAACAAATAAAAATCGAGGAGCCTTCCCCAAGGATAGGTGTTGAATCCCCATACCAAGAGGAAATGTTTTTGCTGCATGGTTGCTGAAGAACAACCCCCCCCCTTCCCCACCGATTACATCAATGATCTTGTGTCTTTCTTCACCCTCCATCACCATTCTCCGCTCCTCCAATGGATTCCTGGACATGGAGATCAGAAACTAGTATTTCTCTCTCCTCTCTCTCCCCCTATGGGCTGTTTATGCGTAGTATTTTGCAGGAGGAATCAAGAAGGAGATTGAAGAAAATGATGATGGAGATTAATGGAGATGTTGAAGATTAATGTGCAACATGGAATTGAGATCAATGGAGACTCCATCCACTGGTCACATAGTCATTTAATGTGTCTCGGGTTTCATAGAAATATGGCATGACTATTTTTAATGAAGGAAATGAAGCTTTTTTGACATTTTATGATGGAAATTATGTTCTTATGTGATGAAAATTTGTTTGAGTGCTGGTTGCATCATGTTTAATTGCTATCTATCAAAACATTATGATTTCATAATGATTTACATGGGCTTTTTAAATCCCGCAAAATCCAAAATACGATTTTTAAGGGTAAAATGATGATGTGCTATTTCAGGTGGATGAAATGTATTCCTATGGGAAAAAATGAAAAGTTAAAATAAAATTTTAGTGTCTTGGAATGACTGGGTTAAGGAAAGTTAAAAAATAATATTGATTATTCTCAAATAAATGCATAAAAATAAGAAAAAATAAAGAAAAAAATATGCTTCATAAAAAATAAGAAAAAATACAATGAGTGTTTGTGAATGTATGGTAGTGACGGAGCATGAGGTTTAGCCTTAGTTTGCCCTATCTCTTTGTCAAAGTTCCTGATTTATTGCTCTTCATACATCAAAACATGATAAAATTAACCCCTACACTTATGCAACAAGAGTAATACCTAAACGTAGGAGGTGGGGTGTTTGAATGATTTGATTTGGGTGGTGATTATTACTGATTTTGCTAATGCATATCATGATATAGGATTTGTTGTATTTTAATTAAGAGGATAGTAGCATGAGCGTCGCCTCAGTGCTATCCTTACATCACTGCAACGAGTTAGTAAATGAGCATTAGAAAACCTGGTTGTGTATGACACGTTTCTGATTTGAAAATTATGTTTGAGCATATTAGTATCATCCACTTTTGCATTTGCATATCGACCATGGTATCGAAATATAAAGAATTGGATGCATAGCACATGTTTTTTGTTATGATGACCTATGCTTGAGTGTGTGAGACAACCTAATCTGTCGGCTAGTTGATTGTTTTTGGGAATTGTTTGGTAAGGATATATGGTATCTCCTGGAATATATTCAAAATGAAAAAATGGAGCTTGCATCGTGTGTACTTTATGTTGGAGTGACGCATCTTGGGGCCAATCCCTGAGGTGTAGGAGAATCGTAGTGGAGCCGCGATACTCCGTCGAGAGGTGCTTCCCTATGTTTGTGCTACAAGGTATTATGCCTATATGTTATGGGATCTCCCTTTAAGGAGAAGGGATGGTAAACATTGGACTATGACCTAATAGAAATGCAGAATCGACATTAGCATTTAGTGTAGAGTGAGTCTTAGATGCTCCTGGCCTACGAGGCCGTGTGGTGGGGTTGTTTGTTGTGTGCATAAGGTCTGGCTAGTGCCATAGCCAGTGCCAGTCCATTTTAGGTCCCATCATCCCTTTTGTCAATATTTCTTCATAATATCTTAAGTATTTATCTCATTGTTATTATGAGTTGTTGATTCATCGTTGTTAAAAGCATTAATATAAATGTCTCTAAATAATCATTGCAGAAACTATCACTATATGCATTGCTATTTGTGTAGCGATGTAGATAGCGATAGTTTGTGATGTAGATAATGATGGCAATTGCAATGTGTGCAAAGAAATCATTGATGCAAATAGTGACAGTTCACAGAGGAAAAAAAATTTGGCAGGAGAGCAAATTGCCATAGCACCATGTGCTGTATAATATTCTACAAAGAAATTACATGTTGGGTATGCAATGGTTATCAAGACGAGTGCAAAAACTACTTAAATCCACAAGATTGTGATAACTCATAGAATAAGTACAAGTCTAGCAATGACAACTCATGATATTACATGGAACCATGGAAAGAGAGGAGAGCCAAAACAAGCATGAAAATCTATCCTGCTTCTATCTCTGTCTCAACTTCTGTCTCTGCCTTTAACTCTGTCTCTGACTCTACGACTGCCATGTAACAGACATAACAATACATGCATGCTTCTAATTCGCTGTCAGAGGTGATTTTAGAAGTCAATTCGGGTCTAGGCATGAGGTATTCTCCCATGGACAAAGGCTTTTCTTCCTTCGATAGTTGGCTTATAGTGCCCATTGTTAGGGGCTGTGCCTCTATTTTCTTGGGAAAGATTTGTTTGATAGCCTCTTCATCTCCTGATGTACCATCTATTACTGAATTGGAGAAGTCTGTTATAACTTTGATGGACGTAGATCCATTGCCTTTTTGCACTCCATATAAATTTAACACCACTTTATTGGGTCCTCTGCCTAGGGTTAGGGTTCCTTTGAACAAGTTTGTCCTTGCTCTTGCTTCGAAAAGCCAAGGTTTCTCCATCAGCAGAGGATATGAGGTCTTGTAAGAATTTTTTTTGACCACCAAATATGTCAGCTCCAATAATCTCTTCCTACAAGGATTGTTTTTACATATGGAAGGATGCCTAATAGTTTGATTCTGCTTTGGTTTGCTAATATGATAAGTCACTGTGTAGGTTGCATTCCTTGCAGGCCTAGATCCTTCATTGTGACATCCATCATGATGTTTATTGATGAACCTCCATCAATCAATGCATCTATAATAAAGCATCCTTCTATCCATACACCAATCTCTGGGGTTCCAAGATCCAGGAAGGCGTTGGCCACATCCATATCCTTCACGGGTTCTGAGGCTCTGTTGGACTTGGTCACCATGGAGGGAACAATTCTTAGGCCTCTTCTTCTTGTCAGTATGCCTTTGAATTTATTTTGATAACTAGGAGACAACATCAACAATTGTCAGAAGGTTAAGTTTGGTTTAAAAGTGTCTAGGTCTTTGACCAAATTATACTCTTTGATAGGATCCACAGGCTTTTCCAATCGACTGGGAAACAAGGCCACTCTCACTTTTATATTCCCTTTTTCTTCTAGGATTGGCAACATCTACGCTTCTTCTTCATGAGGAGGTACTTCTGCATCCTCTAATTCCTGGTCCTCTAGTCCTGTCTCTGCAACTATCTCTGTAGCTCTCTATGGCTCTTTAGTGCTCTGTACTACATTGTTCTGGACTACATTGTTCTGTTTTTTTTTAGGAAGGTTGAACTTCATAGTCTTGATAGAAGGAGCATTTTCTTTGGAACTACCAATTCTCTTTTCTTTGCTTGCGTTATTGCTGCCACTTCCAATTCCACCAAATTGGAAGCAAGTCTTTGGGTCTTCTATTGGGTATCAGAAGTAGATTTCATAGGGACTGGACTTGGACAATCTTTTACAGTGTGGCATTCTCCTTTGCATCGACTGCATAAGGGCTTGTAATCCATAGATCTTCTAGGGTTTGGACAATTTGGTGAGATATGACCATTTTCTCCACATCTATAACACTCCACCTCTAATCTTTGACCACTGCTAGAGTGTCGCCCTCTGTAACTTTGAGAGGGAAACCTCCTTGGACCAAAATTAGAACCAAACTCCCTAGGTTTAGGTCCAATATCCTGTGTTGTCATTTTGGATTCCAGCAAGTTAAATCTTGTGTCTTCATCTTTCTTTCTTTCTTTGTGAATCTCTTTCAGAGAGAATATATCCTTTGTATGGTTCTTCCTCAAACAGTCTGAATAGAAGGCTCCAAGAATGGTTGGTTTTCGGGTACATTGAGTGGCTAAATGTCCCACTTGATGGCACTTTCCGCACCATGTATTAAAATGCATCACATCTCTCCCACCTCCCGCAAGGGTGAATATATTGGTGATATTCACCTTCAACATCTGTAGTTTCTCTATAATCACATCCATAAGCTCTTTCTTGATACTTGCCACTAAATTGGATAGTTAGTTCTTCAAATTTTCACCTCCTGAAGTACTTGTAATAGGGTTTTGGGAAGCTTTTGAAATTACTACATACATGGGTTGGGTTGATCCAGGAGGTTCTTTGTTCTGGTTCTGATTCAGAGCTCCTATTGAGACTTGGGGTTGTTGATTCCAGTGGGTAGGATTCCACTGTTGTTGAGTCACCATTGGAGGAACTATTTGAGGCCACTGTTGTTGTGGTTGGAACCATCATTTTAGGCATTGTCGACTATGGCGGCCATTGTGGATTAGATGCATTGTAATGCGGCACTGTTTGCATCTGGGGGTAGGGATAGGGAACTATCCCTGGAACTGCATTTGGTGGGTATACCACTCTTGGCATGGGAGGAGGTAAGAATCCTCTTCCTGAGGTCATTGACAGCCTTGCTTCAACTTCATCATATAGTCTTGCACCTTCCACTTCAGCTTGTAAGTTACCTCACTACAAGGATTTAAGCCTATAGCGACGGTGGGTAGCGACACGGGTACCAGCATCGCTATTTGCGTCGCAAATAGTGACACTCCACAGGGAAAAAAAACACGCCAAAATCGAGCGCGGGTTTATTTCACATTTTTGCGTCTTATGTTTTGAGAGAGAGAGCGACCATCGTGAGAGAGGGAGAGAAAGAAGGCTAGCCGTCGTCGTCGCCGCCGTCATTGTTCGTGAAGGAGAGGAGGAGCCTTCATCGCGAAGAGGAGCCACCCCACAGTCGCCATATCTCATCGGTGAGTCTCCCTCTCTCCTTCTTTTACTTGTTTAGGGTTTAAATCACTTTCTCTTTTGCTTGTTTAGGAGAGGAAATGAGAGAGACAGAGAGGGAGAGGGAGAGGGAGGAAGAGAAAGAGAAAGAGAGAGGGAGAGAAAGAGAAAGGGAAAGAGAAAGAGAGGGAGAGGGAGGGGGAGGAAAAAAGAGAGGGAGAGAAAGAGAAAGAGAAAGAGAAAGAGAAAGAGAGGGAGAGGGAGAGGGAGAGGGAGGGAGAGTGCATTCTCTCTCTCCCTCTCCCTTTTGCTTTTGGAGAGTGTTAGGATATATTGTGAGAGGGAGAAGAAATGAGAGAGAAAGAGAGGGAGAGGGAGGGGGAGGGGGAGGAAATGAGAGAGGGAGAGAAAGAGAAAGAGATGTATACTCAAATGGATAGCTTTATGGAGATGTATGTCTACTCAAGTGGATAGCTTTTGTCTACTCAAGATGTAGTCCACCTGTGT
Organism: Lygodium microphyllum; assembly: GCF_053477565.2. Taxonomy (NCBI): domain Eukaryota; kingdom Viridiplantae; phylum Streptophyta; class Polypodiopsida; order Schizaeales; family Lygodiaceae; genus Lygodium; species Lygodium microphyllum. Next base: position 175,958,159 of record NC_141136.1, read on the forward strand.
GTGTATATATTGGAACGATAACATATCCATGATTATGGTAATGGTATGCACTTTGTTTTTTATATGGGTACCATTACATCAACGACTCCTTAAGAGGGCTAAAAATTGGTCATACACTTTATAAAGTCTAATTAGGAAATTTAAGATGCACGATAATGGACTTATCGATAATGGTATGCAATGTGCTTTACCATGGGCCATGTACATTGGTGACTCTTTAAGATGGCTTAAAATTGGTCATATCCTTCATAATGTCCAAGTAGGAGATCTAATTGTGATATGCATAATTCCTTGTTTTTGTATTAACTTTATAGGCATAACAAATTAGTAATCATGCCAACTAGTCAACGGAAGGAAAAAAAAAACGATCCCCTAGCTAATGTTCATTATGGTACTTCATCAAAATGAACCCAAAAGTGTTGCCATAGGACAAGAATCCCTTAAATTGAGCATAGGATATTTTCTTCAAAGGTTATGACTATGAGTATAATTGATTGGAACGAATTTTATAACTATGGTACACACACACACCCCCACACAGGCCCAAACATTTTTATTATTTGATATTGTCTTTGACATGGTAACCTTGTATTACATTGTTGCATTTGATGTCTTCCGATCATTACAATAAAAAGTTGATAAATTTCATAGATGGCATTAATTTTTATACATGGACCTAGGACAAAAAAACCACATTACTAAGATGCTTTTTGTTGAGATTGGTTTATTATTAGACTAAGAGATCCTCAATGATACTCATAAATTTTCTATATCATCAATGTTGATGTTGTGCTAGAAAGCATATACGAATATATGGGTAAGTGTACATAAGCATATAGAATTTACTTGACATCTTGATATCCCATAACTAGGGTGTATGCTGACACATACCACTACTTCATGATATTACTTCACACACACACACGCACACGCACACGCACACACATGCATGATTAATGCATATTATGATATATATGTAACATTTGAGGGATGAGTATGAATGTTCCCTATTGTATTTCTCTTTAATTGATGATTGTTTTCTTTAGTTTATTTTATGGCCTCAATAGACCATAATAGAAACACAAAAACACTAGTTTTGCCTAAAATATTCCTACTACTGCATATAACTTCTTGAATTGATTTACATACATATTGATCATTAATTCTTTAGGACTAATATGCAGACATAAGATATACATCATAATAATTTACAAAGCACTGCTCACCTAAAAATTATGAATCAAATTACTCTTAGCACGATCGTTCTTGAACAAATAACTTATTATAGATAGGACTAATTTCTAGGAAACAAGAACAGAGTAGTAGAATCAAGCAACATCGACCCTATACGGGCACTGCCCTAAATATCTTTCATTCCTCATGACTGAAAATATACTTATATTGATTTCATGCACCTACATGCTTACAAGTACTAAGGTAGATGATGCAATTTGAGCCCTAACACATGGCACAACCCAATGTATTACTGGGATAGTCAGGACTCAAAACCCACTAGTATGCAATTAAGTAGTATATAGCATGAAAACTAAGTAGGATGAAGACTAATGCATAGAACATAGTTATACCTTGCTAAAGGCCTTGTATCCCTTAATAAACCACACTGAGCAAGCAACATTTAGTAGAGCCCCTCTAAGATACTCAAAGACCTCTAGTGCAGTTGTATACGTAATTCTAGGTGTCAACAAAATGAGACTAAGAAAGAACTATGATGAAACAAAGTGGAAGTGGACCGAACATGGAGAGGGAACGGGCAGCAGAGGCTGGCATTACGTTGAGTGAACTGGTGGCAAAGCGACTCATGGACAATACATCCGTGGAACAGAGTGCTACTGCCCTAGCCACCGCGCTACTGTCAGGATTGGGAGTCACGCAAGGGGCTAAAGGGCAGGCTAGAATCCCCATAGTAGCAAAACAACTAGCTCGATACGAACCTAGCAGTGACCCGTACAGCTTCATGGAGCAGTTTGAGCAAGTGTGTGAGGCGAACGGTCTTACTGACCCTGTGCAACGAGCTCAAACCTTCGGCCTGTGCTTAGGCGACAAGGGGAGGACCTAGTACTCTAGTCTGGATGATGCAGAACGTACAAACTTCTCTCGCCTTAAAGGCCTCTTCATCAAGAGGTTTTCGGAGGCAGGGTATTCGAATAACCTCATTCTTAGGTTGATGAATATCAGACAAAGGGAGAAGGAGGACGTTAGAGATTATGTCACTCAGGTGCGCAGTCTCTACAAGAGAATCCCTGCCAATGAGCGACCTACCGAGAGGGTAGTGTCTACAGTGTTCATGAATGGGATTCGAAGTGAGGAGCTCTACAAGGCTTTGGCCAGTAACTCCACCTTACAACGAGACGTGCTAGCTTGAGTCTTCAAGGAGGCAATATGCGTAGACAATCAACTTAGGGAACGTAGCATGAGGACTACCAACCGAGATAGTGCAAGCCAGAGGGACCTTGAGAGATCAACCATCTTAGGGGAAAAAGCAACTGCTAGCACGCAGGACAAGGGAAAGAGTGTAGACCATGACCAAGGGATGGCAGAGATGAGAATGGAGATTGCGCGGTTGCAAGAGATCGTTAGAAAGCCTGTGAGATTGCATGTACAATGTGTATACTGTGGTGGCAATCACCTCCTAGTGGAGTGCCAAGATCCTAGATCTCGGCTGTGCTCAAACTGCAGTAGATTCGGACATGATGCAGCGCATTGCAGAATGCCGAGGAGATTCCCATACACACAGCAGTACAACCCTCCATACTTAGGTAATAGGCCACCTAATTTCTTTGGCAGGGGAACCCAGTTAGCTCTTCCAGCACCAACTGACTCAAGACCTATCGTGCCCAGGCTAGAGATGAACCCAACTGGTATACCCAGGCCACCAGGGCCTTTTGTGACTCACCCACCTAGCGATGCTCCTGTTCACTTTGTGGAGGAGCCTAATGAGGAAGAGGCATATGTCAATCCGTATGTATCCTACGACAAGGAGGGCAACTGAGTCCTGATGGACTATTAGCCAGTGCCGGTGATGGCTTTAGGAAGAGGACGAGGCAGAGGCTTTGGAGGGCCTAGCCAGGATCCAGTCACATGCTGGACTTGCGGCCACCTAGGCCACGTTTTATCACACTGCCCGGAGCGAGAACAAGCTAACAAAGACAAAGCGGATCTTCGATGCACAAAGTGTGGAATCACACATCTGTTTTGTGACTGTCCTAGGTGGAAGCCATCAATGAGCGCTGCCAACATGCCATCGGTGCCTTTGGGGCTCTTTGGAGTTGAAACTTTTGCTAGTGAGGATATGCCCATCCCACTACATGCTATGACGCGAGCTCAAACGAAACAAGCAGGCATCTCCTTGCTAGGGCCAAGTAACCTTGATGCAACCTCAATAGGGAAGAAAAGTCGGAGGAGACGGAAAAAGAGAACCGATGCGAAGATAACCCTTAAAACCGAGGAAATGACTACCCTGGTAACGGGAAAGAAGGTCACAGACGCAGAGGCAGAGACCTCGGCTCCTAAGACAGCAGAGCTAGGGAGTGCCAAGGTAGGGGAATATCCCCACCCCAAACGGCAACTCGAAGCTATAGCCAAGGTCAAGGAGTGGGTCAAGGACGCCCAAAAGCACCTTGAAGATGCTGAACCCATATTGGAAGACCCTACGGACGACTTCTCCAATGTTAGCACACCAGTCTCACCCTCAAAACCACAGGCTGGGAGCATACCCGCACCACTAGGAGCGACTCAGCAGCAAGGCTGGAGGGAAGCTTACCAGGGTAGACAGAATGCATGGCCTAGAACTGCTAGCCTCGGAGGAAGACAAGGGTCCAATAGCCTCCTCACAACTTTGCTGTCCACTCCAGTAACTCTAAGCTTGGAGGATCTGCTTATGCAAAATCACTCCTTGTGGCAGGAGTTAAAAGACTCGATCTAGGGATACGCAGGGCTTGTGGGTACTGATCCGCAAGACCATGATGCAGTTACACGGATCCCAAGTCTAACTCTACACTCAGATCCTAAGTCTTTGCACATCAATGCTTTTTGGGAAGGCACTGAAATGCACGTAGTTTTGCCCATCCTAGCCTTAGGAGACATGACTTGGAAAGGAATTGTAGACACAGGCGCCGGTGTTAGTGTGCTAAACCATGCGGTCCTAGAGGCATGGAAAAACCCTCCTGTAGAGACTGCTAGATTCAATGTCACGCTAGCAAACGGAATGAGGGTAAGACCATTTGGGGTCTTAAAGAATTGGCCGGTAAAGATTGCCGGTGTGCAATTCTCGGTAAACTTCATTGTCATGAAGAGAGTGGATTACGACATACTATTAGGCCGACCTTGGATGAGGAATGCACGAGTCATAGAGGATTGGGGCAATGGATTGATTTTACTAGGGAACAGAACTGGTGCAGTGAGGGTAGAGATGGACACTTGGACGACGACACCTGCCGACCTAGCTGCCATCTCGGCTATGCTAAAAGGCGATACTCAAACGACCAAACCTTATGGATCGCTCACTAGATATATTCCTTGCCCTGAGGATGAGAGGGATTGGATGCACGTTTTGGCAACCATTGACCTACCATTCTCAGATGAGGAAGGACCACATGAGCAGGCTGCTAAAGCCGCAACCATGCTGACTGAGGAGCCAGTGGTACCGCTCTGCCTGATGGTAGGAAGCTCACAAAACCAGGCAAACCGGCCTCGTCCCGCATCCCCAACAACAAATTAGAGCTTCAAGAAATCGTAGAGTATCTGACCGATAAATTGGACGGCAATTTGGCTGCTAACTTAAAACCTCTACGTGACCTTTTAGCTAAACCAGAATGGAAATGGACCAAGGTCCACGACCTGAACTTGTTATATAACTGGGCTTTAGTTACTGACGACAAGGAGATTGAAGAGGGAAGCTTGGGGGATGATGAGCAGTCAGAAGGACAGGACCCGGATGATGAGGAGTATGAGGACTATCACTCTACGGGAGAAGAGAATGAAGAAGAGGTAGACACGATAGAGTACGACATGGAGGGAAAAGTGATAGAGCAAATCAGGGCAGACTTAAAGCCTAGGAAAGAAGGGATCAGTCGAAACAAAAAATGAGTCATGCTAATGGAGTGTGACAGATCCTGGCTAGAACGAATAGGAGCCGTGGATTACGAGCAAGCTCGAGTAGCACAACCATGGGTAATTCCAGTGCTCAAGTCAGATTCTCCTATAGAACTACGACCCCCTGGGGAAACACCTTCCTCAAGTGAGGGATGCGAGTTCAACTCAGAGTTGGAAGTTAGCACTGAAAGTGATCTCGAGATACCGCAACCCTCTAAGGTCAAACGCACCAAGGGAGACTTGCCAGTCCACCTGAGGCGCAGGAGGCTAAAAGAGGAGGCCAAGAAGCAAGCAAGGGACTCAAAAGCGGAAAGGCAGAGGAAACCATAGGATCTACCAAAGCGGTTTACAAAATTTAAAAAGGGTGACAGAGTGGTGGTCCTGTTAGGTGCAAAAAGACAAGGTCAGACTAGTGAACCGATCGAGGGACGTGCCAAAGTCAAAGAGGTTAACTTGGCTGGGAAAGGTGAAAAACCAAGACCGGTGTTCATTGCAGATGACTTGGGGGAGGAGGAAGAGACCAAACTTGTTGCGCTCCTGCAAGAGTACGTTGACGTGTTTGAATTTAAGGGAGTCGACCCCAGGGTCGTGACTCATAACATCCCAATGGTTCCAGATGCAGTGCCAACAAAAGAACGACCTTACCCCATGAATCCCAAGCACGCCCATGCAGTGAAGAAGGAGATTGATAAACTCATGAGGGCAGGTTTCATATATGAGATCGAGCACACGGACTCGGTATCACCTATCGTGATTGTCATGAAGAAAAATGGAAAAATCCAAGTGTGCGTAAACTACAAAAAGGTGAATGTCGCTACGAAAAGGGATAACTATCCTTTACCTTACACCGAGCACATGCTGGAGAGGGTAGCAGGGAAGGAAGCTTACAGTTTTCTGGATGGTTTCTCGGGTTACAATCAAGTGCAAGTGCACCCCAATGACAGGCACAAGGCACAAGCTTGCCTTTGCCATGAAATGGGGCGTATTCGCCTAGATTGTCATGCCTTTTGGGCTAATGAACGCACCTGCAACTTTCCAATGCCTCATGTGCACTATCTTTAAGGACATGCTTAGGTGCGAACTGGAAGTGTTCGTAGACGACCTATGTTTACACTCTAGTTGGGCCGAACACTTGGAGAAATTGAGAGCTGTCTTTGAAAGGTGTAGGCTATACCACCTCTCGCTAAACCCCTTAAAGTGCCAGTTCTGGGTAAAACACGGATGCATCTTGGGGCACGTAGTGTCAAGGAATGACATTGCTACTAACTTTTCCAAAGTCAGAGTCATTGTTGACCTACTGCCACCCAACAACTACAAGGGAGTTCAATGCTTCTTGGGATACACTGGATATTATCGACGATTTGTGCTAAATTATGCATTAATAGCTAGACCTTTGTACAAGCTATTGATAGTGTTTGAGTGGACGGAGGAATGCCAGCGCGTATATGAGGAGTTGAAAAAGGCTCTTACGACTGCACCAATCTTGCGAGCCCCAGACTGGAACGTAACGTTCCATGTGCACATAGATGCCTCTAAGTTCGCTATTGGAGCGGTGCTATGCCAACATGGTGAGCATAACTTGGATTACCCGTTGAGTTTTTCCAGCAAGCAACTCACAGAGACCGAGATGAACTATTCCACGATGGAAAGGGAGGGGTTGGCTATGGTATTTGCGGTAAAGAAATTTAGGCATTACCTATTGGCCACTCCCTTTGTCTTCTTTGTTGACCATCAAGCCCTACTGTATCTCGTGAACAAGCCTTGCACTACGGGGCGCATAGCTAGATGGTTACTCCTTTTACTGGAGTTTGACTTCTCTGTGGTTGTACGCAAAGGAAAGCAGCACTACATGGCGGACCACATGTCCCGCATACCCACAGGAGAAGCCGCTGGGCAAGGGGTGCCTGACAATTTGCCGGACGCCAATATTTTTAACTTGTCTAGTGAGCGAGAATTATTTAAAGCGGATCTGACGCCGTATTGGGCCGATGACATAGTGCAAGTACTAGAAAATGGATTACCAGAGCGGCCCATTGAGAAGGCCAGGCTGAAAAGACTTATCTTGAAAATCCAGCCATACCAACTGAGCTGGCCAACTCTACAGGTTGGGACAAGACGGTTTATTGCGCAGATGCGTGTGTGAGTACGAGATGCATGACGCATTAAAGGAAGCACATGGAGGAATCGTTGGAGGACACTTTAGTGGGGACACAACAGCCCCGAAAGGTGCTACAATCCCAGCTATGGTGGCCCACCCTATTCCGCGATGCAGCTAAATTTGTAAAGCATTGCGATGAGTGCCAAAGGACCAAAGTGCCTGTGCGAAAGGACAAGATGGAGTTGACCCCTGTCATAGCCCGACAACCCTTTGAAAAATGGGGCATCGATTTTATTGGACCTATCAGTCCTACACACAGTATTCCCAAGCTCGATACATCATAGTGGCGACCGACTATCTAACGAAATGGGCAGAGGCACGAGCCACAAGGAAGAACGATGCTAGGACCACCGCAAAGTTCTTGTGGGAGCAAGTCATTTCACGGTTTGGCTGTCCAATCGAGGTTGTAAGCGACCAAGGCACACACTTCATTAATGAATTGATTTCCTACTTGCTCTCTACCTTCCTAATAATTAATCGGAAGTCCTCTCCCTATTACCCTCAGGCTAATGGCCAAGCCGAATCCACAAATAAAACCCTAGTCAATGTGCTTACAAAAGTCGTTTCTACTTCGAGAAGTGACTAGGACAACCAGCTAATGGCGACCTTGTGGGCCTATCGCACAGCTTATAAAACGGCTGTAGGACAGACGCCCTTTAGGCTGATGTATGGAACTGAAGCCATTTTACCCTTATAATTCTTTATCCCTAGCTTGAGACTAGCAGATCAGGAGCATTGGGATGGAAGAGAGGCTTGGACCAACCGCTTGGTGGAACTCGAGCACTTAACGGAGACCCGACTCCTCGCCACTCACTCTCTGATTTGTGAAAAGGCTCGACGAAAGATGTGGTTTGACAAGCATGTCAAGCAGCGGGACTTCGAACAAGGGGATCTTGTTTTGCTGTACTCGGTAAAAGGACATAAACAGAAGATGAAGTTTCGGGGGCTAGGGCCTTTCAGAGTATGCATGATCAGTAGGACCGGGAATGTCAAGTTGGAGACGACGGTGAAGGAATAGGCTTTTTTAACGGCAGCCGCATTAAGAAGTACTATCCTCCTTCACATCCATTACATGAGCCACCCATGCTACAACCCCCACTGAATGTCCGCATGGCTACTGTAACTGACCTTACAGATCAGGACGAAGAAGCTGTGGCACCGGCGTACCTGCGGATCACAGTTGTAGGCAGGAGTGGTGTATTCTTTCGAAGCCTTGATTGATGAAGGTGCTGACTACAACATCTTAACGCATGACCATTGGACATGCATTGGTCAACCAAAACTACAGCCCACTAATGCCAAACTCACCCCGTTTGGGGGTACCGCTTATCCATTCCTAGGGAAATGCAAAGTGGTCGTTTCCATCGAGTTTGAAAGTTTACCAGCCTTCTTCCATGTGTTACCTGACACTAAGGGAGCTGGTAATGTGTTACTATTAGGTCGCATTTTCAAGAAGCAAACCAACTGCAATGTGGATTACAACCTAAATCGCATACATCTTGCTATCGACAATGTGCGCATAGTGATGACTTTCAGCAAGGGCTGTCTTAATTCCCCCACTTTTACAAAGCCACCGGTAGAAAACCCTACGACCATGCTTCAGCCCGAGTTTGAACAGATGGAAACTACGGCCTCGTACCGGGCTCTCAACCCCAAGCCCAAGCCTACCAAGAGTGCTTACAAGGCCAAAGAGTCCAAGTTTCTATGGCTTCCGAAACGGCAAAAATCACATCCGGGTAGACCACCCAAGTATGATCCTAAACGTCAAAATTATCAACTGTCCCGACCCAAGAGGCAGCCTAGGCGCTATCGCCGTAGACACACAACCATGCCGCACTGGATTCCCGAAGATCTCTTGCGGGCACAAGGATACTACGAGGGCAATCCCTGGATTTGGGTGCCTAAAAGTGGCCAGCTATGAAGCCCATCTACAAGCAATCTCACCCCAATGAGAGAGGCTTGCACAAAGGGCACCCAGCACATAGTCAGCAGGCCCTAGCCAGCTGTGGCTAGCAAGACTCAGCTCATCTATCGACCAAAGCACATGCCACAGGCCTTAAACCTACCTAATCTAGAGAACTTACAAACCACTATGACTATTCACTCAGAACCTAGCACAACCCCCATGCCCACAGAGCCTCCTGCAGCATCTCAAAGCGCTTCAGAGTGCAAGGCCCAACCCGTGACACAGATGAGGAAGTCACAAATATCCAGTCCAGTTGCACCACCCCCGCCAGCGGGTCTTAAACCTTCATACGCAATACAACCTTTCCTCTCTTTGGCTAAGAACCTTGCCGCAACTTCTGGGGATGGCTTAATAACCTGCATTAAAATGTTAGACGAAACTTTCACTACATTTGCTAGAAGCTACGAGAGGCTAGATCTAGGCCTTCTTGACAAAACGCTTGCTTCGGATGTTCGTGCATTACCATGCACTTGGGAGGAATACGAACTTATGACCACTAAAGTCCCCAAAATTGCTGTCGAACTGATAGCAAACAACGAAATCTCGAAGGATCAAGCTACCCTTAGAAGACTTATCACTTCGTATCGTAAGCCTTCTCGTTCTGCTCCTAAACAGGAGTTGCAAGAGCTCACGCAGATGGCATGCTCACCTTCCACATTCTTGCGGCAGTGGTTTACGCTAAGGATCCAATGGGAGAAAAAAGGTTGTTGCATAATGACCAAAGCTGAGCAACGCAGGGCAATTAAAAATATCGAATATGACCCCACTTATGTGGCACCTATCTCATTTAGGGTCTTGGCCATCACCTGTAATCGGCATTTGGACGACCATGTGCTCGCCCACCCCTACATTGACCAATTCCTCTCCGAAGAGGAATTACATGTTGCCAGTCGCCTCAATACTAGAGATCTCTTCCACGACTTTTTGACCTACATTTCCCAAGTCTCCATCCAACCATTTACTCTGTATTGTCATGCCCAACTCGAATACAATCCAAGCTTCTATGATTGTCTATTGGCTAGGTAAGTCAACCCACGCGAAACAGCGCTTACCTCGTCCTTCCTGCGCTAATCCTAGGAAGGATTCTTTGAAAGATCTCCGACGGAGGGGGGAGCAATGTGAGCAGAGAAAAAATGAAAAGTTATGCTATCTAGCTAGTAGATTGTTATAATTAAGTAAGTTTCTATGGAAGAATACTGCAGAGTAAAACAATAGCAATGGTCAAGCCTCTAAGCAAGTGTACCCATTTTGAGCACATATATTTTTCTCTCAAACAGAGTTCTGATTAGAAATAAGCTGATTGTTAGGCATTAATGTTGGCATGGTGTGTTGACAGGTCACCACCATGGCAGGACAGGAGAAAGGGGACAAACTCCCATTCTCTGAAGAGGAAATGACCAAATTCGGCATCAGCATCAAGACGCGAGGATTCAGTCAGTTCACTTTCAAACACACTGAATCTGGACGAGGCCATCCTGGAGAAACCCGCGATCAAAGACTTGGTGGACAGATGCCACCTCCACAAGTACGTGGAGAAGGTGGGGCAGGATGTGGATTACAGCATGTGTGCAGATTTTCTGAGGAACTTCGACAAGAGCCGGAACTGTGGCACTCTCACAGTAAGAACAAGGGAGCAAGAAAGAAGAATTGAAGTGCCCCTCAATGCAACAATCATAGAAAAGGCCCTGGGGCTTGTGCCAAAGAAAGAGAGAAGGCCGAGACAAGATGTTTACACCATGTTGGGGGTCAAGAAAGAAGCGGTGCATACCATGGATGGAATCAGCTTGGCTGACATCCCGGACCTAGCGGTGAAATTACAAGAAAAGGTGATCCATACCCTCTTCTCGGGCCAACGTTACAATGCGCTGATGAATAGGATCGGGGTCCCAGTATTGGAAAGCATAGTAGCAGGAGTCCCTAAAGAAATAGACTGGAATGGATTTGTACAAAAGACCATTCAAAGTTCAGCTACCCTTCTCACTCCGGTAGAAGCACTAGCAGGAGGAGAATCCCCTGCCTCAACCGCGCGCTCCGCAAGGAAGAAACCTACGTCAAAGGCAGCTACAATCAGATACGGGGGCATCCTGACAGCCATCATAGATGAAGCAATAAAGAATGAGGGCGTCATGGAGAAGGAAGCTGTGCATCAAAGCCCACCTCACCACGAAGGAGGGGAATCAAGCAAAAGAACAGTAAGCGACAAGGGAGAGCAGGAGGTGCCACTTCCACGAGCGAGCAAACCCGAAGAACAAAGCAAAAGTGATAGGAGACAAAAGGAGAAGAAAGAGAAATTAAGTAAGGAAGAACGGGCTGACATCAAAAGGGCTCAAAAAGAGTCTCGAAGGGCTGAGGCAGAAAGGACGAGGAAAGAGGAGGAGGAGCTTGCCAGGATAAGAGAGGAGTCGAAGAAGGCAGAAGAGGACAGGAAAAGAAGGGCGGAGGAAGAAACCGAGGAGCAGTGACTAAAGGAACTGGCCGAACTGGCGGAAGCTACATGAAGATTGGTGGAAGAGACCCATGGGGGCGGAGAACTCGAACCCGCAAGCCTTGGCCATAAAGCCGAAGCCAGCGCAAGTGTGGAAGCAGCACCGGTGGTCGTAGGCAAGGGCAAGTCCCTCCTACATCCACTCTCTCCCTCCTTTGTGCCGACAACAGCTGAAAGTACGACCGCAACTATTGTACAACCCATGCCTCCCCTCGACACGGCACAGCTCATGACCATGGTGCAGATGCTCGTGATGAGCAAGGTGGCCAAAATCGTCCCTAAAACTAGATTAAAAAGGCCCACCGCTACAGATGCAGAGTCACGGCAAGACCCCAAACGACAAAGGCTGGAGGCATCGACCACCACGCCCAATACTCCCATACCTACCGCAGACTATGACGCATATGTGGCCGAGTTACTGACACAACTGGACAAGGCAAAAGAAGAGAAGAAGGTGGCCCTGCTGGAACTAGAGAAAGAAAAGAAGACGTCAACGGCCCTCAAGCTAGAGGTCTCAAGGCAGGAAGCCAAGAGACGGAGAGAAATAAAGGCCCTGCAGGACCAGCTAGCAGAAAAAATGAAGGAAGCCCAAAACAATGAAAGATGCCTTAGGCAAAGGCTGGAGGACGAGGAGCAGAGCCTGGTGGCGGAACAAAGGAACCTAAAACTACTGATGTAGCAATACAGTGATCTACAGCAAAGGGTTGCCCAAGTGGAAAAGCTCTACTGGGAGGTTCACGAAGGCGAAGCCACTATTCCACAAGAACATGCCGCGGAGCTGCAGTCATGGCAGGAGCAAGAAGAACAGAACAGGTTAATAAGGGAAATCGAATTCCTGAAAAATGAAGGGCCGGGAGTCTCAGCAGCTAAAGCAAAACGACTACAGGATGAAGTGCAGAGAGTTCAAGATGCATTGGAGACCTCCTAGGAAGACGTGGAAGCCCTCATGGCCATGACCTTTAATAAAAAAAGGCTATTCCTCGCTGAAATCCAGAGCCAAGAACAGTTGGTACAAGAGAAATCAGAAATCCTGGCCGAGGCGCACCACAGGCTCAGCATTGTCGATCAAGCAAGAGGGATCCCTGAAGAACAACTCGCTCAGAAACTAAGAGAAAGAAGCCAGTTATGGTTTTTATCAAATGAGCAGCAACAGGTAGTAACCACCCTGGCGAGCCAGCTTGAGGAACAAAGGCAAAGGATGGAGCAGAGAGCAATGGAGTGGGAAAGGAAAAACTTTGACAGGGTAAGGGACTTAACTGAACGCCTGGCGGTGGCAGAGTGCGAAAGAATGCTTGCCGAAGCTAGGGTTGAGGCTGCAGACATAACCACTAAGACCCAACGATAGGCCTTTCTCAACATGGTGCTCCACGTGATGCAAGCCGAGGGCGATGATACAGTGGAAAAGGTAAAAAGAAAGTTGGAACTAAGCACCCGGGCTCTAAGATACGGTCTTCAAGAGCGGGAGCATCCAATAAGTACAGGAATAACTAAAGAGCAACAATTCTACTACCTGCGCTGTACGGGCCTTTTCACTGTGGAGCTCAAGGAGTTAGGTTTTTAGGAGCAGGAGCAGCCACCGCCACCACCACCAGTCATTCCTCCTATGGGTGAGTGAAATGTCGAAGAGGGCCTGGACTTCGAGCAAGATGATGACGAAGAGCCACAAAGGATGCCAAGTCCGCCTCAACCTGAGATCCCACAGGAGGAACCTGCCGATGCCGAGCTACCTGAACACATAATTGCAGCAAGGAGAAGGAGGCAAGAGTTAGCGGAGGAGGCCCAACGTCGAGCACGCATACTTCCATGACAACTCCCTGAGGAGCCCATGCCACTGAGAAATGATACACATCCTGTAGATTGGCCCCAGGAGTTGGTCATCTGGCGCCAGCGAGAGCTACATAAGAGGCCATTCGAGCTTTCATTTGCTTTTCCACGCTCCTTGGACCGGGCCCTTCCTTTAGGAGTCGTAGCCAAGATCAAAGATCTGGCTAACGAACTCGCAAACAGATGGATGGAAGAAAGAAGCAAGATAATGACTAGGTGGAGACAAGAGCCACGAGAGTACTGGGAAGATAAGGTCAATTTGGTTTCCAAATCCGTCCAAGGCTATGAGGCACAGCCAAAATGGCGGAGGAGGATTTGGGACACCAATTTTGATGTCTGGACCGCATTTTGTAGCTCCCTCCCCGAAGAGCGTAACGATCCCATCTACATGCCCTACCCCCGTAGGCATGGAGTGGACTACGATAGAGATTTACATGGGGATTCTGACTTCCCGAAAATCTATAATGTAAATGCTAGAAGCCCGGAGGATTGCTTAGTATTTAGGGTAGAAGATATACTTCCCTCCATAAATCGTTTTCTTGTAGATTTCTCTTCCTGCCCCGATCCAGCATTCTTAACCACTTGTAATTACCTCCGACTTCTCAAATTCCTGCTACTCCAGAAACCTGCAGCAGAGGAAGCCCATCTCCCCCCAATCTTTTTTTATATTAACCTAGGAATAGACAGTAGAGCCATGACTTGGTTGATGATGCGCACTACTCTCCTCCCTGCCTTCTGCTTAGAGCTATTAGAAAATATGAGTGACACCCGTTTTGCAAGGTGTAATCACCCCTTTTTGTCCACCACTCCTCTAAGAGCTAAAGCCGGTATTAAAGAATACCTACAAAGTCGCACATTTTTATCACAATGCCTGTGACCGCCCCGTGACTAAATATGTGCCGCATACCTTGCCCAATATACTCTCTCCCATTTAAAAAAAAAAACTTGCAGTCTTCCTTCACTATTATTGTGCACCACACTCACTGCATCTAGAGTCCTCTCTAGCCCCTCCCCCACTTCACACTTAGGGCACATCAAGGGCAGGACTTTCAGACCTATCACCCTAAGTTTTGCACCGCACCTCCAACACCGCACGAACTGGGTCCTCAAGTGTGGGACATTACCAAGGGCTTGCCAAGGTTAGACCCATCTCCCAGTCCCACTAGCACGGGCACCATGCACTACACAGTGAGACAAACATACCCCCTAGGAAGTGCACCACTTTTCTTGCAGGTTATGTTCATGTTTCAAGAATGGGCTGCTTGGTTGAAGGAGATCATCTACTACATCCTCCAATGACAAGGAATTTTTCCAGGAGTCGGACATGACCCCATTACTGCAACTTTAGGAGCTTTGCTGCGAAGGTTTAAATGGCTCAACAGATTTCATGTTGCCAATCCTCCGTCTACTGATGGCTGCCAGAACTGAACCAAATCAAGCAGAAGGAAAACCCCGTGATGGGCTGCCATTGGCATAGATCTTGGAACCTCATCGTCCGATGATCCATGCCCATCGCCTCAAGATCTACGGATCGCTTATTGATACCACAAGCCTGAAGACTTTCAACTCAAAACTAAAGATCCCGTACTCCCAGACAAGGGTTTTCAGTCCAGGCCACGGCTTTTCAAGGCAAATAGCATTCAGGGGTCTCTCTAGAATAAATCTCTCCAATACCATCCTCCTAAGGGATTGCTTATTGCTTCAAGCGTTTGAGACACTCAAAAGACGACTGGCTCCATAGGGGCGCCGGAACAGTGTGAAAGATGCCGAGAATCTTCAGGAAGCCTAAAGCACGCCGGAATCTCTCCTGGTCATCGCCATCAAACTCCATCACCTCTCATTCACAAGCCTCAGTGTCATCTACCCACCAGTTTTACCTAGCAATAGCATCGTCTATTCCACTACTTCCCACCACAGTGCCATGGGACTGGCACTCGTCTAGGAGGGGGTAATGTTAACCCCAACATGAAGAAAGCAAAAGGAAGTGGAAAAGACACAGGGCAAAGGCGGAAAAAAGGTAGACCGACTGAAGAAAGAAGAGGAGAAAAGGCCAAAAGCTCAAGGGCAACCTTAAAAGTCCAAGGCAAATGCAAAAGGGGAAAGGCGCATTTTAAAATAAAAAGGCGCACCCTGAAATCTTGTAAAAGAGCGCTGGGCTCTCACCCGTGCAATTTGTAAATGTAGACAAGCGGTGAAAAGGAAGCTAGGAAGATAGAAGGACAATGAGAAAAGGGGCCTAGGCTAATGGCCGGCCATGTAAAAAAGGGGGATGACCGCCCATGGAAAATAGGGCATGTATATAAAGTTGAAAAGTGAATGGGAAGCTCATTCTTGTGTGTGGCAAAAGCTTCTTCTTCTTCTTCTCTTGTTTCTTGCCTTCTTGCTTGTGCTTGAGAGAGGGATTGAGAGAGTGTGAGGGAGTGAGGGAGTGATTGTGTGAGAGTGAGGGATCTTGGAGAAGAAGCTCTCCATCTTCTCTCTTCATCTTCCCTTCCTCTCTTCTCTTCTCTTGTCTCGCGCATGGCTATGGAGGATGAAGCTCATGGGAGAGGGATTGAGATTGATTGAGCTTGCCTCAAGGATGGTGGAGCTACCGGTGTGCAAGAAAGAGGAGGGTACTCGATCGAGTATCAAGGTAAGCTCACTACACCCATAAGGTAGGCATTGCGCGTCGGCTATGTGAGAGGTAGCTATGGCCGCTCGGTTCGAAACACTTGAGCAATACGTGGTCCGTAGGTCTCGGGGTAGAGCTCGAAGCTCCCCTCCACTATTGAGACATGTCCAAAGTGTGGTGCTCACAGGCATCGACAGGACTTGCAAGGGCAAACCATCCCTCAAAAAGTTCTCACACACTTTTCGCTCATCCCCGACATAAACCACGTGTTTCGTATGTCCGGCATGGCGAGCTTGATAACGTGGCATGCGCAGAATAGGTCCACGGATGGAGTTCAACGAATATCAGCAGATTCGCCCGCATGGAGCCACATTGACTCTACCTTCCTAGGATTTGCCCGAGAGCCAAGGAATCTTTGGCTCGGTCTCGCAATGGATGGCATGAACCCATTCGGTCTGCACTCAACTTCTTACAGTGTGTGGCCTATAGTCCTTGTCAACTACAACATCCGTCGATGGCTTTCTACGAAGAAAGGACATCTCATCCTTAGCTTGCTCGTCCCAGGCCGCTACAAAGTAAAAAATATGGACGTGTATCTTCGTCCATTAGTCGATGAGCTTAAGATTTTGTGGGAGGAGGGGGTTACTGTGCAAGATATGAGCAGGCGTGATGGTCGGCGGCGGTCAGCCAATATTCGAGCCATTCTCATGTGGAGGATGCATTACTTTCCAGGATTGGGAGAGTGCTCACGTAAGCAGGCCTCCATTCTCACTGGTAATATCTATATTTTATCTCGTTCAACCAAGTATTCACTAGGTTGTGGTGTTGGAATAGGTCTGGTTACCTCAGGTTATCATGCATGTCCATTGTGCGGGCCACAGTTAGACTCCCGAAGGTCGTGAACCATGAAGAAGATGGTATATCAAGGGCATGCTACTTTCTTGCCGGAGGATCATGAACTCAAGGAAGGTTTCCTTGGACGAGCTCCAACACGTATGAACGCCGCAAGCTGGTATGAGCTAAAAATGGTCCATGTGGAATCACATCCAAATGGAATGCGGCGGTTCTCAGTTTTATACGAGTTGCTATATTGTACCCACTTACAGGTCAACCACTTGTTGGATCCCATGCATATTTTCAAGAATGTGAGCAGCTTGTTATGGGACCACATCATAGGAAAGAGAGACACTATAGGGGCACGAATGGATTTGAAGGAGGTAGGTAAGATGGAGGCACTTTGGCCGCAGTCGAGTGCTGATGGTCGCGTGTAGCTTCCTCGCGCTCCTTGGGTTTTGTCCACTAAAGAAGAGCACATTGTGAAGCAAGTAATCAAGTCTATCCGCACTCGGACGGGTATGATGCATTCTCTCGGGTCCACATTTTCTAAAGACGACCAATTATCAGGGCTAAAATCCCATGATTGGCATAAGATATGTCAGGTTTGTACTACGAATGGATTGTAATTAGCGTGGGCATTTTGCTATTTGGAATGTGGCCATTATTCATAATGCTTTCTCATTTGTGGCAGTTCATACTACCGATCGCGATCGCAGGACGTCTTACTCCAGAAATTTGCGGGGCCATTTACAAGTTGTCGACTTTGGTGCAATGGATCTCACAGAAGGAGATTAAGACATCCTCTATTGAATCTGCGAGGCGGGGAGTAGTGGAGATGGTCTATCTCTTTGAGAAATACTTGCCCACCAGCATGCTCACGATACAAATCCACTTTCTTGTGCATCTTGTGGATGAAGTGGAGATTGCTAGACCTGTCCATACGCGATGGATGTTCTTCTTGGAGCACTTCATGAAAACCTTGAAAGGCTTTGTGCGACAATGGGCTCGACTAGAAGGTAGCATGGCCGAAGGTTGGCTGGTGTCTGAGGCGCTAGTGCATATTTCACAATGGCTACCAACGGTGGAACCAGACAATGAAATGCTATGGTCGCTGAAGGATGATGATAGACTGACTGGAGATATGGTGGTTTGAAATGGGGTAGAAAAAAGAATGGATGCCTTAATGGAAGAGAAGGTAAATCGCTTTTGTATGTTGCACCATGCCTCTATGGAGACGTGGCTCGCCAAGTACCAGATCGCTAGGCAAGATCGAGAGGAAGCGTGAGTTGAATTCCGATTCGATATCCCGAAGGCATGGAGGAGATGCCGTGGTTTATGTCAACACGATGGTTGCATGGAGCCTTGACCGCAGCATCTCGCGAAGGGACAGAGGTCTCAATGAAGAAGTGGGAATTCCTGAGGGGATGTAGTCCAAAGGTGATGAGGGGTTTAGAATCTATCGTAACTAAATTTTATATGCGACATCTAATTTGAGTGTTTCAATGTACACTACAAAATATATAGTGCAGCATGGTCACACGGACGGCATTTTCGCGTGGAGCGTATTGACAAAATGCGCTCCACAATGGACTGTGGTGTCATGGCAAGGTTCGAGCAAGAGAGCCGGTGACGAGCAACGGATCCAAACACGGTTGTGGATGAGATGGAGTATTTTGGGAACTTGCAAAGTATTATTACGGTGGATTACCGTAGCTTCTCCATGATACTATTTGATGTGAAGTGGTTCAAAGTGGTACTTGGAGGAGCTGGAGCAACAGTTCGACGAGGTCCATCTAGATTTCTCGAAATAGATTCCGAAAAAAAATGGACGGATTTGCGCGACACCTTTGTGTTGCCGGCCCATTGTGAACAGGTGCATGGAGTCATTTGCTTGCTAATTGTATTACAACATGGTTTATGTCACAATGGTCTGAACTCTCTTGTACGTGTTTGTGAACAAGTAATCTTCTATCCAAACCCCCGACAACCTCGATGGTGGTATGCTATACCTTCAACTCCCCAAAATGCGAGAGTATATGATCAAAGCGATGTTCCGAGCATAGATAAAGATAATATGCAAATAGAGGGATTGATATTGCAAGGGGTGGAGGCCGTAGAAAGCTTGGAGCCAGCATCGGCTAACAATGATGGAAATACAGGAGTCCAAGAATTCTTTGAGAACGAGGCAGACTCATTCTTTTGTGGTGACATGTCTATCGACCTTCCAGTGTATGTGGAGTTGTGTCAGGAGATTAATATGGGACCATAGGATACTTCATACTTGGAGCATCCACTTACTCAATTCGTTGACCAATCGCTTATAAGGGTACATAAGATATGCATTTTAAGTGAGATTTTTTTTAAATGATTTATATTACTGTGCTTTGTATGATTTAAATTGATTATTCTAACATCATTTTTTGTCTGTGTAGGTGACATTTTCAGGATGAGTCAAGGGATGAGCGATGAGGAGTTACATGACATCTTCGCATGCATGTCTTTAGACCAGATTGCCAGATTTAGAGAGATGGCAGACAAGGAGCTGTCTCGTTCTTCGTCAGGGCGCTCTGCTAGATTTGCTTCAGTGCGATCGGATGCTTCAGCTTCGAGCAGACGATCTCAATGCTCACGACTTGGGCCAGAGGGAGAGAGTGCATCGGGGTCAGGGGGATGCTGCAGAGATACAGAGGCAGTGAGCCCACGGTCGACACGGGATACAGGTGCAACTTCTCGCTCTCGTGGCTCAGGTGGATGTTGTGGAGACACAGACGCGGTGTCTCTGTCTCGTCGTTTAGTTGGGGTTGTGTAACCTCCAGGATTTGTCACACTTGTGGGGACGTCTACTCCAGTTACTCCGGCTTTTGTGCAGCCATTAGCAGGTGGCACCCCTTTGGATGCCACTCCGAGAGAGATTACCCCCATCGGTACACCGGATGCAGAGGGGTCTCTTGGATATGCCTAGGAGCGTGGATGCAGATGGGAGAGGACCCATCTTAGGCATACTCCTAGGGGTTATAGATATCTGGTCGATAGTAGGTCAGGACCCATCATCATGAATGATGAGGGGAGGAGGGTGATGGCTTGCATGAGAGAGTTGTGCCAACAAGTTTTTCGGCACAACGTCTTGGATCATTGGAAGAACATACTAGAGGGGAGCAAGGACTACATAGTAGCATCCTTGCACGAGGAGTTTCCGGTGCCAACCGAAGTAGATAGATTCTCTACGGGCTGGATGATGGATGGCATGCGTGCATACATGTCACATAGACAATCCGATGCACGCAAGGCAATCAAGAGTGGGGCTACAAAGCCTGAGTGGTTAGATGCAGGCGACTGGCGCCGACTGAGGGAGGAGGCTACAGATTCTCCAGGATGTTGGAGTCAGCAGCGTGAGGTGGCGAGGGCACGACTCAAGGCTGAAGTGGTCCATCATCTTGGGAGTGGTGGCCATAGGACATATTTGGAGGACTTTGTAAGTTTTTCTTTTGTTTTGCTTGTTTATTTTTTTGAAATATTCTTTGTATTGACAATCATGTTTCTAACAATTAGCATTTTGTTTTCTTTGTAGCACTCCATTACAAATCGGGATCCATATGGCCTTGAGACTCGATATGCAGAGAAGCAGGGTCTCAATGCATTAATCGATCGATTGTATAGACGCGGCGGCCCTGTAAGTCACTCATCTTTCTTGTCCGTAGTTACCATGAGATATTTGAATGCATTATTGTATGGTGGACTAACGTGTTGTTTCTTTTTCTGCAGAGTTCGTTCGATGCTCCTGTGCAGTGGGATGAGATTTCAGGAGACGCGGATGCGTAGCTCGCCCTTGGATCCCTAGGGCTCACACACCTTTATTTTTGAGTCGCCTGATCTATATAGACATGTTCTATGTATTAGTGATATCCTGTCATGATTGTACCAATCGCTTTTTATGTGATCATGTATTTATTTCATGTATTAGTTTTATGATTTCAGTATACATTGTTTTTGTTTGCAAGCGCATTGTACACAGTAGTGTAGAAACTATTTTGTATGGTTCTCATAAATCACACAATGCTATAGCTGCCCTGCCACAAAATTTTTTTCTCCCTGTTACCGTCGCTATTAGTGTCGCAAATTTTACTGCTTGCGTCGCTATTGGCATCGCTATATACGTCGCAAATTGTCGATGCTGATAGCGACGCCAATACCGACGCTGATAGCGATTGTTTGCAACATGTATAGCGACGTTGATAGCGGCGCCAATAACAATGTTTCTATGGCGTCCTTAATAATGACGATTTTTGCGACGACGGGGGC